>NC_060124.1:362009922-362312952 GCF_021461395.2 Schistocerca americana | reverse complement strand
TCTATTCATTTATCTTCATGGCTATGTACAGGAATATGATAATCTTATTAGGCGCAGACTGAAACTTGACTATAGACTGGTGCAGACTAATGCAGACTGACTAATCGGAGGTCTGTACACGCGTTATAATACCTCGCGCGTTCAGGTATCACTGCGCGAGTGCGATCCGCGAGGAGAAAAGGTTCTATGTTAGCAGCAATCTCATTGGCTGCATTACATATTAATACACGGATCGGCGGAAGCAGAATTTGGTCCGTCTCTAAGACAGCGCCATCTCGTAGTGTGGAGACTGACGAGCGCTGCGCCTGCGCTGTTGTGCTTAGCGGGGCGCGCTCTAGTGGGAAAGTTGTGTACGCGCTGACTACGCGGAACTATGTACACAACAAAGACAAACCGATGAGTTCCTACAGCGGGCTGTGAAGTGACCATATCTGACATCTCAAAGACATGGCTACCACAGCCTGGATATGTAATGCGTCTGATTCGCACTTCTGTAACTAGGTTTAGGGACTGGAGTGTAGTTACTAATAACACTCAGAACTGACTGCAAACTAAGCATCATACATCAGTAACTCCCATAGTTGTTTTTATATTTCTTTCGTAAGTTTACCCAAAACTAAGAAACTCATTCACGGATGTTTTCGTGCCTGGCCCATAGTCGAGCACGACAAACAAATAAGAATAAAAAAAGAATGTGTGTGTGTGTGTGTGTGTGTGTGTGTGTGTGAGAGAGAGAGAGAGAGAGAGAGAGATGAAAATAAAGAAGTATGAGAGAGACAGAGTAAAAAATTGTTGTAAAGAGATTTAATCATGGTATATAAAGAAATCTTTCATTAGACTGACACGTTCCACATCATTACGAAATGTCGTATTCCTGTTCTATGGCACAAGTATTAATCAAATCAAATCAAATCAAATCATATTGCTGACTAGCCATGAAGAGTCATGAATTACCGAAATTTTTGCTTATATCAGCAACCAATCTAAACTTGAAAATAAAAGACGACAGTTTTTGTAATAAACCAGGACTCTTACGAAGATACTTTCGTCCCTGTTAACTAACCACGAAAGATGTCTGATATACGTCCATTCTAATATAACAAAGTGCGTTTGCATTTAAAGGTGGAGCACATGATGTGAAGTTCTGCGATGGAGATACGAACCCAACACGTAATCGAATTGTTAACTAAGTAAAATCAAATGTTACGTATCGGTTTTTCTAACCAGCTGCTAGGTGTTTGAATCTCAATAAGGATACAAATTTTTGTGCCTGAGCGACAATCGAACCTCACATCCGCGGTCCTTCTTTATCATCCACGAATATAGCTTAAGTATCAATTGTTTACTCACCAACAGTAAGTTGTGTGCGTGTTTCACCAGAAATAATGACACCTATTGCGATTGTTGGAAACACATGAACAGACATTAAAAATGCACGTTATTTTTCACTAGCAGGCCGGTGTGCACGTGATAGGGATTGAAATGAAATTATGAATATTTTTGTACTGGATCAGGATTCGGAACCACATACTTACCTTTGGAGGAGACCTAGAGAAGATTGCAGTCTTGAGAAAAGGAACGAAATGATTGAACTATACTGTTCCGAGAGATTCAGATCCTCGAAAGAGGATATACGAATTCGATTCACCTTCCAGCAGGAAATTTTTCAACGTCTTTTGTTAAATCAAGGACAAGTAAAATAAGAGCCCTGTTCCTTTAAATGGCTATCGGTTCATCAAATATAATAAAATTTTCTAATGTAAGTGAGTTTACTGGCGAAAGTATTTCTGTTTACCTTGACTTCCGCCTATGTCATTTCCAAACGTAAACCGGCTCTGCCCAGTTGGTAATAAAGGAATGTGATGTTTATTGCGCATTCTGGGTTATAACGTCTTTCTCTTGAGGTTACCAGAGGTAAAGTAAATCTGTTTGTGCCTCTTAAAAGTAAATGCCTGTACCCACACATTGCATCTGTGATAGTTCGATCCACCAGACCATTGTGCCCACATTTCGTAGCTCCAAGTTAGTGCTGTAACGGATGATGTGCTTAACTTACAAAATTAGTCATGGTGGAAAAAATGCGAGTGTATTAAATGGTTAAGTAGAAGCAAGCTTCTGACGCGGATATTATACTATTCTCATGTCAGCAGGATGTAAAGACTCTTCTAGGCGTCATAACCTCGATGTAAAGCCATTTTGAAATTTTCACTAATTCAGCAAATTTCCTAGTTCGAGAAAACCCACAGTCAAGTGTGAAGTAACCGGATAATAAGATTATTACTGTCATTATTACTATAATTTTCTTCATACCACCCCCCTGCGGGTTCGGGGGTAAGACTAGGCCTGCGGTATTCCTGCCTGTCGTAAGAGGCGACTAAAAGGAGTCTCAAACGTTTCGGCCTTCTGTGATGGTTCCCTCTTGGGTTTGACCTATTTTTTTCCAAATTTCCGTTGTTAGTGCGTGCCATTTGGGGAAGGACACCTTACGTGATGTTTTTCTCTTGGTCCATCATGCTCCACCATCTTGCATGTTACCTATTGTCGTGTGGGGGGGGGGACTACACCCAACATCATCTGGGTTGTCTCCTTCTCGCCTTCTGCGCACTCTTCTTCTTAGCGCCCGCGACAACTGTGGACCCTTTCAACACCTAAAATCCAGCACGGTAGCCAGTCCGTTGTGGTAGGGTCGTCATGTACCCTCTTGGTGGTAGCCCCCTGACCACACAGGGATCACACTACAGATGCCAGAGCTGTTTCCTCCCCATGCATGCCAAGGAGTATGTGCCCCTCTTGTCTGGGGCACGGGGACTCCGGGCAACGGGATATCGGCCAGGTACCCGTTGCTTTGGCTGGGTGGCGCCCTTGGGGAGAGCCCTCGTTCGGAGTAGGTGGCATATGGGCGGATGTGGCGCAATGAAGCGCAATAAATCACACCAAGCTGGTGGTCGCACGGCCACCAGCGTCTCTA
Source organism: Schistocerca americana (assembly GCF_021461395.2). NCBI lineage: Eukaryota > Metazoa > Arthropoda > Insecta > Orthoptera > Acrididae > Schistocerca > Schistocerca americana. Next base: position 362,309,984 of record NC_060124.1, on the reverse strand, counting down.
AGCGAGGTAGAGTCGACTTTGATGCTGCGCAATACGACCCTCAGACGTTCCCCTCGTTGGCTGCGCCATGGGAGGGATGCCGATCTAGTGCCAAGCGGGAGCCTTACATACCGCAATACCTTGTCCGCAGCAGGACTGATGGTGATTCCTTTCTTACGACTAAGCCTATGTTTTTTGTGGAACACCTGGAGGATAAGTTTGGGGAAGTGGCGGGGTTGTCAAAAATGAGGAATGGGTCCATCCTCCTCAAGACGTCCTCCCCAGCCCAGTCACGAGCGTTGCTCTTGTGTGATAAGCTGGGTGACGTCCCTGTTACTGTCACTCCCCACAGTAGCTTAAATATGGTCCAGGGGATTATTTACCATCGTGACCTCTTGTTGCAATCCGATGACGAGCTGAGAGCCGACTTGGAACGACGTGGTGTGCATTTTGTCTGTCGTGTACATAGAGGACCCAAGACAAACAGGGTGGCCACCGGTGCCTTTATCTTGGCCTTCGAGGGTGATGCCCGAGAAGGTCAAGGTGATGGTTTACCGTTGCGACGTCAAGCCATACGTGCCTCCCCCGATGCGGTGCTTCCAGTGCTGGAAGTTTGGGCATATATCCTCCCGTTGCCCATCCAGCGCTACATGTCGAGATTGCGGACGCCCCTCTCATCCTGATTCTCCATGTGCGCCTCCACCTGTATGTGTCAACTGTGGGGAGCACCACTCTCCATGCTCGCCGGATTGCCCCGTTCTTCATAAGGAGCGGAAGATAATGGAATTTAAGACCCTGGACCGGCTTACTTATCGAGAGGCAAAACTGAAATATGAAAGGTTGTATCCTGCTTCCATTCGAACATCTTATGCTGCAGTCACGTTATCGTCGCCCATGCGGGCGACGGTTGTCGCCTCATCTGTGCCGCCTTCAGTGGGCCCTCGGGGCCGTGTATCTCTGTCTGCCCCCCTCGTGCCTGGGGGCAAGCCTTCCTCTGTTGCCCCCTTAGCAGTTGGGGGCAAACCCTCTTCAGTCGCTCCCCCCACGCTTACTTCGGGAGTGACATCTACTCCACAACCGGGAGGCTCGATTCCTCCCCCTCCTTCTCCGCCGGCGTTGCCTCCGCCGGTTCCTCTCTCGCGGAAGGGGTCCCTCGGGGCTCTCCCTTCCTCCGCTTCTTCTCCTACCCAGCCGGATGTCAGCCAGTGGCTGAAGGTTCCGCCACCTGCTGGTCGTAGGGCTTCTGCGTCGTCGTCAGCCTCCAACGCTCCTTCAGATAAGCTCTCCCAGCCCTCTCACCCTAAGGGCCGACGTGAAAAGAAGGAACGGCATGTGTCCAAGAAGAAGGACGTTCCGGCGGTTTCAGCACCGCCTGCTGCACCTAGTCCTGGCTCCGGGGATGAGGTGGAGATCCTCGCCTCTGCCGCGGATCTCTCCCTCACGGAACCCTTGGGGGCCTCTCCTATGGACTCAGCTGACTCTCCCCCGGTGGCGGCAGTTGGCTCTGAGGCGCTGTCTGCCTCTTAGTCGCATTCACGCCCTCCCAGTCCCTTCCTGCTTCCATTCTCCAATGGAACTGCGGTGGTTATTTCCGCCACCTGTCTGAGCTCCGGATGCTTCTGAGTGATTCCCCTGTTCTCTGCATTGCTCTGCAGGAAACTTGGTTTCCGGCACTGCGGACCCCCGCCCTTCGCGGTTATCGGGGATACTATAAGAACCGCGTTGCCTGTCAACGAGCGTCAGGTGGGGGTTTGTCTTTTTGTTCACCATTCTGTCTGTAGCTCGCCAGTACCCCTTCAGACGCCTTTAGAGGCAGTCGCTGTCAGGGTTGAGCTCTCGCCGGCTATTACTGTTTGCTCTGTTTACATTCCTCCGAATGGGGAGCTCCCCCGACATGTCTTGGCTGAGCTGCTGGCTCAACTTCCGCCACCTTTGCTGCTTCTAGGCGATTTCAATGCCCACAACCCTCTATGGGGTGGGACTGTCTCTGATGACCGCGGTCGGGCCGTGGAGCATGTGTTGGCTCAACTCGACCTTAGCCTCTTGAATACCGGTGCTCCCACGCATTTCAGTGTGGCCCATGGCTCTTTCTCGGCCATCGATCTCTCTCTTTGCAGCCCCGGACTTGTCCCATCCCTCCACTGGCGAGTGCATCCTGACCTCTGTGGTAGTGACCATTTCCCCGTCTATTTGTCACTGCCCCGGTGTCATTCTTCTGGGCGCTTGCCCCGCTGGGCTCTCCACAGGGCTGACTGGCCGGCTTTTACTTCCGCTGCAACCATTGAGTCTCCCCCACAGGGTGACATTGACGAGGTGGTCCGTGTTTTAACCACGTCCATCATTTCAGCGGCCGAGGCTGCCATCCCCCGTTCCTCTGGCCTCCCTCGGCGGAAGGCTGTCCCCTGGTGGTCGCCGGAGATTGCTGAGGCTATTCGCGACCGTAGGCGGGCTCTCCAGCGTCATAGGCGGCACCTGTCTCTGGAGACCCTCATCGCCTTTAAGAGGCTCCGTGCCTTCGCCTGTCGTCTTATTGCACGGCGTAAGCAGCAGTGCTGGGAGCGGTATGTTTCCTCCTTGGGCTCCCGTGTCTCCCCGTCGCTCGTGTGGTCCCGGATACGGCGGATTTATGGACACCAGACCCCTGTGGGTGTCCCTGGGATCTCTTTGGACGGCGCTGTGTGCACGGACGCTGCCGCCATTGCTGAACACCTTGCTGCGCACTTCGCTACGAGCTCTGCGACTGCAAATTATCCCCCCGCCTTTCGCTCTCTCAAGGAGCGGGCCGAGCAGACACCATTGTCGTTCCACACGCGTCGTTCTGAAACTTACAATGCTCCTTTCAGCGAGAGGGAATTCCTCGCTGCTCTCGCCGATTGCCCTGATACAGCACCAGGACCGGACTGCATCCACGCACAGATGCTGAAGCATCTCTCCAGGGACTGCCAGAGACACATTCTCGCGATATTTAATCGCATTTGGAGCGAAGGCGTGTTCCCGTCGCAATGGCGAGAGGGTGTTATTGTCCCCATCTTGAAGCCCGGTGCGGACCCACTGGCGGTGGACAGCTATCGTCCCATTACCCTCACCAACGTTTTGTGCAAATTGCTCGAACGTATGGTGGGGCGGCGTTTGTGTTGGGTCCTTGAGTCGCGCGGTCTCCTCGCTCCATCCCAGGGTGGCTTCCGTCGGGGCTGGTCTGCAGTGGACAATTTGGTGCGGTTGGAATCTGCTGTCCGTACGGCCTTTGCCCGACGTCAGCATCTCGTTGCTGTATTTTTCGATCTGCGGAAGGCGTATGATACCACATGGAGGCATCACATCCTCGCCACGTTGCATGAGTGGGGTCTTCGTGGTCGGCTCCCGGCTTTTCTTCACAACTTTTTATTGCGCCGCTCTTTCCGGGTGCAAGTCGGTGCCACCTCTAGTTCCTCTTCTATACAGGAAAATGGGGTCCCGCAGGGCTCGGTGTTGAGCATCTCCTTATTTTTAGTGGCCATTAATTGTCTGGCTGCAGCAGTGGGGTCGTCGGTGTCTCCTTCTTTGTATGCCGACGACTTCTGCATCTCATTTAGCTCCACGACTACGGGAGTCGCCGAACGCAGGCTGCAAGTCGCCGTTCGCAAGGCAGCATCATGGGCTCTGACTCATGGTTTTCAGTTCTCTGCTGCCAAGACTCGAGTTATGCACTTCTGCAGGCGTCGGACGGTCCACCCTCCTCCTGCACTTTACCTCGACGGCCACCTGCTTGAAGTGGTGGACACTTGCCGCTTCTTGGGACTCGTGTTTGATGCCCGGCTCACATGGGCTCCTCATATTACTCAGCTGAAGCAAAAATGCTGGCGGCACCTCAACGCCCTCCGCTGCCTTAGCCACACGTCTTGGGGTGCAGGTCGCTGCACGCTGCTGCGGTTGTACAGAGCCCTTGTGCAGTCCCGGCTTGATTATGGGGGCCTGGCCTATGGGTCTGCGTCACCCTCAGTGTTGAAGTTGTTAGACCCCATACACCACTGTGGGGTTAGGCTTGCCACTGGCGCTTTTCGCACCAGCCCCGTGGATAGTCTACTGGTGGAGGCCGGGGTTCCCCCGCTGCGGATTCGCCGAAATCGTCTGCTCGCCGACTATGCTGTCCACGTTCATTGCTCGCCAGATCCTCCCAATCGTCGCCTGGTTTCTCCTGCTATGGTCCTCCATCTGCCCGAACGGCGACCTAGGTCTGGGCTTTCCGTAGCTGTCCGTGTCCAGTCCCTGCTGTCAGAACTGGGGTCATTCCCTCTTCTGCCTCCCTTCCGGGTCCGTACACCTACGCCTCCCTGGTGTTTGTCCCGGCCGTCCGTCCGTCTGGATTTGGCACAGGGACCTAAGGACTCGGTTCTGCCTGTGGCCCTCCGTCGCCGTTTTCTTGCGCTCCTCGAATCATTTCCGGGCTGTGAGCCTGTCTACACGGATGGTTCCCTGGTTGATGGTCGCACTGCCTACGCTTTTGCTCACGCTGCCCATGTTGAGCAACGCTCCTTGCCGGCTGGCTGCAGTATTTTTACTGCAGAGCTGGTGGCAATCTTGCGCGCTCTTGAGCATATGCGTTTCTGCTCAGGTGGGTCCATCGTCATCTGCAGTGACTCCCTGAGCAGCCTTCAGGCCATCGGCCGCTGCTATCCCTCCTCTCCTCTGGTGTCCTCTATTCAGGAGTCTGTTTCCGCCATTGCCCGTTCTGGTCGTTCGGTGGTCTTGGTTTGGACGCCAGGTCATGTTGGCATCCCGGGGAACGAACGTGTTGACAGGCTGGCCAAAGGGGGTGATCGACGCCCCAGCTTTGGAGATCGGCCTCACAGCTCGCGACCTGCAGCTGGTGTTGCGCCGTAAGGTGCTTGGGGTGTGGGCTGATGAGTGGCGTGGCCTGACATCCCCGAATAAGCTGTGGGCTGTTAAGGAGACGACCGATGTGTGGCGTTCCTCCCTGCGGGCTTCTCGCAGGGACTCGGTAGTCCTATGTCGGCTGCGCATCGGCCATACGTACCTGACGCACAGCCATCTGTTGCGTCAGGAGGATCCCCCCTTGTGTCGGTGTGGGTCCCGGCTGACGGTCGGCCACATTTTGCTGGAATGTCCTCGACTGCGCACACTCCGGCAATCTTTTAATCTCCCGGGCACTTTGGCTTTGGTTTTATCCGACGATGCCTCCATGGCTGACATTGTTTTACATTTTATCCGTAGTAGTCCTTTTTATGGTTCGATTTAGGGAGGTCCTGCGCCTTTCCCTTTCTGTGTCTTTTGTCCTAGTGTCTGTTGCTGTTCTGGTGTGCCGTCAGATGGTTGACTCTTTCCCTTTTTTTTCTCATGGTCAGTCAACCAGTCTCCGGCCATCCTCCTTTCTTCTGTTTCTTTCTGTCTGGTGTTCCTCTGTCCTGTTCTTGTCTGTAGTGTTTGTTGCTGCATTTGTGTTCTTTTAGCGCCTGGGGGGACGTCTCCTCCCCCTTTGGTTTTTATCTGCTCCATAGATTTTCGGCTCGCCTGATTTTGGAATGGGGGACTGATGACCTTCGCTGTTTAGTCCCCCTCAAACATGCCAACAACCACCACCACCTTCCCAAACGGCGACCTAGGTCTGGGCTTTCCGTCGCTGTCCGCGTTCAGTCCCTGCTGTCGGAATTGGGTTCATTCCCTCTTCCGTCTCCTTCCGGGTCCGTGCACCTACACCTCCCTGGTGTTTGTCCCGGCCGTCCATCCGTCTGGACTTGGCACAGGGACCCAAGGACTCGGTTCAGCCTGTGGCCCTCCGTCGCCGTTTTCTTGCGCTCCTCGCCTCATTTTCGGACTGTGAGACTGTCTACACTGATGGTTCCCTGGTTGATGGTCGCACTGCCTACTCTTTTGCTCATGCTGCCCATGTTGAGCAGCGCTCCTTGCCAGCTGGCTGCAGTATTTTAGCTGCAGAGCTGGTGGCCATATTGCGTGCTCTTGAGCATATGCGTTTCTGCTCAGGTAGGTCCATCGTGATCTGCAGTGACTCCCTGAGCAGCCTTCAGGCCATCGACCGCTGCTATCCCTCCTCTCCTCTGGTGTCCTCCATTCAGGAGTTTGTTTCCGCCATTGCCCGTTCTGGTCGTTTGGTGGTCTTGGTTTGGACGCCCGGTCATGTTGGCATCCCAGGGAACGAACGTGTAGACAGGCTGGGCAAAGGGGCGATCGACGCCCCGGCTTTGGACATCGGCAGCTGGTGTTGCGCCGTAAGCTGATTGGGATGTGGGCTGCTGAGTGGCGTGGCATGACAGCCCCGAATAAACTGCGGGCTGTCAAGGGGACGACTGATGTGTGGCGTTCCTCCTTGCAGTCTTCTCGCAGGGAGTCTGTTATCCTGTGTCGGCTCCGCATCGGCCATACATACCTGACGCATGGCCATCTTTTGCGCCAGGAGGATCCCCCCCTGTGTCGGTGTGGGTCCCGGCTGACGGTCGCCCACGTTTTATTGGAGTGTCCCCGACTGCGCACCCTTCGGCAGTCTTATAATCTCCCGGGCACCTTGCCTTTGATTTTATGCAACGATGCCTCCATGGCTGACAGTGTTTTACGTTTTATCCGTGCTAGTCCTTTTTATGGTTCCATTTAGAGTGGTCCTGCACCTTCCCCTTTGTGTGTCTCTTGTCCTCGAGTCTCTCATATTTGGTTGCAGATATTAGTGTGTAGTCGGTTGGTTGACTCTTTCCCTTTTTTGTTGTCGTGGTCAGTCAACCAGTCTCCGGCCATCTTCTTTTCTTCTGTTTTTTTTTTGTCTGGTGTTCATCTGTCCTCTTAGTGTCTGTCATATTCGTTACCGCATTTGTGTTCTTTTAGGGCCTGGGGGGGAGTATCCTTCCCCTTGGGGTTTTATCTGCTCCGCGCCTTAATGTCTCGCCTGTTTTTGGAATGGGGGACTGATGACCTTAGCTGTTTAGTCCCTCTTAAACATCCTAACAACCACCACCTCTTCATACCACTGCTTGAAAACATGTGCTTGAAGATAATTTAATGTCTTTTGGTCATTCTAGAAGTAGTTGCCCAAGAACAGGTTCTTTCCCTGTCTACGGAATCCTTTTGTCGTTAGTATCAAACATCAGCAATTACTCGTAGATTACATTAAAACGAAAGTAATTGATAAAGACGTTACTTAACAACAAAAACGCGCTGCCTTTCTTCATTTACTTGTACCTAGAAATGGCTGTCGAATACTGCCAGACCAAAAGCCAACGGATCTTACTGCCTTCCCACATACGTCGCTTGCATATGATTTGGTCAAGTCCCGGCGGAGGTTCGAGTCCTCCCTCGGGCATGGGCGTGTGTGTTTGTCCTTAGGATAATTTAGGTTAAGTAGTGTGTAAGCTTAGGGACTGATGACCTTAGCAGTTAACTCCCATAAGATTTCACACACATTCACACATTTAATTTGGTCAACGTGACCTGTTTCAAGTTGGGTATGTCAGAGAATGTTTTAGAAAATCAGTTGTTTTCCTTTGCAGTAAACAGAAAGATTTTCATTCCAAGCTATCCAAGTTCAAAATATTTTCGCAATATTAGTTCAAATTTCATATTCGCTTCTATAATGTAGGAAAGTATTTCACAGTTGCAAAATTAGTTGCTGACCATAAATCCTTGCTCAGAGTGACACCGCCGGCCGGTATGGCCGTGCTGTTCTAGGCGCTTCAGTCTGGAACCGCGTGACCGCTACAGTCGCAGGTTCGAATCCTGCCTCGGGCATGGATGTGTGTGATGTCCTTAGGTTAGTTAGGTTTAAGTAGTTCTAAGTTCTAGGGGACTGATGACCACAGCTGATAAGTCCCATAGTGCTCAGAGCCATTTGAACCATTTGAGTGACACCAGTTTAAGTAACCTTATGTCGCGAAGACTGTTTGCCAATGCTCTTTCTCACCGGAAAATACGCAATTCACTCATTGTACTCCACAAGTACACTGTAACAGTAATTTCTGTGTGTATGCAATGCAGACCGATTGTAGAATTTAGTGGTGCTCCTTCTTCCACTTCTGTATACAATAGGCATGACCCAAACGGGCGCTTTATCATCACAGGCCCTGGGCAGTGCAACATCATACTGACGACAGTAATGTGCTTATACTGACAACCTCACTGTTCGTTTTACCTGATTTTGTAATCATTTAAATAAAACAACATGACCTTGCAGTGGGAGGCATTTCGTCCCCCTTTTCCTTCTGTGAAATTTGTCAGTGAGCATTTTGCTTTCCATCCAGTGAAATGCGGCAGAGTACGGCAGGTAAACGATTCAAAAACCACGATTTAGTGCCGTTAAGACGATTTCCTTAAACGTTGTCGTAGCTGAAGGAATTTAGTTTCTTCTTAAATCGTCTTATGCGGCAACGTTCACAGATATCTCAAATAGGGAAAGCTCTTTATCCAGGTACGAAGGTTGTAAAACACACTTCCCACAGTTTGTGTCAGTTGATCCTTTCGTCTGATGGCACTGCGTAAGTATTTTGTCTAAGAGGTATCACGAGCAGCGTTCCTGTAGCTGTGGAAATCATTGGTTGAAAACGAGTTTAACACCAATGGGTACAGTACTGCTAAATATTCACAATGATTATCAACCTAAGTCTGAGTTCATCCACAAACTGAGGCGTATTTATAATATTGAAGCTAGACTGTGTATCCTTGTCTTCCTTGAGTGGGCATTGGAAGGCGTTTACAGACACGCATACAATACTATGAATACTTTGAACGCTATAGTTAACGTTGCCCTCATAAACTAATTTTGTTTTTTAAATTCTGCTGGGTCTTCAGCGTGCAGTATGTGTTGTAGATACAGTCTTAGACAAAAAAAATTGACCGCTGGGTCGTTCACGTGAGGTGGACAATACAGTCGCGCTCCCCTCAGAGTTCTATGTCCGGCAATATGCTCAATCTGGCAACATTGTAGACTGCGGAACTTCTCGGAGGAAGTCTTGACTGCAGTCTGAGTACATCACTCTTGACTACGACTTTAGTCTTGAGGCAGTCGCCTTTCGGCATGCCAGCGGCACGGACGTCTGTTTACGTCCTCGCCGGGCAGCTCGCTCACGGAGTTGTTTACGTGGGTCTTCCGTCTCAGCGCGCTATATTTTCTTCGACAGAGAATGGCTTATGCCCACAGAAAATCGACATTGCAGATTAGCTTTGCACCTGAATATGCCCGACCAAAAGCACTGCAAATCGAACAGTTTATCAGAGATGAAGTCAAGATTGAATGCAACGATCTTGTTGGCATCCACCTGTCTATAGTGAGCAGTGTGGTATACGTGAATTTGGTTAACGAAGACATATGTGACAAAATTCTAAGTGCAACTCGAAGTGGTCTTAAGTTCCATCACTCTGATGGACACATCGGTTCCGTAACTGTGGAACATGCGGGAGTTGGACTGCGGAAGATACGTATATTTGAACTCCCTTTCGAGGTGGCTTCAGAGATAGTGGTATCTTCATTCCGCCCATATGGAAAGGTGATTACTCATACAGCTGAAAAGTGGGTTCAGTTCACTACATATCCGGTTCTCAATTGAGTACGACAGATCCGCATAGAGATTACCAGACATGTGCCGTCCTACTTATATATTGGTGGCTGCCGTGCAATTACGAGGTGCATTCAAGTTCTAAGGCCTCCGATTTTTTTTCTCCGGACTGGAAAGAGATAGAAACATGCGCATTGTTTTAAAATGAGGCCGCGTTCATTGTCAATACGTCCCAGAGATGGCAGCACCGTACGACAGATGGAATTTTACCGCGAGCGGCGAGAATGAGAACTGTTTTAAATACTTAAAATGGCGACGTTTTCCTTACTTGAACAGCGTGCAATCATTCGTTTTCTGAATTTGCGTGGTGTGGAATCAATTGAAATTCATCGACAGTTGAAGGAGACATGTGGTGATGGAGTTATGGATGTGTCGAAAGTGCGTTCGTGGGTGCAACAGTTTAATGAAGGCAGAACATCGTGTGACAACAAACCGAAACAACCTCGGGCTCGCACAAGCCGGTCTGACGACATGATCGAGAAAGTGGAAAGAATTGTTTTGGGGGATCGCCGAATGACTGTTGAACAGATCGCCTCCAGAGTTGGCATTTCTGTGGGTTCTGTGCACACAATCCTGCATGACGACCTGAAAATGCGAAAAGTGTCATCCAGGTGGGTGCCACGAATGCTGACGGACGACCACATGGCTGCTCGTGTGGCATGTTGCCAAGCAATGTTGACGCGCAACGACAGCATGAATGGGACTTTCTTTTCGTCGGTTGTGACAATGGATGAGACGTGGATGCCATTTTTCAATCCAGAAACAAAGCGCCAGTCAGCTCAATGGAAGCACACAGATTCACAGCCACCAAAAAAATTTCGGGTAACTGCCAGTGCTGAAAAAATGATGGTGTCCATGTTCTGGGACAGCGAGGGCGTAATCCTTACCCATTGCGTTCGAAAGGGCACTATGGTAACAGGTGTATCCTACGAAAATGTTTTGAAGAACAAATTCCTTCCTGCACTGCAACAAAAACGTCTGGGAAGGGCTGCGCGTGTGCTGTTTCACCAAGACAACGCACCCGCACATCGAGCTAACGTTACGCAACAGTTTCTTCGTGATAACAACTTTGAAGTGATTCCTCATGCTCCCTACTCACCTGACCTGGCTCCTAGTGACTTTTGGCTTTTTCCAACAATGAAAGACACTCTCCGTGGCCGCACATTCACCAGCCATGCCCCCCTGCGGGTTCGGGGGTAAGAATAGGCCCGCGGTATTCCTGCCTGTCGTAAGAGGCGACTAAAAGGAGTCTCAAACGTTTCGGCCTTATGTGATGGTCCCCTGTCGGGTTTGACCTCCATATCTCCAAATTTTTCCGAAGAGCGAGCCGATTGGGGAAGGGCGCCTTACTTGGTGCATTGTGTCCATGTTGTGTTGAGGACTTTCGCCATCTTATTCGCCGTTGCATTGCAGTCCTGCCCACTCTCCATCCCTTGGGCATGGATGCGCTCCTGCGTGCTCTTTCTGCCAAGCACTGTGCAGGGCCATTTTCTGCACTGGCGACGCCCATGGACCACACGTCACCTAACATCCAGCACGGTAGCCAGTCCGTTGTGGTGGGGCCGCCATGTACCCTCTTGGTTGTAGCCCCCTGACAACACAGGGATCGCTCTACTGATGCCTGCGCCGTTCACTCCCCACGTATGCCAAGGAGTAGATGCCCATCTCCCTGGGGCATCAGGACTCCCAGCAATGGCCATCCTGCCAGGTGGCTATTGCTGTGGCTGGGTGGCGCCCGTGGGGAGGGCCCTTGGTCGGAGTAGGTGGCATCAGGGCGGATGACCCGCAATGAAGCGTGGTACATCATCTATCGCTGGTGGGCCTCCACCAGCAGTCTCTAAGCGATCGAGGTCTAACCTCAACGGGAAGAAATTGGATCAGAGATCGTTTCCCTCCCTAGCTACTCCATGGGAGGAACGTCTTGCTAAAGAAGGCAGTGGCGAATATTCACCCCGGTACCTTGTGTGTACGCGGGTTGATAGAGAATCGTTCGTGTCGACCAAGCCCCAGTTTTTTGTGGAGCATTAAGAGGACAAGTTCGGGGAGGTGGAGGGCTTGTCCAAGATGCGCTCTGGCTCTGTGCTCATCAAAACGGCATCCTCTGCCCAGTCACGGAGGTTGCTCAATTGTGACAAGTTGGGGAATGTTTCAGTTACCATCACGCCGCATAAGAGTCTCAACATGGTCCAGGGTATTATATTCCATAGGGATCTTCTTCTGCAGTCCGACGATGAATTACGCGCCAACCTCGAACGACGAGGTGTTCACTTCGTCCGGCGCGTCCATCGGGGTCCGAGGGATAATCAGGTAGCCACCGGTGCCTTCATCTTGGCCTTTGAGGGTGATGTCTTACCCGAAAAGGTTAAGGTGATGGTTTACCGTTGTGATGTGAAACCATATATCCCTCCTCCGATGCGGTGTTTTAAATGCTGGAAGTTCGGGCACATGTCATCTTGCTGTACTTCCAGCATCACGTGTCGGGATTGCGGACGTCCTTCGCATCCTGATACTCCATGTGCTCCGCCTCCCGTCTGTGTTACCTGTGGAGAACACCATTCCCCCTGCTCACCGGACTGTCGGATCTTCCAGAAGGAAAGGAAGATAATGGAATATAAGACCCTGGACCGCCTGACCTACACAGAGGCAAGGCGGAAATATGAGCGGCTACATCCTGTGTCCATGACATCCACCTATGCCGCTGCTGCAACAGCGGTCCGATCCTCTCCCGTGTCGTCACGTACTGTTGCCTCTCAGCTATGTCAAAATGACCCGGCCCCCTTGGTTGTGGGGAGCACTTCGTCCTCTGTTGCTCCATCTACTCCAGGAGCGACACCACCCCAACCATCGGGGACATTCGTCCCCCCTTCCCAGCCGGAGAAGCGTAGGGCTTCTTTGGCTACTCTAGCCAGGAAGGGGTCCCTTGGGGCCCTCCCTTCCCAGGCTTTGCCCAGTGTCAAAGTGGATACCCGCAAAGTTTTGAAGCAACAACCGGTCGCTGGTCATAGGGCTTCACGGTCGTCGTCCGTCCCTGAGACTGACCCAGTGGGGCCCTCCCAGCCAGACCCTCCCAAGGCACAGCGTGCGAAGCAGTTGAAGAAAAAGGCTCCCAAGCCTTCTGACATTGCGGTGGCACCTGTCCCACCGCAACCTTCAAACTCTGCGTCTGAGGACGAGGTGGAGATCCTGGCGTCCGCTGAGGACCTCGATCTCGCCAGTCCCTCCGACGCCATGGAAAGCACTGGCACAGGTGCTCACTTGGAGGCAGCAGGTGACCCAGCGGCGTAATTTGCCTTCCCCGTCCCGTCACGCCTTTCCCAGCAATGGCCAGTACCATCCTCCAGTGGAACTGCAGCGGTTTCTTCCACCATTTAGCTGAGCTCCGCCAACTTATCAGCCTTCGCCCTTTCTTCTGCATTGCTCTCCAGGAAACTTGGTTTCCAGCGATGCGAACCCCCGCCCTCCGTGGCTATCGGGGTTATTTTAAGAACCGGGCAGCTTATGAAAGGGTGTCTGGTGGCGTCTGCATATATGTCCTTAACTCTCTTCACAGCGAGTTTGTACCTCTACAAACAGCTTTAGAGGCTGTCGCTGTTCGGGTGTGGACGCCACAGGCTATCACCGTCTGCAGTATTTACCTTCCACCTGATGGTGCTGTCGCGCAGCATGTCCTGGCTGCTCTGATAGCCCAACTGCCGCCACCTTTTCTGCTGCTGGGCGATTTCAATGCCCACAACCCTCTATGGGGTGGGACTGTCGCCGATGATCGCGGTCGGGCCGTGGAGCGTGTGTTGGCTCAACTCGACCTTAGCCTCTTGAACATAGGTGCTCCCACGCATTTCAGTGTGGCCCATGGCTCGTTCTCGGCCACCGATCTCTCTATTTGCAGCCCTGGACTTGTCCCATCCCTCCACTGGAGAGTGCATCCTGACCTGTGTGGTAGTGACCATTTCCCCGTCTATTTGTCACTGCCCCGGTGTCATTCCTCTGGGCGCTTGCCCCGCTGGACTCTCCACAGGGCTGACTGGCCGGCTTTTACTTCCGCTGCAACCATTGAGTCTCCCCCACAGGGTGACATTGACGAGGTGGTCCGTGTTTTAACCACGTCCATCATTTCAGCGGCCGAGGCTGCCATCCCCCGTTCCTCTGGCCTCCCTCGGCGGAAGGCTGTCCCCTGGTGGTCGCCGGAGATTGCTGAGGCTATTCGCGACCGTAGGCGGGCTCTCCAGCGTCATAGGCGGCACCCGTCTCTGGAGACCCTCATCGCATTTAAGAGGCTCCGTGCCTTCGCCCGTCGTATTATTGCACGGCGTAAGCAGGAGTGCTGGGAGCGGTATGTTTCCTCCTTGGGCTCCCGTGTCTCCCCGTCGCTCGTGTGGTCCCGGATACGGTGGATTTATGGACACCAGACCCCTATGGGTGTCCCTGGGATCTCTTTGGACGGCGCTGTGTGCACGGACGCTGCCGCCATTGCTGAACACCTTGCTGCGCACTTCGCTACGAGCTCTGCGACTGCAAATTATCCCCCCGCCTTTCGCTCTCTCAAGGAGCGGGCCGAGCAGACGCGTCGTTCTGAAACTTACAATGCTCCTTTCAGCGAGAGGGAATTCCTCGCTGCTCTCGCCGATTGCCCTGATACAGCACCAGGACCGGACTGCATCCACGCACAGATGCTGAAGCATCTCTCCAGGGACTGCCAGAGACACATTATCGCGATATTTAATCGCATTTGGAGCGAAGGCGTGTTCCTGTCGCAATGGCGAGAGGGTGTTATTGTCCCCATCTTGAAGCCCGGTGCGGACCCACTGGCGGTGGACAGCTATCGTCCCATTACCCTCACAAACGTTTTGTGCAAATTGCTCGAACGTATGGTGGGGCGGCGTTTGTGTTGGGTCCTTGAGTCGCGCGGTCTCCTCGCTCCATCCCAGGGTGGCTTCCGTCGGGGCCGGTCTGCAGTGAACGATTTGGTGCGGCTGGAATCTGTTGTCCGTACGGCCTTTGCCCGACGTCAGCATCTCGTTGCTGTATTTTTCGATCTGCGGAAGGCGTATGACACCACATGGAGGCATCACATCCTCGCCACGTTGCATGAGTGGGGTCTTCGTGGTCGGCTCCCAGCTTTTCTTCACAACTTTTTATTGCGCCGCTCTTTCCGGGTGCAAGTCGGTGCCACCTCTAGTTCCTCTTATATACAGGAAAATGGGGTCCCGCAGGGCTCGGTGTTGAGCGTCTCCTTATTTTTAGTGGCCATTAATGGTCTGGCTGCAGCAGTGGGGTCGTCAGTGTCTCCTTCTTTGTATGCCGACGACTTCTGCATCTCATTTAGCTCCACGACTTTGGGAGTCGCCGAACGCCGGCTGCAAGTCGCCGTTCGCAAGGCAGCATCATGGGCTCTGACTCATGGTTTTCAGTTCTCTGCACCCAAGACTCGAGTTATGCACTTCTGCAGGCGTCGGACGGTCCACCCTCATCCTGAACTTTACCTCGATGGCCACCTGCTTGAAGTGGTGGACACTTGCCGCTTCTTGGGACTCGTGTTTGATGCCCGGCTCACATGGGTTCCTCATGTTACTCAGCTGAAGCAAAAATGCTGGCAGCACCTCAACGCCCTCCGCTGCCTTAGCCACACGTCTTGGGGTGCAGATCGCTGCACGCTGCTGCGATTGTACAGAGCCCTTGTGCAGTCCCGGCTTGATTATGGGGGCCTGGCCTATGGGTCTGCGTCACCCTCAGTGTTGAAGTTGTTAGACCCCATACACCACTGTGGGGTCCGGCTTGCAACTGGCGCTTTTCGTACGAGCCCCGTGGATAGTCTACTGGTGGAGGCCGGGGTTCCCCCGCTGCGGATTCGCCGCCATCGACTGCTCGCCAACTATGCTGTCCACGTGCATTGCTCGCCAGGCCATCCCAATCGTCGCCTGCTTTTCCCTGCCATGGTCCTCCATCTGCCCGAACGGCGACCTAGGTCTGGGCTTTCCGTCGCTGTCCGTGTCCAGTCCCTGCTGTCAGAACTGGGGTCATTCCCTCTTCTGCCTCCCTTCCGGGTCCGTACACCTACGCCTCCCTGGTGTTTGTCCCGGCCGTCCGTCCGTCTGGATTTGGCACAGGGACCTAAGGACTCGGTTCCGCCTGTGGCCCTCCGTCGCCGTTTTCTTGCGCTCCTCGAATCATTTCCGGGCTGTGAGCCTGTCTACACGGATGGTTCCCTGGTTGATGGTCGCACTGCCTACGCTTTTGCTCACGCTGCCCATGTTGAGCAACGCTCCTTGCCAGCTGGCTGCAGTATTTTTACTGCAGAGCTGGTGGCAATCTTGCGCGCTCTTGTGCATATGCGTTTCTGCTCAGGTGGGTCCATCGTCATCTGCAGTGACTCCCTGAGCAGCCTTCAGGCCATCGGCCGCTGCTATCCCTCTTCTCCTCTGGTGTCCTCTATTCAGGAGTGTGTTTCCGCCATTGCCCGTTCCGGTCGTTCGGTGGTCTTGGTTTGGACGCCAGGTCATGTTGGCATCCCTGGGAACGAACGTGTTGACAGGCTGGCAAAAGGGGCGATCGACGCCCCAGCTTTGGAGATCGGCCTCACAGCTCGCGACCTGCAGCTGGTGTTGCGCCGTAAGGTGCTTGGGGTGTGGGCTGATGAGTGGCGTGGCCTGACATCCCCGAATAAGCTGCGGGCTGTTAAGGAGACGACCGATGTGTGGCGTTCCTCCCTGCGGGCTTCTCGCAGGGACTCGGTAGTCCTATGTCGGCTGCGCATCGGCCATACATACCTGACGCACGGCCATCTGTTGCGTCAGGAGGATCCCCCCTTGTGTCGGTGTGGGTCCCGGCTGACGGTCGGCCACATTTTGCTGGAGTGTCCTCGACTGCGCACACTCCGGCAATCTTTTAATCTCCCGGGCACTTTGGCTTTGGTTTTATCCGACGATGCCTCCATGGCTGACATTGTTTTACATTTTATCCGTAGTAGTCCTTTTTATGGTTCGATTTAGGGAGGTCCTGCGCCTTTCCCTTTCTGTGTCTTTTGTCCTAGTGTCTGTTGCTGTTCTGGTGTGCCGTCAGATGGTTGACTCTTTCCCTTTTTTTTCTCATGGTCAGTCAACCAGTCTCCGGCCATCCTCCTTTCTTCTGTTTCTTTCTGTCTGGTGTTCCTCTGTCCTGTTCTTGTCTGTAGTGTTTGTTGCTGCATTTGTGTTCTTTTAGCGCCTGGGGGGACGTCTCCTCCCCCTTTGGTTTTTATCTGCTCCGTAGATTTTCGGCTCGCCTGATTTTGGAATGGGGGACTGATGACCTTCGCTGTTTAGTCCCCCTTAAACATCCCAACAACCACCACCACCACCACCAGCCATGCTGCTATTGCCTCAGCGATTTTCCAGTGGTCAAAACAGACTCCTAAAGAAGCCTTCGCCGCTGCCATGGAATCATGGCGTCAGCGTTGTGAAAAAGGTGTACGTCTGCAGGGTGATTACGTCGAGATGTAACGCCAGTTTCATCGATTTCGGGTGAGTAGTTAATTAGAAAAAAAATCGGAGGCGTTAGAACTTGAATGCACCTCGTATTATTTATGATGGCCAGCCGAAGACATGCTCGGGATCTGGCAAAGAAGGACACCTCCGTTCCAGCTGTCTGCAGCGCAGAATCACACAGTTACCACCTGGGGACCTGCCGGCCACGACCGCTCCGACGACGCTACCGCTGACGTTTGTTGAAGTTCTCCATAACGACCCCCGACCGCGAACACCACTACTGCCACATCGTCATCTCCAGTAATGCCTTAGGCTGTTGCGGAAGGTCCAGCGACTTTGCCTGCTCCTCCCGACATGTGCATTGTTGCACAATCTCTCGAACAGGAGACGGTCCTTGATTTCATGGTTGTGCCTACCGATGCTTTTGTGCCCGAACATCCGGATCCCCAGGCGTCTTCGGACACTGAAGATCATGTGCACAAGCAACGGTCGCCGAAGAGACATCGGAAAAGGCGGATCGCCCCGTCTGACACCTGCAGGACGCAGTCTCAAGACGATGAGGATCACAGTTCTCAAGATATTGCACCGATGGACGATTCCGTGCCTGCACCACTCTTCCACCGCCGACGTGACGCCGCCTTCAGACTCCACAGGTACTCCATGGGACGCACACCATCCATGCACCTTTGCGTGGTCTGACGATGTAGACGACGAAACACCCACCATTGAGACAGCAGCTAATGCTGCTGCTCCAACCCATGACTGCTAAACGACAGGGTTGCTGGACGGGGATGAGCAGCTTTCTTGGACAACATTCCTTTTCGCTGCTGCTCTTCGTGCCTCCATGAGCGTCCCAGTAGACCCAATGCCAGACAAGCTTACCAGATTGGCTCCATCAATGTCAGCACCATTGTCACCCCTGTCGAACTGCAACTGCTCCGTGAAATGTTGAGGGTGTCAGACCTCGATGTTGCCCTTTTGCAGGAAGTTCGCCTGACGACATTTCCTAATATCTATGGCTATGTGTCCTACCTCACGCCCTGTGCTGATGGAGGCAGTGGGACAGCTATTCTTTTAAAGGAAGGCATTGAGGTAGACGACGTGATTTACCTACCATCGGCTAGGGGTCTTGCTGTGACTTTCCACGGTGTCTAAGTCATCAATGTTTATGCTCCCTCAGGCATGGCCAAGCGACAGGAACGGTCACTATTCTATTCAGAACAGGTCGCTCCTTTGTAGGTCGCTACGACCATATTATTCTTGGTGGCAACTTCAATTGTGTGTTATCTCAGAAGGCTCAACATCCTCATTTCACCACATGCCAGGAACTCAAGCTGCTCATACATGAACTCAACCTCACCGATACTTCGGACTGCATGCATGGTGATCGGCCTGGAGATATGTACATCACCAGCCATTCAGCAAGTCGTCTTGACCGTGTCTACGTTTCCCAAAGAATCGTAACCGCCACACTCGACGCTTAGTTATGGCCTACCGCCTTTCCCGACCATATTTGCCTACATCTGCACTGTTTCGCTCCAGAGGCAGAAGGTGTGGCGCGGTCGAGGCCTGTGGAAGATGAACGTCACCCCTCTCAAGGATCCAGAATGCAGGCAGGTCGTAGAAACGACGTGGAACAACAATGTGAGACGCCTTCCAGCATACCCTTCAATACTCCGGTGGTGGCTCGACTGCACCAAGCCTGTTTTGTGTCGTTCGATGGTCAATTACAGTAGTGAGAAAATGCTGTGGCAACGACATACCATGGAATGCTATTCCACAATTCTCTGGGAACTCTCAAATCATGCCCCCTCTGTTCAACGACAGGTTGAAATTCAGTGTATTAAGGCGAAAATCATTTCTCTTATGCGTCACCACCTTGAAGGCACAATAGTACGCACAAGATGTCACGATTGTGTACTAGGAGAGCTCCTGTCAATGCATCATATTATCCGAGAGAAGCAGCGGTGTCAGAGAAAGCTGGTCAACGCCCTCGACATGCCAGATGGTCGTCGATTGACATCCCAGAATGACATCGTAAAAGCCTTTGTGGGTCACTACAACCAGTTCTATGCAACATAGGACCAGAACATAGTGGTAATGACTGATGTCCTCCATTCCTTGACAGGTACCCTGGATGAGGCTGCTGCAGAGATTTTCACAGCAACAATTACGTCTGATGACGTCGCCAATGCTCTTCATAAGGGTGCGGTGAATAAAGCCCCAGGTCCAGGTGGGTTCCCGCTGGAGTTTTAGCACACATTCCACGACATCATGGACTCACGCTGGACTGCGATATATGAAGAACTGATGAACCCTGACCTTCCCCTTCCACCCGAATTCGTAGAAGGCTTACTTATCTCGGTCCCCAAGCCATCGGGAGGAGGGGAAGTTGGGCATCATTGGCCGTTGACCACGTTCAATTGTGATTTCAAGATTTTTACCCGAATTCTTACCGCTCGCCTTTGGTATGTCATTCCTCAAATCATCTATCTGGATCAAACGCGCTCTGGTGGTGACAGTAACATTCAGATGGCACTCAGCAATTACCGTGACATCATAGCCCTGGGCAAGACCTGTCGTTGTTATGGTGCCTTAGTGGCAGTGGACTTCGACCACACCTTTGATAGAATGAGTCATACCTTTCTAGAAAACGTACTCAGACGGATGTCGTTTCCAAACAGGTTTGTACACACCGCCTTGCGGATCCTCCGAGGTGCCACATCGCGAGTGCTGGTCAATGACCGTGTGGTGGGTCCCATTAATGTCATGCGATTGGTCCGTCAAGGATGTCCGCTGTGCCATCGCCCTTGAGCCACTGTTACACAGTCTGAGGAGCTGGCTCACAGGGACAACAATAAGGGGGAATGCTTTCATCTGCCGCGCCTATGCAAATGACGTGGTGTTCTTGGTTCTATCGGAGGATGAAGTGAGAGAGGCACTGGCATGGATCAACCAGTACGGGACTGCTGCTGACGAAATCTAGTGCTATGTCCATCGGTAGAGGTCTTCCAGCAGAGAGTGTGGCTCCATTGCCATTAGTGGACAAGCTCAAATGTTTGGGGATCATCTTCAGGCGTAATATAAACGCCTGGTTCAAGCTATCTGCGCGAACGTTCGTGACAACCTCCTCAGAGCATTGGGCATGTTACAAATGGTGGATTTTGTTAACACTCTTCTAGTCTAGCGACTGCCTCATTTACCACAAATTTTACCGATGCCAAAGGGAATGGCATACAGACTTCAGGCAGCATTCGGCTACTTTGTAAGCACGGGTCTTATCCTCAAAGTCCGCTACCTTGTCAACGTCCAAGCGAGAGCAGCTGTTCTTTATGTAAGTATGATGGTTAAGTCGTGGACGCGCCGCCGAACCGGGTTATCGGGAAGTCTGATTGACAAACGGCTCTCTCTCCCGAGTGGCACCTGTTGCAGTAGCCCATACTTCTTCCTCGCTCTCACATGTCAGAAACTTTTTCATTGAATGCAGTTACCTCCATGCCGACGTGCCTAGTACCAGAAACCCTACCGCACGTGATGTTTACCGCCTAATGATGAGAAATCATACTAAGAATGTTGTGGAAAGCTGACATCCTACGATCGCACGGCCCGTGGTTTGGCGTTCTGTGCACCATATCCTCCTCGAGACAAGCGCTTGTGCGACCTGGTATCTGGTCGTTAATGCAAAATACGTAACACAACTTCGTCTAAATGCCATAAAAATGACAGATTCGCTGCTGTGTCCTCGTTGTCACATGCTTGATACGGGTGAACATCGACTGATGTGTGGATCTTCTGCAAAGGTGTGGCAGTTGATTCAAAAGATACCTTTCTTCTATGTACGGCTCCCCATGCCAAAACACCTAAATCTCATCTGTTCCCAGATGAGACATACTTCTCACATATGAAGACCAACGCTGTGATCTGGATAAAAGGCCTCTCGATCTCTTATTTGTTCCACGAAGGTGATAAGAGTGTTCTTGATTTTTGGACGTTGCTGCAAAATCACTTTACCTACCCCCTGCGGGTTCGGGGGTTAGAATAGGCCCGCGGTATTCCTGCCTGTCGTAAGAGGCGACTAAAAGGAGTCTCAAACGTTTCGGCCTTATGTGCTGGTCCCCTGTCGGGTTTGACCTCCATATCTCAAAATTTTTCCGAAGAGCGAGCCGATTGGGGAAGGGCGCCTTACTTGGTGCATTGTGTCCGTGTTGTGTTGAGAACTTTCGCCATCTTATTCGTCGTTGCATTGCAGTCTTGCCCGCTCTCCATCTCTTGGGCATCGATGCGCCCCTGCGTGCACTTTCTGCCAAGCACTGTGCAGGGCCATTTTCTGCACTGACGACGCCCATGGACCACATGTCACCTAACATCCAGCACGGTAGCCAGTCCGTTGTGGTGGGGTCGCCATGTACCCTCTTGGTTGTAGCCCCCTGACAACACAGGGATCGCTCTACTGATGCCTGCGCCGTTCACTCCCCACGAATGCCAAGGAGTAAATGCCCATCTCCCTGGGGCATCAGGACTCCCGGCAATGGCCATCCTGCCAGGTGGCTATTGCTGTGGCTGGGTGGCGCCCGTGGGGAGGGCCCTTGGTCGGAGTAGGTGGCATCAGGGCGGATGACCCGCAATGAAGCGTGGTACATCATCTCTCGCTGGCGGCCAGCCGCCAGCAGTCTCTAAGCGTTCTCGGGCTCAATTTAATGCTCAGAAGTACGATCCGAAAACGTTCCCCTCCCTGGCCACGCCGTGGGAAGAGCGTAAGTCTCAGGATGGAGGTAACAGTTATTCGCCCCGATTCTTAGTTTGCACGAGAGCTGATGGGGAGTCTTTTCTCTCCACAAAGCCTCAGTTCTTCGTCGAGCATTTAGAGGACAAGTTTGGGGAGGTGGAGGGCTTGTCTAAAATGCGCTCTGGGTCAGTACTGATACAAACAGCATCCTCCGCCCAGTCCCGCAGGTTACTTGCTTGTGACAAGTTGGGGGATGTTAACGTTTCTATTACACCACATAAGAGTTTAAATATGGTCCAGGGTGTTATTTTCCATAGGGATCTCCTTTTGCAGTCTGATGACGAGCTGCGCGCCAACTTAGAACGTAGAGGTGTTCATTTCGTCCAGCGCGTTCATCGGGGTCCGAGGGACAATCAGGTTGCTACCGGTGCCTTCATCTTGGTGATACGTTACCGGAAAAGGTCAAGGTGATGGTCTACCGATGTGACGTCAAGCCCTATATCCCTCCCCCGATGCGGTGCTTCAAGTGCTGGAAGTTCGGCCATATGTCTTCCCGCTGCACTTCCAGCCTCACATGTCGAGATTGCGGACACCCGTCTCATCCCGATACTCCATGTGCCCCGCCTCCCATCTGCGTCAACTGCGGGGAGCACCATTCACCTTGCTCGCCTGACTGCAAAGTCTTTCAGAAAGAGCGCAAAATCATGGAATATAAGACCCTGGACCGGCTGACCTATACTGAGGCCAAACGGAAATATGACAGACTCCATCCTGTGAGAATGACATCTTCGTATGCAGCTGCTACAACAACTGTGCTAGCTCCATCAGTTTCGAAACTTCCAGCCAGCTCGATAAGCAGTACGACTCCTTCTGCCCCCTTGCCCGTGGGGGGCTCTCCCCAACCGGTTGCTCCTGCACCACCTACCTCAGGAGCAACCTCCTCCCACCCGTCGGGGACGTCCGTCCCCGCTTCTCAGCCGGAGAAGCGTCTAACTTCTTCGGCTACTCTCGCCCGTAAGAGTTCCCTTGGGACCCTCCCTTCCCAGGGTTCCACCAGCGGGAAGGATGAGGGCCACCAGTGGCATAAGTCCTCACCAGCGGCCGGGCGTAGGGCTTCACGATCCTCCTCTGTCCCGGAGACTGAATCGGTGAAGCCTTCCCAGCCGGTGAAACCCAAGGTTCAGCGAGAGAAGTCCAAGAGAAAGACCTCTAAGGCCAAAGAACTTGCGGTGGCACAAACCCCACCGCACCTTTCGCGCTCTGCGTCTGAGGATGAAGTCGAGATTCTAGCGTCCGCTGAGGACCTTGATCTCGCTGGTCCCTCAGACGGCATGGATGCCTCTCGTACGGGTACTGAATCGGTGGCAGTGAGTGAACAAGCGGCGTAAATTGCCTTCCCAGTCCCTTCACGCCTTTCTCAGCCATGGACAATACCATTCTCCAGTGGAACTGCAGCGGTTTCTTCCACCATCTCGCTGAGCTCCGCCAACTTATCAGCCTTCACCCTTTCTTCTGCATTGCTCTCCAGGAAACTTGGTTTCCAGCAATGCGAACCCCCGCCCTCCGTGGTCTTACGGGGGGTTATTATAAGAACCGAGCAGCTTATGAAAGGGTGTCTGGTGGCGTCTGCATATATGTCCTTCACACTCTGCACAGCGAGTCTGTCCCTCTCCAGACGCCTTTAGAGGCTGTCGCTGTACGCGTGTGGACGCCACAGGCTGTTACCGTCTGCAGTCTTTACATTCCACCGGATGGTGATGTCTCGCAGCATGTCCTGGCTGCACTGGTCGCCCAATTGCCGCCACCTTTCTTGCTATTGGGCGACTTCAACGCCCATAACCCTCTGTGGGGTGGGTCAGTGGCAACAGGTCGAGGCGCCATCGTTGAGCATTTATTGTCGCAGCTCGATCTCTCGCTGTTAAATGATGGTGCCTTCACACACTTAAGTGTGGCGCATGGCACCTACTCCACCATTGACCTTTCCCTCTGTAGCCATAGCCTCTTACCGTCTGTCCAATGGAGTGTGCATGACGACCTGTGTGGTAGTGACCACTTTCCGATCTTTTTGTCACTACCACAGCGCCACTGTTCTGGGCGCCCTAGCAGATGGGCTCTGAATAAGGCTGACTGGGACTTGTTCTCCTCCGCTGCCGCTTTTGAGCCTCTCTCTACCGATGACATTGATGCGGTGGTTCAATCGGTCACCACCGGCATCGTTACTGCCGCCGAATCTGCCATTCCCCATTCCTGTGGGTCCCCTCGGCGGAAGGCTGTGCCTTGGTGGTCGCCTGAGATCGCTGAAGCGATTAAAGACCGCCGGCGGGCGCTCCAGCGTCACAAGCGACACCCCTCCCTCGACCACCTTATCGCCTTCAAACGGCTGCGTGCGCGGGCCCGCCTCCTTATCCGCCAGGGCAAGAAGGAGTGCTGGGAGCGGTATGTGTCCACGATTGGCCTCCATGTCACTCCCTCGCAGGTCTGGGCCAAGATTCGACGCGTCTACGGCTATCGGACCCCTGCCAGCGTCCCTGCGCTCTCACTGAATGGAGCCGTTTGTACCGTCTCCGACGTCATTGCAAATCGCTTAGCAGAGCATTTTGCTATGAGTTCCGCTTCTGCGAATTACCCCCAGGCCTTCCGCTCCATTAAAGAGCGGCTGGAACGTCGGAGCCTTTCGTTTCGCAGCAACCACCCGGAATCTTACAATGCTCCATTCAGTGAGTGGGAATTTCGCAGTGCCCTAGCTGCTTGCCCTGATACCGCTCCTGGGCCAGATGGCATCCACTGTCAGATGCTGAAACACCTTTCAGTGGACTGCCAGCGGCGCCTTCTCGATCTTTACAACCGTCTTTGGGTCGAGGGGGAGTTTCAGTCGCAATGGCGGGAAGGCATTGTCATCCCCGTTTTGAAACCTGGAAAGAACCCTTTAGAGGTGGACAGCTACCGTCCCATTAGCCTCACCAACGTTCTTTGTAAGTTTCTTGAACGGCTGGTGAGCCGGCGCTTGAATTGGGTACTGGAGTCTCGGGGCCTTCTGGCTCCATCTCAGGGTGGGTTCCGTAAAGGCCGCTCCGCCGCCGACAATCTGGTGAGCCTGGAATCGGCCATCCGTACTGCCTTTTCCCGCCGTCAGCACCTGATCGCTGTCTTTTTCGACATGCGGAAGGCGTACGATACGACGTGGCGTCATCACATTCTTTCTACGCTCCATGGATGGGGTCTTCGGGGTCCTCTGCCGATTTTTATCCGCAATTTTCTGTCGTGTCGTACCTTCCGCGTGCAAGTCGCGGCCTCGTATAGTTCCTCCCACGTCCAGGAGAACGGTGTGCCACAGGGTTCCGTTTTAAGTGTCTGTCTGTTTTTAATAGCCATTAACGGTCTTGCTGCGGCCGTGGGAAACTCTGTCTCCGCTTCCCTGTATGCTGACGACTTCTGCCTTTATTACAGCTCTCCCGGCATTGCAGCTGTTGAACGTCAGCTACAGGGCGCTATCCGTAAGGCGCAGTCTTGGGCTGTAGCCCATGGGTTTCAGTTTTCGGCAGCCAAGACCCGCGTTATGCATTTCTGCCGGCGCCGAACAGTCCATCCTGAGCCGCGGCTTTATCTTGCCGACGAACTCCTTGCTGTGGTGGAGACCCACAGGTTTTTGGGGGTGGTTTTCGATGCCCGGTTGACTTGGCTGCCTCATATCCGGCAGCTTAAACAGACGTGTTGGCGGCATCTAAACGCTCTGAGATGCTTGAGCCACACCCGCTGGGGCGCCGACCGCTTTACCCTGTTGCGGCTCTACCAGGCGTTAATCCAGTCCCGTCTGGATTATGGGAGCCTGGCTTATGGCTCAGCATCCCCATCTGCGTTACAGGTGCTGGACCCAATTCTCCACAGCGGGATACGCCTTGCCACTGGTGCTTTCCGCACCAGCCCCGTGGACAGCGTACTAGTTGAGGCAGGTGTACCTCCCCTGCGGTTCCGACGCCAACGTTTGCTGGCCGCTTATGCTGCCCATGTTCTAAGCTCGCCCGGGCATCCAAATTATCGTCTCCTGTTCCCGCGATCGGTCGTCCAT
This sequence comes from Schistocerca americana, assembly GCF_021461395.2. NCBI lineage: Eukaryota > Metazoa > Arthropoda > Insecta > Orthoptera > Acrididae > Schistocerca > Schistocerca americana. The sequence continues at coordinate 362,284,205 of NC_060124.1, read as the reverse complement.
CTGCCAGATCGTCGGCCCCGGTCTGGTTGTACAATAGCGGTCCGCGTCAAAGAGCTTCTCTCTGGGCTCCAGGGTTTCACTGTTCCACCTCCTTTCCGGGCTACTTTGCATACACCCCCATGGTGTGTTCGTCGCCCTAGCCTTCGGCTCGACTTGGCACAGGGCCGTAAGGACTCAGTCCCTCCAGAGGCTTTCCGCCGCCGCTTTTATTCTATCCTGGCCACGTATCAGGGCTCTGGTGTTGTTTACACTGACGGTTCGATGGTTGCTGGTCGTGTCGGATATGCGCTCACTCTAGGGGACCTTTCCGAACAACGTTCCTTGCCGGATGGCTGCAGCGTTTACACTGCTGAACTGGTCGCCATCTTTCGTGCCCTAGAGTATATCCGCTCCTGCTCAGGTGAGTCCTTCGTTATCTGTAGCGATTCCCTGAGCGGTTTACGAGCTCTCGACCAGTGTTTCCCTCGTTCTCGTCTGGTGATGGCTATCCACGAGTCTCTGCATACTCTCGCCTGTTGCGGCCGCTCTGTGGTCTTTGTGTGGACCCCCGGTCATGTCGGTATCCCGGGTAACGAACATGTTGACCGCCTGGCGAAAGAGGCCACCAGTAAGCCATCTCTGGACGTTGGCCTCCCAGAGACTGATTTGCGGGCAGTCTTCCGCCGCAAAATCTTGGCGCTATGGGACGATGAATGGCGCGAACTGACGATGCGCAATAAACTCCATGCTGTCAAGGAGACGACGGCTGTGTGGCGGTCATCCCTGCGAGCCACTCGCAGGGACTCAGTAGTTCTTTGCCGGCTCCGCATTGGCCACTCCCGGCTGACACACAGTTATTTACTGCGCCGGGAGGACCCTCCTCTATGTCGCTGTGGGGCAGCTTTGACAGTGGCCCACATTTTGCTGGCCTGCCCCCTTTTAGCTGTGGTCCGGCAGACATTTGCGCTGCCTGCTACGCTCCCTGCCCTTTTAACAGACGACTCCACTATGGCTGACTTAGTTTTACGTTTTATTCGGGCAGGGGGATTTTGTCATTTACTCTGAGTGTTTCTGTTTTATTTTATCGTTTTGTGTTGATTCTGGCCTTTGGCCTATGATTTTCCACTGATTTTTTAATGTGTTTCTAAGTGGTTGGCTTTTCCTTATTTCTTTCTATGGTCGGCCAACCACCGTCACACTCTGTGTCGTTTTAGTTCGTTTTGTCTTGTCCTTGTCTGTTTCTCTTGTTCTGTATCGTCTGTGATGTCTTCTGTTCCTCGTTTTTATTCTCTGTGGGTGTTCTTTGTCTTTGGAACAAGGGACCGATGACCGTAGCAGTCTGGTCCCTTTGATCCCCCCCAAACCAACCAATCGTCTGTTATCTCTTCTGTTCCTTGTTTTTATTCTCTGTGGGTGTTCTTTGTCTTTGGAAAAAGGGACCGATGACCATACCAGTCTGGTCCCTTTAATCCCCCAAACCAACCAACCAACCTTTATTTGTTGGTCCCTTCTCAGGTTTGACCTCCATATCTCAAAATTCTTCCAAAGAGCAAGCCGATTGGGGAAGGGTGCCTTACTTGGTGCATTGTGTCCATCGCGCATTGAGACCTCTCACCAGCTTATTCATCGCTGCATGGCAGTCCTGCCCGCTCTCCATCTCTTGGGCATGGATACGTTCCTGCATGCATTTTCTGCCATGCAATGTACAGTGCCCCTTTCTGCACTTACAACGAACATGGACTTCTTATCACCTAATATCCAGCATGGTAGTCAGTCCGTTGTGGTGGGGCCGCCATGTACCCTGTTGGTTGTAGCCCCCTGACAACACAGGGATTGCTCTGCTGATGCCTGCACCGTTAACTCCCACGTATGCCAAGGAGTAGATGCCCATCCTCCTGGGGTATCAGGACTCCTGGCAATTGCCATCCAGCCAGGTGGTCCTTGCTGAGGCTGGGTGGCGCTCGTGGGGAGGACCCTTAGTCAGAGTAGGTGGCATCAGGGCTGATGACCCGCAATGAAGCATGGTACATCATCTCTTGCTGGTGGCCAGCCACTGGCAGTCTCTAAGCATTCAACAGCTCACATTAAAGCTAACGTGTATGACCCCAAATCATTCCCCTCCCTGGCCACACCATGGGAGAACGAAAGGCTATGAATCACAGTGAAACGTATTCGCCCCAGTATCTCGTCTGTACTGGAGCTGACGGGGAAGCCCTTTGTGGCTGTGAAGCCTCAGTTTTTTGTCGAGCATTTAGAGGACAAGTTCAGGGAAGTGGAGGGCTTGTCCATAATGCGGTCAGGGTCACTCTTGATAAAAAGAGCATCCTCTGCTCAGTGTCTAGCCTTGCTCGATTGTAAGAAGCTGGGGGATATTTCTGTTACTATCATCCCCCATAAAAGCTTAAATATATTATTTTCCACAGGGATCTTCTTTTACGGTCCGATGACGATCTGCGCGCCAACTTAGAGCTACGAGGTGTACATTTCGTCCAGCGCATCCACCGGGGACCAAGGGATCATCAAGTTGCCACTGGTGCTTTCATCTTGGCCTTAGAGGGTGCCATGTTATCTGAGAAGGTCAAGGTGATGGTCTACCACTGTGATGTCAGGCCATATATTCCTCCCCTGATGCAGTGCTTCAAGTGTTGGAGGTTCAGCCATATGTCTTCCCGCTGTGCTTCCAGCCTCATATGTCGCAATTGTGGTCGTCCATCCCATCCTGATGCTCCATGTGCCCCACCTCCCATCTGTGTCAACTGCGGAGAGCACCATCCCCCTTGCCTGCCGGACTGTAAGATTCTATAGAAGGAACGGATAATAATTGAGTACAAGACCCTGGACCGACTGACCTACACTGAGGTTAAGCGGAAATTCGAACAACTTCATCCAGTACTCGTGATGTCACCTGATGCCGCCACTATCACTCCTGCTACAGTCCCCACAGCTGCACCACATACCATCAGCTCTCAGAGCCAGAGGACCACACTTGCCCCCTTGATGGTGGGGGCCACTTCTCTCTCTGTTGCTCCCACACCACCTACCTCGGGTGCAGCACCCCATCAACCATGGGGGACACCAGTCCCCACTTCTAAGCCGGAGAAGCTTAAGTCCTCTTCGGCTCCTCTTGCTCGGAAGGGATCCCTTGGGTCACTCCCTTCCCAGGTTCCTACCAGCGGCACAACAGACACCCACCAGTGGCTGAAGAAGCTGCAGGTCACTGGTCGTCGAGCTTCGGGATCCTCTTAGATCCCAGAGACTGACTCAAAAAAGCCCTCCCAGCAAGGGCAATCAAAGGAACAGCGCGAGGAAGCGAAATTGAAGACCCCTAATACCAAGAAACCTGCAGTGGCACCTACTCCACCGTTACCTACAATTTCTACGTCTGAGGATGAGGTGGAGATTCTTGCACCTGCTGAGGACCTCGATTTCGCTGATCCCTCGAACATGATGGATGTCGCTCCTGCCAGTACTCAATCGGCGGCAACAAGTGACCCAGCGGTGTAATCTGCTTCCCCAGTCACTTCACGCCTTTCTCAGCTGTGGACAGTGTCATCCTCCAGTTGAACTGCAGCGGTTTCTTCCACCATCTTGCTGAGCTCTGACAACTTCTCAGCCTTCACCCTTTCCTCTCCATTGCACTTCAGGAAACTTGGTTTCCAGCAATGCGCACCCCTGACCTCCATGGCTATTGGGGTTATTACAGGAACCGGGCAGCTTACAAAAGGCTCTCTGGTGGCGTCTCCATCTATGTCCTTCACTCCCTCCACAGCGAATCTTTCCTTCTACAAACACCTTTAGAGGCTGTCGCTGTTCGGACGTGAACACCACAGGCTGTTACTGTCTGCAGTCTGTATCTACCACCAGATGGTGATGTCCCACAGCATGTCCTGGCTGCGCTGATTGCCCAGTTGCCGCCACCTTCAACGCCCATAACATTCTGTGGGGTGGAACAGTGGTAAGAGGCCGAGGCAGTACAGTTGAGCATATATTAGTACAGCTCGACCTCTCCCTTTTAAATGATGGTGCCATCACTCACTTCAATGTGGCACGTGGCACGTACTCCACCATTGACCTTTCGATCTGCAGCCCTAGCCTCTTACCATCTGTCCAATTGAGTGTGCATGACGACTTGTGTGGTAGTGACCACTTTCCGATCTTTTTGTCACTGCCACAGCATCACACTTCTGGGCGCCCTTACAGATGGGCTGTGAATAGGGCTGACTGGGACTTGTTCTCCTCCATTGCCCCCCCCCCCCCTTTGCGGGTTTGGGGCTAAGAATAGGCCCGCCGTATTCCTGCCTGTCGTAAGAGGCGACTACAAGGAGTCTCAACAGTTTCAGTCTTTAATGTGATGGTCCCCATTGGGGTTTGACCTCCATTCTTCCAAATTCAACAGAAGTATGAGCCTTTTGGGGAAGGACACCTTATGTGGTGCACCATCAGTCCTCTGTGCTCTAAGACCTTGGCACTCTTCATCGTCTTGGCGTCGTAACTGCACCCTCCATCCCTCATTTTGGGTATACACACCTGATAGGTTGAGTAAGGTACGCCATTAGTGCGTTACCATCTGCACCCACAATAACTATGGACTTCCCACGGCACCCAAATTCCAGCAAGGTAACCAGCCCATTGTGGTGGGGTCGTCATGTACCCAAATAGCCTCCTGACAACACAGGGATGGTACTGCCGATGCCTGAGCTGACACCTCCCCACGTAAGCCAAGGAGTAGATGCCCGTCTCTCTGGGGCATCGAGACTGCCAGCAACGGCCATCCTGCCAGGTGGCCTTTGCTGTGGCTGGGTGGCGCCCGTGGGGAGAACCCTGGTTGAAGTGGGTGGCATTGGGGCGGATGCCCCGCAATGAAGGGGGTAAAGTCTCAATCTGGTGGTCGCTCGCCCTCCAACATCTCTAAGCGTGTCCCCCTACGGGTTCGGGGGTTAGAATAGGCCCGCAGTATTCCTGCCTGTCGTAAGACGCGACTGAAAGGAGTCTCAAAAGTTTCGGCCTTATGTGATGGTCCCCTGTCGGGTTGGACCTCCATATCACAAAATTCTTCCGAAGAGCTAGCCAATTGGGGAAGGGCGCCTTACATGGTGCATTTTGTCCATTGTACATTAAAACCTCTAGTCCGCTTTGTTGTTGTCGCATTGCCGTCCCGCTTGTTCTCCATCTCTTGGGCGAGGATGTGTTCATGGATGCAATTTTCACTATGCACTGTGTAGGGTTGCTTTTTGCGGAGACGACGACCATGGACTACGTGCCACCTAAAATCCAGCATGGTAGCCAGTCCGTTGTGGTGGGGCTGCCATGTATCCTCTTGGTTGTAGCCCCCTGACAACACAGGGATCGCTCTACTGATGCATGCACCGTTAAATCCCCACGTATGCCAAGGAGTAGATGCCCATCTCCCTGGGGCATCGGGACTCCTGGCAATGGCCATCCTGGCAGGTGGCCCTTGCTGAGGCTGGGTGGCGCTCTTGGGGAGGACCCTTGGTCGGAGTAGGTGGCATCATGGTGGATGACCCGCAATGAAGCGTGGTACATCATCTCTTGCTGGTGGCAAGCTGCCAGCAGTCTCTAAGCGTTCTCGGGCTCAATTTAATGCTCAGAAGTACGATCCGAAAACATTTCCCGCCCTGGGCACACCGTGGGAGGAGCGTCAGTCTCAGGATGGCAGTCACAGTTATTCGCCGCGATTCTTAGTTTGTATGAGAGCTGATGGGGAATCTTTTCTATCCAAAAAAGCCTCAGTTCTTCGTCGAGCATTTAGAGGACAAGTTTGGGGAGGTGGAGGGCTTGTCCAAAATGCGCTCTGGGTCAGTCTTGATAAAAACAGCATCCTCTGCCCCGTCACGCACGTTACTTGCTTGTGTCAAGTTGGGGTTTGTTACCACCACCCCACATAAGTGTTTAAATATGGTCCAGGGTATTATTTTCCATAGGGATCTTCTTTTGCAATCTGATGACGAGCTGCCCGCCAATTTAGAGTGCCAAGGCGTACATTTCGTCCGACGTGTTCATTGGGGTCCGAGGGACAATCAGGTAGCTACTGGTGCCTTCATCTTGGCCTTTGAAGGTGATACATTACCAGAGAAGGTCAAGGTGATGGTCTACCGATGTGACGTCAGACCCTATATCCCTCCACCGTTGCAGTGCTTTAAGTGCTGGAAGTTCGGCCACATGTCTTCCCACTGCACATCCAGCCTCACTTGTCGAGATAGCGGACACCCACCACATCCCGATACTCCATGTGCCCCACCTCCCATCTGTGTCAACTACGGAGAGCACCATTCACCTTGCTCGCCAGACTGCAGGATCTTCCAGAAAGAACGCAAAAGCATGGAATATAAGACCCTGGACCGACTGACCTATACTGAGGCCAAGTGGAAATATGAATGACTACATCCGGTACAGATGACTTCCTCCTATGCTGCTGCAACGACAACCGTGTTAGCCCCATCAGTTCAGCATAGTCCAGTCACATCACAGAGCCGTACAACACCACATGCCCCCTTGCCCGCGGGGGGCACTATCCCCCCTGTTGCTCCCACGCCACCTACCTTGGGCAACACCCCCTCACACATCGGAGACATCCGTCCACGCTTCTCAGCCAGAGAAGTGTCCAACTTCTTTGGCTTCTCACGCTCGCAAGGGGTCCCTTGGGTCCCTCCCTTCCCAGGTTTCCACCAGCGGGAAGGCTGACGACCGACAGTGGCGTAAGTGCCCACAATCAGCTGGTCGTAGGGCTTCGCGATCCTCCTCAGTCCCGGACACTGAATCGGTGAAGTCCTCCCAGCCAGTGAAACCCAAGGAGCAGCGTCAGAAATCTAAGAAGAAGAGCTCTAAGCCCAAGGAACTCACAGTGGCACCCACCCCACCGCAACCTTCCAGCTCTGCATCTGAGGACGAGGTGGAGATTCTGGCGTCCGCTGAGGACCTCGATGTCGCCGGTCCCTCAGACACCATGGATAGCACTAGCAGAGGTGCTCAGTTGGAGGCAGCAGGTGACCCAGCGACGTAATCTGCCTTCCCAGTCCTGTCACGCCTTTCTCAGACATGGACAATACCATCCTCCAGTGGAACTGCAGCGGTTTCTTCCACCATCTAGCTGAGCTCCGCAAACTTATCAGCCTTCACCCTTTCTTCTGCATTGCTCTTCAGGAAACTTGGTTTCCAGCAATGCGAACCCCCGCCCTCCGTGGCTATCGGGGTTATTATAAGAACCGGGCAGCTTATGAAAGGGTGTCTGGTGGCGTCTGCATCTATGTCCTTCACTCTCTGCACAGCAAGTCTGTCCCTCTCCAAACATCTTTGGAGGCTGTCGCTGTTCGGGTGTGGACGCCACAGGCTGTTACCGTCTGCAGTCTTTACCTTCCACCAGATGGTGATGCTGCGCAGCATGTCCTGGCTGTGCTGATAGCCCAGTTGCCGCCAACTTTCTTGTTACTGGGTGACTTCAACGCCCATAATCCTCTGTGGGTTGGATCAGTGGCAACAGGTCGAGGCGCCACCATTGAGAATTTATTGGCACAGCTCGATCTTTCCATTTTAAATGATGGTCCCATCACTCACTTCAATGTGGCGCATGGCACGTACTCCACCATTGACCTTTCGATCTGCAGCCCTAGCCTCTTACCTTCTGTCCAATGGAGAGGGCATGACAACCAGTGTGGTAGTGACCACTTTCCGATTGCCGCAACTGAGCCTCTCTCTAATGACGCCATTGATGCGGTGGTTCACTAGGTCACCACCGGCATCGTTACTGCCGCAGAATCTTCCATTCCTTGTTCTTCTGTGTCCCCTCGGCGGAGGACTGTGCCTTGATGGTCGCCTGAGATCGCAGAGGCGATTAAAGATCGCCGGCGGGCGCTACAGTGCCACAAACAACATTCCTCCATTGAACACCTCATCACCTTCAAACAGCTGCGTGCGCGGGCACGCCGCCTTATCCGTCAACGCAAGCAAGAGTGCTGGGAGCGGTATGTGTCCACCATTGGCCTCCATGTCTCTCCATCGCAGGTCTGGGCCAAGATTAGTCGCCTCTATGGCTATCGGACCCCTGTCAGCGTCTGGGAAACGTTCTCCTCTGCTGCCACTGTCGACTCTCTCCCCCACGGTACCATCGATGTGGCGGTTGAGACACTGACTGCAGCGATTGTTTCCGCTGCGGAACGTACCATTCCTCGTTCGTTAGGGTGCCCCCGGCGAAAGTCAGTTCCTTGGTGGTCTCCAGACGTCGCTGAAGCCATTAAAGAACGTCGGCGGGCTCTTCAGCGACATAAGCGGCACCCGTCTTTGGAGAACCTCATATTTTTGAAACGTCTCTGTGCTCAGGTCCGGAGGCTCATCAAACGGCGGAAAGATGAGTGCTGGGAGAGGTACGTTTCCACCATTGGCTCCCGTACTTCACCCTCCCAGGTATGGATGAAGATTCGGCGCATCTTTGAATTGCAGCACTCTACAGGTGTCCCAGGGCTTTCCATCAACGGGGCGCTGTGCACCAATGCCGATGCAATCGCCGAGCATTTCGCTCAGCACTATGTTCGGGCCTCTGTGACGGGGAATTACCCGCCTGCGTTTCGTGCGCTAAAACGCCGGGAGGAAGGCAAACGACTTTCTTTTGCTTCTCGCCACCCTGAGGCCCTGGCACGGTGCCCTGATACAGCCACAGGGCCAGATGGCATCCACAATCAGATGGTCAAACACCTGTCCCCGGACTGTCTGCGATATTTTCTTGCCATCTTCAACCGCATATGGGGCGATGGTGTCTTTCCATCGCAGTGGCGAGAAAGTACCATCGTTCCGGTGCTGAAGGCTGGTAAGGACCCGCTTAATGTGGATAGCTATCGGCCCATCATCTTAACCAACGCTCTGTGCAAGCTGCTGGAGTCTCATGGCTCCGTGCCAGAGCGGCTTCCGTCAAGGCCGTTCCACCACCGATGCTTTGGTTTTCCTTGAGTCTGCAATCCGCACTGCTTTTTCCAGGCGCCAACACCTCGTGTCCGTCTTTTTCGACCTCTCCAGAGCATATGACACGACGTGGCGGCACCATATTCTCGCCACATTGCACGGGTGGTGTCTCCGGAGCTCTCTCCCCATTTTTATTCAGAATTATTTATCTGTTCGGACATTCCGCGTTTTACTTGGCACATCCCATAGTTCACTTCATGTCCGGGAAAACGGCGTACCACAGGGCTCTGTATTGAGCGTGCCACTTTTCCTTGTGGCCATTAATGGCCTTGTAGCAGCAGTAGGGTCGTCTGTCTCACCCACTTTATATACTGACGATTTTTGCATCTTTTTCAGCTCTTCCCCCACTAGTGTTGCAGAACGTAGGTTGCAGGGAGCCATACGCAAGGTGCAGGCGTGGGCCCTAGCCCATGGGTTTCACTTTTCTCCTGCGAAGACTTGTGTTCTGCACTTTTGTCGGCGTCGAACTGTCCATCCCCACCCTGAGCTCTATCTTCAGGATGCCATGTTCAGGGTTGTTGACACTTATTGTTTCCTGGGATTGCTGTTCGATGCCCGGCTTACTTGGCTTCCACATATTTGTCAGTTCAAGTGTCAGTGCTGGCAGCATCTGAATTCCCTCCGCTGCCTCAGCGACACAACTTGGGGTGCAGGTCGTAATACTCTGCTGCAGCTCTACAAAGCCCTCGTGCTGTCCCGACTCGATTATGGGATTGTGGCGTATGGCTCAGCATCGCCCTCAGCATTGCAACTGCTGGACCCCGTTCACCACTGTGGGGTTCGACAGGCGACAGGAGTATTCCGCACCAGCCCTGTTAATAGCTTACTTGCTGAGGCTGGGGTTCCTCCACATCACGTCCAGCGTCAACAACTCTTAGCTAACTATGCTGCACACCTCTGTTGTTCGCCTCGTCACCCTAACTACTGTCTCCTTTTTGCAGTCCGTTGGCTGCGATCAGGCCATACAATTGGGATCTGTGTTTGGTCACTCCTTAGTGAACTCGAGTCTTTGCCTCTTCCATCTGCTCCCAGGTCCGCCCACATACTCCACCTTGGTGTATTCGTCAGCCGCAGCTTCGGCTGGAACTTTCATGATGGCAAAAAGATTCAGTTCCTCCTGCAGTCTAGCGCCGCCAATTTCTTGCTCTCCTAGGCGCATCCCGTGACTCGGAGTTCATCTGTACCGATGGCTCGATGATTGATGGACATGTGGGGTATGCTTATGCTCATGCGGACTATGTAGACCAGCACTCCTTTCCGGAAGGCTGCAGTGTTCACACCACAGAGCTAACAGCCATTTTCCGGGCCCTTGAGTGTATTCGTACCAGCACTGGAGAGTCCTTCGTCATTTGCAGTGGCTCTCTCAGTAGTCTACAGGCTCTTGACCAGTGGTACCCATGGCATCTCATTGTTGTTGCCATCCAGGAGTCCATTCACGCTCTTGAACAACATGGACGTTCGGTGGTGTTCATATGGACCCCGGGACACGTTGGGATAACGGGAAACAAACTCGCCGACAAGTTAGCCATAGAGGCTACCCGCAGACTGACGCTGGAGGTCGACCTCCCGGCAGCTGATCTCCGATCGGTGTTGCGCCGTCGGGTCTTTGGGACGTGGGGAGACGAATGGCACACTCTGTCTGCGCCCAACAAGCTGCAGCGAGTAAAGGAGACCACGACTGTGTGGGGTTCCTCCATGCGGGCCTCTCGGAGGAATTCTGTTGTTCTCTGTAGGCTCCGTATTGGTTAATCTTGGCTGACGCATGGTCATCTGCTGCGTCGAGAGGACCCCCCCCCCCCCTTATTGTCGCTGTGGTGCAAACATGATGGTGGTCCATATGTTGTTGGAATGTCCTCTTTTAACCGCCCTCAGGCGAACTTTTAATCTCCTAGGTGATCTATCATCTCTTTTAGGTAACAATGTCTCTATGGCAGATCAGGTTTTAAGTTTTATTCACGCAAGCGGCTTTTATATATCCATCTAATTTTATTGCGTTGCCCTCTTTTTTGGTGTATATTTTACTTAGTTTTGTGTTGTAATTCGATACCACCCTAATCTTTTAGGCTGGAGGTTTTAACGTGTTGCAGAGTGACTGGCTCATCCTTTTATTTTCGTGATCAGCCAGCCACGGTTCTCTGCTTTACAGTTTTAATTCCTTCTGCCTCTCTTCTATATGTTGTTTTTGTCGCTGTGCTCCATTTTCCATGTCGCGTTACCGTTGCCCTTGGGGCTTTTCTTCCCCTGGAATTTTTTTTAGTGCTCAGCCTGACTGTTGGATGGTTTAAATACGCAACGTGTGTTTATGCAACAAGGGACCGATGACCTTTGTAGTTTGGTCCCTTTAATCTTTAAACCAACCAACCATAGAGGCCCTATAGTAATCAAGAGGTTCATTTCCTTCATACTTATCACCCTGGCATGTGAGTCTTAACTGAAGAACAATATTGAAATTCGTATCGTTGACGGTCGATTCGAATTTCTTCAGAGACGCTTGTATTGTGAAGTAGCTTGGCAGTCAGAAAGCCAAGTTTTATGATCATTAACACAACTTACTGAGTCGAGATACCAAGAGGAGTTGATGTGTAAAGGTTTTCTTCCGATTTCGTTACAGAATTTTTTCTGGAAATTCGCAGCTCCAGAAAATAAATCAGAAAAAGAGCTCGCACATTCAGACCCCTACCATGGTTAGAACTGATGACTCATTGAGCTGTTGCGACACGAGACATGGGCGGACACACTGCTGCCAGCACTCTATTCTCATCATGGTATTGGCCGCTCAGCCTCATAACGCATCGTGAAAGATAATAAAAGTTGTCACTTATGTGAAGAATAACATTTCGTTAGCCAAAAATTTGAATTTTCTGTATCAGTGTCTTAGTGTACATGAGGATAATAGAGTCATTCAAATGGAAAGGGAATATCAAGTGATTTTATCGAGTTAATTCAGTACCATGCGCGTAATTGATTGCACTGTCACAGTACAGTAAAAAGTCTTTGGAAGTCAACTTTGCCCAACTGCCACGAAAAGTAAGATAACCAACACTTTGCACCTCGAAATCGATTGCATCTAATGTGCAGTCTTGTGATCATACAAGTAGAATTTCATGAGTTGCACGAGAATGTGGAAAAATGTTGGTGCGAATGGAAGCTATAAGAAACACAGTTAACTAATTATTCTGTGCCACGTAATAATCAATTCATTTGAAAAGTCAGAAGAGAAGAAACTAAAAATAATGCCCATTAAGACAGAAAGTGAAGTGCAGATGCGGGCACTGTACAGCTCTGCGATTTTTCGTCTTCAGATCTATACAAATAATGTATACTAACCAGCATATTCATTGCTTTCGTAATGTTTCCCTCTTGTTTAGTCTGCTGATGATGAACTGGATCTACACCCATGAGTCTGATTATTTCTTTGTATCCTTACATCTACTATCTTTGTGTGTTATTGCTCGGTGTTCAAAAAGCAAAATATTATGCGTACTCCGTCGAGGTATTAGAACGAGATCGCAAGAAGGCTAACGAAATATAATCAAAATACTCTGAGACGCCAATTTGACTGTCGTCATGTTGTTAAGTCGACAGAAATAGTTGGGCATTATTGCCTGCATCATCGGCATCCCGTTGTCGCCTTCTATTACTGAGATTTTCATATTACCCTAGACGCCGAGATAAATGTGTACATTCTCCATGACGAAACATCCCACATTCCATTCGTTACGTGCATCGGCAGCAATGAGTGATAGGAAAGCTGTTGTGAGGTAACAAACAACAATAACAATGTTAGTAATAACAAATAGTAATCAAAGATGTTTACTGCATTACAGACAGTTGTTAGCGATTAACAAAATAACCGAGAAAAGCTGAGTGTTTAATTGGTGCACTGTATAGATGTTCTTACCATTATGTTACTGAATTCTGCTCTGCTTGTTTGCAGAGAGAAAAGAAAGAACTCTGTAGCCATATATATCGCTAGTACAACGAGATATTACCTATCAACTATCCATACATTACATCATGAGACGAACATGGCGTCACCAAGCTGATATTTAAAATACATTTCTGTTTTCTTGCTGTCTCTTCTTATTTTCGTTTTTTGAGGAAAGCATCGAGAAGTGCGAGAAATAAGCAAGTAGGCATATAATATATTTACAGTTATTTTCATCAGGATACATCAGGCAAAAATACACTTTTTATGTTTATTATTTCGTAATTCAAACTATTGACAGTCTATTCGTAAGCTTGCTCGTATTCAATGGGGTGAAACCTATCACAGAAGCAAGCAAAACACAAATATTTCTTGCACCATGCGCAACACACAAACGAAATCTCGCTGCACCGACTCCCCTGCGGGTCCGGGGGTAAGAATAGGCCCGTGGTATTCCTGCCTGTCGTAAGAGTCGACTAAAAGGAGTCTCAAACGTTACGGCCTTAATATGATGGTCCCCTAAAGGGTTTGATCATTACCTTTCCAAATTTTCCGTTAGTGTGTGCCATTTGGGGAAGGACGCCTTACGTGGTGCATTCTATATCCATCTTGCCCTAAGATCTGGCACACCCGATATTGTGATGGAGTTGGCCTTACACCGAGCTTCCGGCCACATCAGCTGCAGTGTGCTCTGGGTAGCATACATGCCCTCCTTGTGCACTTCCATCTTCGCCCTCATGATTCACATGGATATTCGACATCTGACACCCAGCACAGTAGCCAGTCCATTGTGGTGGGGTTGTCACGTATCCTCTTGGTTGTAGCCCCCTGACTACACAGGGATCGCACTGCTGATGCCTGAGCTGCTACCTCCCCACATATACCGAGGAGTGGATGCCTATCCCTCTGGGGCATCGGGACTCCCGGCAAAGGCCATCCTGCCAGGTGGTCTTTGCTGTGGCTGGGTGGCGCCTGTGGGGAGAGCCCCTGGTCGGAGTGGGTGGCATCAGGGCAGATGACCCCCAATGAAGCGTGGTACATCATCTCTCGCTGGTGGGCATCCCCCAGCAATCTCTAAGCGATCTAGGTCTAACCTCAACGGCAAGAAATACGAACCAACATCATTTCCATCCCTGGCCACTCAATGGGAGGAACGAATGGCTAAAGACAGCAGTACCGATTATTCACCCCAGTACCTTGGCTGTATGCGAGTTGATGGTGAATCCTTTATGCCGACCAAGCCTCAAATTTTTGTGGAGCATTTAGAGGACAAGTTCGGGGAGGTGGAGGGCTTGTCCAAAATGCGCTCTGGGTCAGTTCTAATCGAAACAGCATCCTCTGCCCAGTCATGGAGGTTACACATTTGTGACAAGTTGGGGGATGTTTCAGTCACCATCACGCCCCATAAGAGTTTAAATATGGGCCAGGGTATTATATTCCACAGGGATCTTCTTCTGCAGTCAGACAATGAACTACGCGCCAACCTAGAACGACGAGGTGTTCACTTCGTCCAGCGCATCCATCGGGGTCCAAGGGATAATCAGGTAGCCACCGGTGCCTTCATCTTGGCCTTCGAGGGTGATGTCTTACCCGAAAAGGTCAAGGTGATGGTTTACCGCTGTGATGTGAAGCCATATGTCCCTCCTCTGATGCGGTGTTTTAAATGGTGGAAGTTTAGGCATATGTCTCCCGATGTACTTCCGGCATCACATATCGAGATTGTGGAAGTCCTCTGCATCCTAATACTCCATTTGCCCCGCCTCCTATCTGTGTTAACTGCGGAGGACACCATTCCCCTGCTCGCTGGACTGTAGGATTTTCCAGAAAGAACAGAAGATAATGGAATATAAGACCCTGGACAATCTGGCCTACACCGAGGCTAAGCGGAAATATGAGAGGTTCCATCCTGTGCCAATGACGTTGACCTACGCCGCTGCTGCAACAATGGCTCTCCCATCTCCCGTGTCGTCATGTGCAGTTGGCTCTATGACTGGTCAGAATCCACCGGCCCCCTTGATTGTGGTGGGAACTTCACTCCCTGTTGCTCCTGCTCCATCTACTTCAGGAGCAACACCCCCCAACCATTGGGGACATCAGTTCCCTCTTCCCAGCTGGAGAAGAGTAAGACTTCTTTGGCTCCTCTCGCCAGGAAGTGGTCCCTTGCGGACCTCCCTTCGCAAGCTCTGACCAGCACAAAAGTGGACACCTGCAAGTGGCTGAAACAACCACGCTGGTTGTAGGGCCTCACGGTCGTCGTCCGTCCCTGAGACTGACCTGGTGAAGCCCTCCCAGCCTGAACCACCAAAGGCACAATGCGAGAAGCAGAAAAAGAAGAAGGTACTCAAGAATCACAACAGTGCGGTGGCACCCGTCCCACTGCTTCCTACAAGCTCCACGTCTGAGGATGAGGTGGAGATTCTGGCGTCTGCTGAAGACCTGGATCTCACCGGACCCTTGGACGCAATGGATGCGATTTGCATGGGTACTGAATCGGTGGCAGCAAGTGACCCAGCGGCGTAATCAGCCTCCCCAGTCCCTTCACACCTTTCTCAGCCATGGACAATATCATCCTCCAGTGGAACTGCAGCAGTTTCTTCCACCATCTAGCTGAGCTCCGACAACTTATCAACCTTCACCCTTTCTTCTGCATTGCTCTTCAGGAAATTTGGTTTCCAGCGATGCAAACCCCCGCCCTCTGAGACTATCGGGGTTATTATAGGAATTGGGCAGCTTATGAAAGGGTATCTGGTGGTGTCTGCATCTACGTCCTTCACTCCCTTCGCAGCAAGTCTGTCCCTCTACAAACACCTTTAGAGGCTGTCGCTGATCGGGTGTGGACGCCACAGGCTGTTACTATCTGCAGTCTTTATGTTCCACCAGACTGTGATGTACCACAGCATGTCCTGGATACACTGATAGCCCAATTGCCGACCCCCTCTCTAATAGTGAGCGGCTTCAATGCCCATAACCATCTGCGGGGTGGAGCAGTAGCAATCAGCCGAGGCGCTACTGTTGAGCATGTACTAGCAGAGCTCGAACTTTCCCTGTTAAATGATGGTGCCTTCACAGATTTCAGTGTGGCACATGGCACCTACTCAGCAATCGACCTTTCGATCCGCAGCCCTAGCCTCTTACCGTCTGTCCAATGGAATGTGCATGACAAACTGTATGGTAGTGACCACTTTCGGATCATTCTGTCACTGCCACAGCGTCAGTCTTCTGGGCGCCCTTGCAGATAGGCTATGAATAAGGCTGACTGGGACTTGTTCTCCTCCAATGCCGCTATTGAGCCTCTTCCTAATGAAGCCATTGATGCGGTGGTTCACTCAGTCACCACTAGCATCATTACTGGCGCAGAATCTGCCTTTCCCCATTCTTCTGGGTGCCCTCGGCGGAGGACTGTGCCTTGGTGGTCGCCTGCTATCGCCGAGGCGATTAAAGATCGCCGGTGGGCGCTCCAGCATCATAAGAGGCATGCCTCATTAGAACACCTCATTGCCGTTAAGCGGCTTCTTGCGAGGGCCCGCCGACTTATACGCCAACATAAGCAGGAGTGCTGGTAACGGTATGTCTCCACCATTACCCCCTGCGGGTTCGGGGGTAAGAATAGGCCCGCGGTATTCCTGCCTGTCGTAAGAGGCGACTAAAAAGAGTCTCCAACGTTTCGGCCTTATGTGATGGTCCCCTGTCGGGTTTGACCTCCATATCTCAAAATTTTTCCGAAGAGCGAGCCGATTGGGGAAGGGCGCCTTACTTGGTGCATTGTGTCCGTATTGTGTTGAGAACTTGCGCCATCTTATTCGTCGTTGCATTGCAGTCTTGCCCGCTCTCCATCTCTTGGGCATCGATGCGCCCCTGCGTGCACTTTCTGCCAAGCACTGTGCAGGGCCATTTTCTGCACTGACGACGCCCATGGACCACATGTCACCTAACATCCAGCACGGTAGCCAGTCCGTTGTGGTGGGGTCGCCATGTACCCTCTTGGTTGTATCCCCCTGACAACACAGGGATCGCTCTACTGATGCCTGCGCCGTTCACTCCCCACGTATGCCAAGGAGTAGATGCCCATCTCCCTGGGGCATCAGGACTCCCGGCAATGGCCATCCTGCCAGGTGGCTATTGCTGTGGCTGGGTGGCGCCCGTGGGGAGGGCCCTTGGTCGGAGTAGGTGGCATCAGGGCGGATGACCCGCAATGAAGCGTGGTACATCATCTCTCGCTGGCGGCCAGCCGCCAGCAGTCTCTAAGCGTTCTCGGGCTCAATTTAATGCTCAGAAGTACGATCCGAAAACGTTCCCTTCCCTGGCCACGCCGTGGGAAGAGCGTAAGTCGCAGGATGGAGTTAACAGTTATTCGCCCCGATTCTTAGTTTGCACGAGAGCTGATGGGGAGTCTTTTCTCTCCACAAAGCCTCAGTTCTTCGTCGAGCATTTAGAGGACAAGTTTGGGGAGGTGGAGGGCTTGTCTAAAATGCGCTCTGGGTCAGTACTGATACAAACGGCATCCTCCGCCCAGTCCCGCAGGTTACTTGCTTGTGACAAGTTGGGGGATGTTAACGTTTCTATTACACCACATAAGAGTTTAAATATGGTCCAGGGTGTTATTTTCCATAGGGATCTCCTTTTGCAGTCTGATGACGAGCTGCGCGCCAACTTAGAACGTAGAGGTGTTCATTTCGTCCGGCGCGTTCATCGGGGTCCAAGGGACAATCAGGTTGCTACCGGTGCCTTCATCTTGGCCTTCGAGGGTGATACGTTACCGAAAAAGGCCAAGGTGATGGTCTACCGATGTGACGTCAAGCCCTATATCCCTCCCCCGATGCGGTGCTTCAAGTGCTGGAAGTTCGGCCATATGTCTTCCCGCTGCACTTCCAGCCTCACATGTCGAGATTGCGGACGCCCGTCTCATCCCAATACTCCATGTGCCCCGCCTCCCATCTGCGTCAACTGCGGGGAGCACCATTCACCTTGCTCGCCTGACTGCAAAGTCTTTCAGAAAGAGCGCAAAATCGTGGAATATAAGACCTGGACCGGCTGACCTGTACTGAGGCCAAACGGAAATATGACAGACTCCATCCTGTGAGAATGACATCTTCGTATGCAGCTGCTACAACAACTGTGCTAGCTCCATCAGTTTCGAGACTTCCAGCCAGCTCGATAAGCAGTACGACTCCTTCTGCCCCCTTGCCCGTGGGGGGCTCTCCCCAACCGGTTGCTCCTGCACCACCTACCTCAGGAGCAACCTCCTCCCACCCGTCGGGGACGTCCGTCCCCGCTTCTCAGCCGGAGAAGCGTCTAACTTCTTCGGCTACTCTCGCCCGTAAGAGTTCCCTTGGGAGCCTCCCTTCCCAGGGTTCCACCAGCGGGAAGGATGACGGCCACCAGTGGCATAAGTCCTCACCAGCAGCCGGGCGTAGGGCTTCACGATCCTCCACTGTCCCGGAGATTGAATCGGTGAAGCCTTCCCAGCCGGTGAAACCCAAGGTTCAGCGAGAGAAGTCCAAGAGAAAGACCTCTAAGGCTAAAGAACTTGCGGTGGCACCAACCCCACCGCACCTTTCGCGCTCTGCGTCTGAGGATGAAGTCGAGATTCTAGCGTCCGCTGAGGACCTTGATCTCGCTGGTCCCTCAGACGGCATGGATGCCTCTCGTACGGGTACTGAATCGGTGGCAGTGAGTGAACAAGCGGCGTAAATTGCCTTCCCAGTCCTTTCACGCCTTTCTCAGCCATGGACAATACCATCCTCCAGTGGAACTGCGGCGGTTTTTTCCACCATTTAGCTGAGTTCCGCCAACTTCTCAGCCTTCGCCCATTCTTCTGCGTTGCTCTCCAGGAAACTTGGTTTCCAGCGATTCGAACCCCCGCCCTCCGTGGCTATCGGGGTTATTACAAGAACCAAGCAGCTTATGAAAGGGTGTCTGGTGGCGTCTGCATATATGTCCTTCACACTCTGCACAGCGAGTCTGTCCCTCTCCAGACGCCTTTAGAGGCTGTCGCTGTACGCGTGTGGACGCCACAGGCTGTTACCGTCTGCAGTCTTTACATTCCACCGGATGGTGATGTCTCGCAGCATGTCCTGGCTGCACTGGTCGCCCAATTGCCGCCACCTTTCTTGCTATTGGGCGACTTCAACGCTCATAACCCTCTGTGGGGTGGGTCAGTGGCAACAGGTCGAGGCGCCATCGTTGAGCATTTATTGTCGCAGCTCGATCTCTCGCTGTTAAATGATGGTGCCTTCACACACTTCAGTGTGGCGCATGGCACCTACTCCGCCATTGACCTTTCAATCTGTAGCCATGGCCTCTTACCGTCTGTCCAATGGAGTGTGCATGACGACCTGTGTGGTAGTGACCACTTTCCGATCATTTTGTCACTACCACAGCGCCACTCTTCTGGGCGCCCTAGCAGATGGGCTATGAATAAGGCTGACTGGGACTTTTTCTCCTCCACTGCCGCTTTTGAGCCTCTCTCTACCGATAACATTGATGCGGTGGTTCAATCGGTCACCACCGGCATCGTTACTGCCGCCGAATCTGCCATTCCCCATTCCTGTGGGTCCCCTCGGCGGAAGGCTGTGCCTTGGTGGTCGCCTGAGATCGCTGAAGCGATTAAAGACCGCCGGCGGGCGCTCCAGCGTCACAAGCGACACCCCTCCCTCGACCACCTTATCGCCTTCAAACGGCTGCGTGCGCGGGCCCGCCTCCTTATCCGCCAGGGCAAGAAGGAGTGCTGGGAGCGGTATGTGTCCACGATTGGCCTCCATGTCACTCCCTCGCAGGTCTGGGCCAAGATTCGACGCGTCTACGGCTATCGGACCCCTGCCAGCGTCCCTGCGCTCTCACTGAATGGAGCCGTTTGTACCGACTCCGACGTCATTGCAAATCGCTTAGCAGAGCATTTTGCTATGAGTTTCGCTTCTGCGAATTACCCCCAGGCCTTCCGCTCCATTAAAGAGCGGCTGGAACGTCGGAGCCTTTCGTTTCGCAGCAACCACCCGGAATCTTACAATGCTCCATTCAGTGAGTGGGAATTTCGCAGTGCCCTAGCTGCTTGCCCTGATACCGCTCCTGGGCCAGATGGCATCCACTGTCAGATGCTGAAACACCTTTCAGTGGACTGCCAGCGGCGCCTTCTCGATCTTTACAACCGTCTTTGGGTCGAGGGGGAGTTTCCGTCGCAATGGCGGGAAGGCATTGTCATCCCCGTTTTGAAACCTGGAAAGAACCCTTTAGAGGTGGACAGCTACCGTCCCATTAGCCTCACCAACGTTCTTTGCAAGTTGCTTGAACGGCTGGTGAGCCTGCGCTTAAATTGGGTACTGGAGTCTCGGGGCCTTCTGGCTCCATCTCAGGGTGGGTTCCGTAAAGGCCGCTCCGCCGCCGACAATCTGGTGAGCCTGGAGTCGGCCATCCGTACTGCCTTTTCCCGCCGTCAGCACCTGGTCGCTGTCTTTTTCGACATGCGGAAGGCGTACGATACGACGTGGCGTCATCACATTCTTTCTACGCTCCATGGATGGGGTCTTCGGGGTCCTCTGCCGATTTTTATCCGCAATTTTCTGTCGTGTCGTACCTTCCGCGTGCAAGTCGCGGCCTCGTATAGTTCCTCCCACGTCCAGGAGAACGGTGTGCCACAGGGTTCCGTTTTAAGTGTCTGTCTGTTTTTAATAGCCATTAACGGTCTTGCTGCGGCCGTGGGAAACTCTGTCTCCGTTTCCCTGTATGCTGACGACTTCTGCCTTTATTACAGCTCTCCCAGCATTGCAGCTGTTGAACGTCAGCTACAGGGCGCTATCCGTAAGGCGCAGTCTTGGGCTGTAGCCCATGGGTTTCAGTTTTCGGCAGCCAAGACCCGCGTTATGCATTTCTGCCGGCGCCGAACAGTCCATCCTGAGCCGCGGCTTTATCCTGCCGACGAACTCCTTGCTGTGGTGGAGACCCACAGGTTTTTGGGGGTGGTTTTCGATGCCCGGTTGACTTGGCTGCCTCATATCCGGCAGCTTAAACAGACGTGATGGCGGCATCTAAACGCTCTGAGATGCTTGAGCCACACCCGCTGGGGCGCCGACCGCTTTACCCTGTTGCGGCTCTACCAGGCGTTAATCCAGTCCCGTCTGGATTATGGGAGCCTGGCTTATGGCTCAGCATCCCCATCTGCGTTACAGGTGCTGGACCCAATTCTCCACAGCGGGATACGCCTTGCCACTGGTGCTTTCCGCACCAGCCCCGTGGACAGCGTACTAGTGGAGGCAGGTGTACCTCCCCTGCGGTTCCGACGCCAACGTTTGCTGGCCGCTTATGCTGCCCATGTTCTAAGCTCACCCGGGCATCCAAATTATCGTCTCCTGTTCCCGCGATCGGTCGTCCATCTGCCAGATCGTCGGCCCCGGTCTGGTTGTACAATAGCGGTCCGCGTCAAAGAGCTTCTCTCTGGGCTTCAGGTTTTCACTGTTCCACCTACTTTCCGGGCTACTTTGCATACACCCCCATGGTGTGTTCGTCGCCCTTGCCTTCGGCTGGACCTGGCACAGGGCCCGAAGGACTCAGTCCCTCCAGAGGCCTTCCGCCGCCGCTTTTATTCTATCCTGGCCACGTATCAGGGCTCTGGTATTGTCTACACTGACGGTTCGATGGTTGCTGGTCGTGTCGGGTATGCGCTCACTCTAGGGGACCGTTCCGAACAACGTTCCTTGCAGGATGGCTGCAGCGTTTACACTGCTGAATTGGTCGCCATTCTTCGTGCCCTAGAGTATATCCGCTCCTGCTCAGGTGAGTCCTTCGTTATCTGTAGCGATTCCCTGAGCGGTTTACGAGCTCTTGACCAGTGTTTCCCTCATTCTCGTCTGGTGATGGCTATCCACGAGTCTCTGCATACTCTTGCCTGTTGCGGGCGCTCTGTGGTCTTTGTGTGGACCCCCGGTCATGTCGGTATCCCGGGTAACGAACATGTTGACCGCCTGGCGAAAGAGGCCACCAGCAAGCCATCTCTGGACCTTGGCCTCCCTGCGACTGATTTGCGGGCAGTCTTCCGCCGCAAAATCTTGGCGCTATGGGACGATGAATGGCGCGAACTGACAATGTCCAATAAACTCCGTGCTGTCAAGGAGACGACGGCTGTGTGGCGGTCATCCCTGCGAGCCACTCGCAGGGACTCGGTAGTTCTTTGCCGGCTCCGCATTGGCCACTCCCGGCTGACACACAGTTATTTACTGCGCAGGGAGGACCCTCCTGTATGTCGCTGCGGGGCGGCTTTGACAGTGGCCCACATTCTGTTGGCCTGCCCCCTTTTAGCTGTGGTCAGGCAGACATTTGCGCTGCCTGATACGCTCCCTGCCCTTTTAACAGACGACTCCGCTATGGCTGACTTAGTTTTACGTTTTATTCGGGCGGGGGGATTTTATCATTTAATCTGAGTGTTTCTGTTTTATTTTATTGTTTTGTGTTGATTCTGGCCTTTGGCCTATGATTTTACACTGATTTTTTAATGTGTTTCTAAGTGGTTGGCTTTTCCTTTTTTATTTCTATGGTCGGCCAACCACCGTCAATCTCTATGTGGTTTTCGTTCGTTTTGTCTTGTCTTTGTCTCAGTCTCTCCTGTTCTGTATCGTCTGTGATCTCTTCTGTTCCTCGTTTTTATTCTCTGTGGGTGTTCTTTGTCTTTGGAAAAAGGGACCGATGACCATAGTAGTCTGGTCCCTTTAATCCCCCAACCAACCAACCAATCTCCACCATTGGGCTCCATAAATCTCCATCACAAGTTTGGGTCAAGATTAGGGGCCTCTATGGCTATCGGACCGCTGTCAGCATCCCTGCGGTCCCACTGAATGGAGCAGATTGTACCGACTCCAACGTAATTGCCAACCGCTTGGCAGAGCATTTTGCTCAAAGTTCCGCTTCTGCGAATTACCCACTGGCCTGCCGCTCCATTAAAGAGTGGGTGGAACATCGGAGCCTTTCATTTCACACCTGCCATCCTGAATCCTACAATGTTCTATTCAGTGAGTGGGAATTTCACAGTGCCCTAGCCGTTTGCCCTGATACAGCTCCTGGGCCAGATCGCATCCACTGTCAGATGCTGAAACACCTTTCAGTGGACTGCCAGCGACGCCTCCTCGACGTTTACAACTGTATCTGGGCCGAGGGTGAGTTTCCGTCGCAATGGCGGGAAAGCATTGTTATCCCCGTTTTGAAACCTGGCAAGAACCCATTGGAGGTGGACAGCTACCACCCCAACTTTGCAAGTTGCTCGAACGCATGGTGAGCTGGCGGTTGAGTTGGGTACTCGAGCCTCAAGGCCTTCTGGCTCCATCTCAGGGTGGGTTCCGTTAAGGTGGCTCTGCCGCCGACAATCTGGTGAGCCTGGAGTCAGCCTTTGCCTGCCGTCAGCACATCGTCTCTGTCTTTTTCGACATGCGGAAAGCGTATGATACGACATAGCGCCATCGAATCCACTCTACGCTTCATGGATGGGGTCTTCGGGGTCCACTGCCGATTTTATTACGAAATTTTCTGTCGCATCGTACCTTCCGCGTGCATGTCATGGCCTCCCATAGTTCCTCCCGAGTTCAAGAGAACTGGGTACCACAGGGGTTACTCCTAAGTGTCTGCCTGTTTCTAATTGCAATTAATGGGCTCGCTGCGGTGGTGGGAACGTCTGTCTCAGCTTCCTTGTATGGTGACGACTTGTGCCTCTACTATAGCTCCGTTGGTATTGCAGCTGCTGAACATCAGCTGCAGGGCAATATCCGCAAGGCGCAGTCTTGAGCTGTAGCGCATGGCTTCTAGTTGTTGGCTGCCAAGATCTGCGTTATGCATTACTGCCGGTGACGCACTGTTCACCCTGAGCCGCGGCTATATCTTGATGGTGAACCTCTAGCTGCAGTGGAGACACATTTGTTTCTGGGTGTGGTTTTTGATGTCCGTTTGACTTGGCTCCCACATATTCGGCAGCTTATACAGATGTGTTGGCGGCATCTTAATGCTCTGCGATGCTTGAGCCACACCAGTTGGGGCGTGACCGATCTACCTTCTTACGGCTCTACCAGGCGTTAATCCAGTCCTGTCTGGATTATGGGAGACTGGCTTATGTTCAGCATCTCCTTCTGCATTGCAGGTGCTGTACCCAATCCTTCACAGCGGTATCCGACTTGCCACTGGTGCTTTCAGGACCAGCCCTGTGAACAGCATACTTGTGCAGGCAGGTGTCCCTCCACTGCGGTTACAGCGCTAACGTTTACTGACCGCTTATGCTACACATGTTTATAGCATTATAAAGGCACATTTGCATGCCGTGCGTGAGTTTCCTCGAAAACGCGAAATCTTAATTAAATAATTAATCTCTGACAAATAAATAAAGCCTATGGCACAGAACTGCAGCGCTATGTCGCTGATAAGACAAAAAACACAATTACGATACTCTTATGTTTCATTAAGAGAGAGAGGTCTTGGATAAGTGGTGCGGGAAGCACGTATATTTCATTGACTGGCACACCGCCATATTTGATGTTATATAAGAACACTGCGAGTTGCAATCTTACTAGGCACTCGATTCTGTAAAGAATTTATATTTATGAAAGTAAGTAGAATTATTTAACTGTAGGCTTATTGGTTGAATATATCTGATTTAACTAACTGTGTAAGCTTTTTATGTTTAGTAGACAGTCACCTCTGTATGACGTATTGACATGGCTGGCAAAATTTACTCTAATATTGAGAATTTAGATTTGAGTCCGCACCTACCGCAGCAGTCTTTGGAAACGATTTAAATACGAAGTCCGATTATTTGAGTCTTATTTCACGGTCAACTACGAATAACATTGCATTTACGAAAAAGCCATTGTCAAGCGTCTGATACCAAATAATTAAACGTCCACGTTCCAGATAAGCAAATATTAATTACAACCAATCACTATCATACAGATAGAAAAATTAATATTTTATTTTATTTATTTTATATTGGCGACTGCGTGTCGGACTTGTTATTTTGTCATTTGTTGCATTGTTCTCTTTGTTTCATGTGAAAAATCAACTTTCTGGACCTGGACTTGACTATA
Organism: Schistocerca americana; assembly: GCF_021461395.2. Taxonomy (NCBI): domain Eukaryota; kingdom Metazoa; phylum Arthropoda; class Insecta; order Orthoptera; family Acrididae; genus Schistocerca; species Schistocerca americana. The sequence goes on along the minus strand of NC_060124.1, from coordinate 362,259,278 downwards.
TGAGAAAAACAAAAATCTGTAGATATTTGCCAATTATAAAATTTTGCGGGAAGACGCAATGAAGCTTCCAGCAAAAAAAGGTAAGACGCAGCATCTTTGCATTGGCAGGCTTGACCAGACGCATAATTCAGTGTATTAGCTCTTCAGTAGCTTCCGTAGTATTTCTTTCGCGCGTAGCAGTTTTCAGTGATAAATTTCATTCTCAGTACTTTTCCTTAAACAATAACTTCTGCAACAATACCAATACACGAGTGTACAATATGGCCGACTTCTGTACGATACGTTGTAACACGGACAGCAGCCATTAACAATAATCTCATATTCAGTTTACATTTCTAAATTAACAAACAGCCATTGTTGCTACGAGCGATTCATGCTCAACTGCATTTTATTTTAAAACCAGTGTCAAACATTATTTTCTTGAAACATATATCACGTGTGGCATGGTCATAACTAGAAAACAATACGCAAAGATGGAACAGCAAAGACATACTATTCAGACGCAATCCGACTCGGACGAGAGACAAGTGTTAGAAAATGACTTTACGACAGCAACCTGTAGTGACGATTCATCAAATATTGACGCAAGTGTTAACGGAAATTTTGACAATAGGCCGTCCACCACAAACATTTCAAAGTCTCACTCAGTCAGAGCCCATGTTAATACATGACGTCACGTCTAATGACGCGGCGGGGGCAGAGACCTTGCAAACAGTAAACATTGCCAACATGTTACAAATGCTAATGAAACAGAACGTGGAAAACATGGCAACCTTAAAGACACAGTTAAAGACACAAAATGACGAAATTAAATCTGATCTCATAGCAATCAAGACAGGTAATGACACTTTATGTAAACGTGTAGAACTTATAGACGCCACACTGACCAAACAGATGACTGAGCTCAGTACGAAATTTTCCAAGCTTAATACGATACAAGAAAAGACTACAAATGACGTAGCACTTTTACAGACACAATTAAAAAACCTTAATGTCACGTGTGAAGCTCTTACTGAACAAATTCAAACATATCCTTCAGTACACGACAACCTTGAAAAACGAATTACTGACGTGCAGAATAAATTTGACGATGTTGCACAACACCTGACAGACATCTTACAATCTGATGCCACAGCTCATTTTCAAAATATTAATAAAGAATTTCATGATTGGGTAGAGAACAAAGACAAACATTTTGATAGATGCATACGTGAAAATTTGCCAACAATTGTGCACGACTCCGTAGCGGAATACATCACTAATAACAAACAGCTGATTAATGACGCAGTATAATCCGTCACTGCACCCATGAGACAATTCACCGATCAACCACAGTCTGAATGTAACGAAGATATCAGTCAAAATGTACAGTTCAGAAACCAATATACACTCGAGTATGACGCACACATACCGCACACGACAAACACACAAGAACAAAACACACCACGACTACAACACATACCACGACGTGCAACCACAAACACAAGCTATTATCATGGTAAACCACAGCAACATTATCGTAATAATTACTCGCCAGCTGAACATTGCAGTAATTACAGTGGAAGAAATCCATATCATAATGCAAAGGAAGAAGAAAGCTTAATAAAACACAGGCAATTTCAGGCATTTATCCCAGAAAAACGAACCATTCATCCGGTGATTTTTCTTAAACCTTTTAGTAACGCATTTCCACGCACTTGGAGTGACCGGAAAAAGATTTCATATATTATCGGTTACATCCAAGGCGATGCAGCTGTCTGGGCATACAGTCAAGCTGACGTATGTACCACGTACAGTGAGTTTGAGCGTGCCTTTCTGAACAAATTCTGGTCGCAATCCGTCCAGGAGCGACTGAGGAGACAAATTTTAGAACCTGAAACTTTTAACAGTAAAAATGGTAACTTACGCAGATATTTTGAAAAATACTTGAACATGGGACATTTTTTAGACGAACCAGTCGCAACACGTGATGTACTCCGTGCGTTGAAGGCCAAATTGCCTTTCAACATTAAAGAAAAACTCTTACATATTCCGGATGACGATCCAGATTATTTTTTAACAGCTTTAGATTCGGTCGACATGTTACTAGAAGATCAGCGTTTCGCGCGGCAAAACAGCAGCCACAATGTTTATACTAGTGGTATGCAAAACATGCAGGCTTGCCAACTCAATTCTGGAGCGCCCACAGTTGGATACGCGGTACAGCAAAAACAGCAAACTCACATGCCGTCTCAATACGGAACTCAAAATCAACACGCGTATTCCAATACGAACAACAGTTACAACAGTAATAACACTCCATGCGGCAATCCATACAAAAGGCACCGCGGTAATAACAACAACGGTAACAACGGATACAAATGTAACAACAAAAACACAAACAGAAATAGAAATAATAATAACTACGAACCAAGACAGCATCAAGGCTGGACTCGTAGCGATCAATACTTTCATTCAAACACTGCTTTACCACAGCAGCCACCAGGACAAAATTGGAGTATACCTTACGACCGACAGGTAAGTTATAATGCGCAACAGCAACAACAACCGCAAAAGTTTGGAGATCACAACAGGCAATATCCGAATGTGAATATAATAGAAATGACACCTGATACACAACCTCAATCTGTGTCAGTACCTAATACAAATGCTAATCCAACAAACTAGAAACAGTCACTTCTATGCCCCGGGTCGTGGCTGAAGAATTCTTGGGGGGCGACTTCAATGTTAATCAGTTATTTGACACCACAATTGAACAACAAAATATTGATATGCCTAATAATTCTAAACAAAAACTACCTGTTTTATTTATAAGATACAACCACAATGACAATATATCAGATGAACTTTTGCAAGACAGTACACAATGTCGTTCAAACACAAATGAAATTGTTTTAGCTTCTACTACTGGTATAGTAGGTGGGATTCCAACTACTATTATCTTAGATACAGGTGCAGCTGTGAGCGTTTTGTCTTTTAATTTCTATAAAAAGATGTGTGAATTGGAGCCTGTGCCTGAGTTTCCTGCCCAAAACTGTAAAATAACTACTGCTCTAGGTAATAAGTCATGTAGGGTTACGAAGCAATTTTTTGTAAACATTAAAATAGGGAATGGAACCGTACAATGGCCATTCCTGGTTGTACAAAACCTTGTGACAAATTGCATATTAGGAATAGATATTATGAGCGAGAAGGACTGCACTATAGACTTCTCCAAAGGTAAATGCATTTTAAATGATAAAGGCAGTCTAATTATTATTGATTTGGACAGGAGAACTCTAAAGCATGACAAACACTGTACAGGGTACAAGGTTCAGCTAGTACTTGACAATGACATTCAAGACACGCACACACACTCATCTGACACAGAGCTAATGGACTTGAAAACATTGCTTGATCATAAGATAAATGAAGCTACAGCTCTCGGTGTACATGAACGTATAAAACTACAGGAAGTGTTATCCAAATATTTACAAGTTTTTACCAAACGATTAGGTGTTATCAACACGTATGTGTACAAGATTGAAGTTAAGCCTCACAAGATCTTCTACCACAAGACGTATAACGTACCGTTATCTCAACGACCTGCTGTGTGGCAAGAAATAAAACAAATGCTAGACTGGAAGGTCATTGAACCATCCACCTCACCTTACTATAGTCCTCTACTTGTTGTCAAAAAATCAAATGGTAGCATTAGGCTAGAGTTAGACGCGCGAGCAATTAATGAAATAATTTTACCGGTTCACACAAAACCCGAAAATTTAGAAGAGCAATTACAGAAATTTCTAGATGCAAAATATTTTTCCACAATAGATCTCGCTAATTCATTTTGGCAAGTAGGTATCACTCCTGATTCTCGGAAATATACTGCATTTATGTTCGGGGGGCGAACCTATCAGTTTTGTGTTCTACCCTTCGGATTGAATGTCAGTTCTGGGGTATTCATTACAGCCCTGGATACCGTGCTTGGCGATGATTTAGTTGAGACAGTCACACACTATGTAGATGATATACTGATAGCTACACAGTCTTGGAATGAACACGTTGACACACTTCAAAGAATTTTAGAAAAATTTGCACAAGCTGGAGTCACAGCCAATCATAGAAAATCAAAATTTGGTTGCAGTGAGATAAAATATTTAGGACATATCATTAATTCACAGGGCATACGTCCTGATCCCAGTAAATTAGATGCTATCAGAAACTTTCCTAGCCCTCGAACTAAAAAGCAGTTAAAATAATTCCTTGGGCTATGTTCATTTTTCAGACGTTTTTTACCACAACCACTTTTGAACAGTAAACATCTGCTAAATCTACTCAGAAAGAATCAAGTTTGGATCTGGTCGGAACAGTGCCAGAATGACTTTAATACAGTTAAACATGCTTTAGTGAATGCAAACATATTGAGCCATCCAGATTTCAATTTAGATTTTTGTATGACTTGTGACGCTTCACGTACTGGCTTGGGCTGTTGCTTATTTCAAGTTGTAAAGAATAAAGAAAAGGAACAGATAAGAATTATTGGGTTTGCAAGTCGTACTCTAACTGAATGTGAGCGTACATACTCCACTACTGAGTTAGAAACACTTTCCATAGTCTGGGCATTCAAGAAATTCAATTATTATTTATTTGGAAAACATACAGTAATTTATACCGATCACCAGGCCCTGACATTTTTGTTAACTTGTAAACTTGTACATCCTAGACTATCACGATGGGCAGTTGCACTTCAGAACTACTCTTTTGAAATTAAGTACATAAAAGGTAAGGACAACACCATTGCCGACGCTTTGTCTAGACTTCCACAAGGTATGAATGAAACCACCAGTGACTTAGAAAATATAAATGACTACAGGATTCTCTTAATGCAAGACAAGCAGTATCACCAATATTATATTGATATGTGCAGAAACATGGCTAAATTACAAAAATCTGATCCCCACTGGTATAAGATAATAACATTACTGGTAGAAAAACACAATCATCCTTTGATTAGGTATTACAAGTTACACAATGATGTGTTATTTTATCGCCGACATCCAAATGCTACTAACTGGTGTGTATGCATTCCCAAAGAGTCTGAACGTAATCTGATTTGGCACACACACTTAGTTTGGGGTCATTATGGGACGAAAAAGTGTTTGGCAAAGCTCAGCACATACTGTTATTTTAGCAATATGAGAAGAAAAATTTACAGGGAACTGAAAACATGTGTCATATGTCAAAAATCAAAAACCTCAGAATTTATCCACAAAAACAGATTTACATTCTATTTTACCGAATAAACCCCTGGAAATTCTATGTACTGACATCAGTGGACCGCATCCGGCAAGCTCTGGAGGTGTCAAATATATCTTAGCTTTTTACGATATATTTTCTAAACATGTAAAACCTTATGCTTTAAAATCCGCCACTGCAAATGCTATAATACGAAGATTCTCAAGTGATTACCTGACGCACGTGGGAAAACCTAAAGCAATTCTGTCAGATAATGCAGCATACTACTCTGGGTACAAATGGAGAAATTTCTTGAAGGACAATAACATTAAAAGTATATTTATTTCAAAGTTTAGTCCACAATGTAACGCGACTGAAAGACTTTTCCGAGAACTAAACCGATTCATGAGGACCTATATTTCATCAAAACATACTAATTGGGTGTCCTACCTAAGTCTTTTCGAAGACGTACACAATAACTTAAATATTTACAATACAAATTACACACCTAACGAGATCATGTACAGTTGCAAACAGAACGATCAATGGATAGAGCCATTACCTAAGTTGTCAGACAAGGAAATCACACCTGAACAGAAAATAAAAGAAGTATTGACTACACTGCCACATCACGCACAGATACGAAACAAACATCACACAAACATAATAAAAAGAAAACAAAAATTCAAGGTAGGAATGCTTGTACTACTTCGTACTCATCATAAATCTGTAGCACTCAAACGACGCAATGCTAAGTGGCGTCTGCTATATGAAGGACTTTATATAATTGTTAACATACCGCATCCTGGTGCGTATCTGTTACAACATCCTAGAACTAACAAAATTATTGGGCTATACGCACACCGAGATCTTAGAGCATTTCATGCTAAATAATGTCAAAGTCATACCCATGAAAACATTGCTAAGCAACTCGCAAAACTCTGTTTGCTACAACACAGATAATAAGTAGTATAGAAATTTTCATTTCAGCGGTTCCAGTGACGCAGTTGAAGACAGAAGAACTTTTCCTTCAACGCCGCGGCACCACCGAGAAGACTGAATATTAAAGTAAAATTTATGATTACGTAGCAGTGAATGATATATTAATTTTTCACGGAACATTTGTGACTGTAGGTACCACTGACTTGGTATGACACCTGACGAACCGACAGACATCATCTGTGAAGCGATCTTTTACTTCGAGAAATAGATTAGACGCACATCTCTCAGCAAGAAAAACATCAACCAGTAGCCAAGGCCACACAGACACTATACACACACGCACAAAACGCGAGGAATCTAACAGCTTTCCGTCTCTTATTATTTTGAATATTTATTGAGTAGTGAAAACGCCTGGTCTTGCCTACTGATGTAATGAATGTTGTGTCTAACCTATCTTAATTTCAGATGAAATCACAAAAAACATCTATAAAATCCCAGCAAAACAGTTAAAGAGGACGTAAATATCTGCAATTCATGTAATCAAATGTGAGACAATGTAATAATTTATAGCTATGTAATGATGATGTAAACATGTTTATGTGTAACTGTATTATGTTTATGCTAAGAAAATATGTGACGTGTACATGTATGATTACTTACGTTTTTTTTAACTGATGTATAATGTAACTGTTACTATGTGAAAATTTGAACAATAACGAGTGCCAAAATGTAAAAAAAAAAAAAAACTTAAAAAAAAAAAAATGCATAGTGAACCACTGTTCACGGACATTAACGTACATTACTAAGTCTGCAACTACGCAGAAACCTATGTGAAAGAAACTGTTAATGACATTCATGATGCATCGTACCTTTGTAAACGCGATGAACGATTTCTTCGATAAGTAACTACGAACATTTAGGTGAGCTATATTAAAAAAAAAAAAAAAAAAAAAAAAAAACTGAAAGTGTGAAGTGCGTAATTGGTGCATCGTCTAGTGACATTACTACAGTATCTAACTTCAAGATGTTAACTGGATTAAATGGTCACAACGTGCCTGTCCAGAAAACAACACGACGAGTGGAAGAATTTTGGTTGGAACTTCAGGGAATGGAATGTTCTCGAAATGTGACGGACACACTTACCTGGACTATCCAAGGATCGACGCCAGCTATGTGCCGTCCGAGGTTCTGCAACCAAGCTTCCACGGAATATCGAAAACGAACTGCATATGGACCAATTACTCGAGGGGGCCACGTCTGACCTGTAATAAACAATGCCTTTTGTCACAACGAACTGCATCACAACGACTATAATGGAAATAGGAAATGGACATGCTTATGAATCAATCACGTTGTTATACAGCGATGTTACTGTGATCAAAAAACTTTACCACGACAACACTAACCTGTGAAAAATTATTGTGCAGCAGATCAATATAAACTGTAATAACGACACGATGTGTATAGGTCAACGCACCTGAAACATAAAGACATTTTTCTTTGAAGCATTTCAATGCAATACTATGTAACTAAGAACATTCAACAATCTAAAGTTGTACTGTATTATAACAAACATTGTAATTTTAAAACTAAGTTACCTGTCATAGAATGTGGTCTTCATATGTAATCTTGGTGGAATATTTTCTTTGTGCAACGACTAAGAAATGCGCGTGCACACGAACAATATGAACTGCAATACTGTGCCGCGTGATCTAAATTTACGATATAACGGCAGTGCCGGAGGCATACTGACGCTTCTGCGCATGCGCGCCCTCTATTTTGCCAACATAAGAACTTTTACGGCGCACGCGCGTCATTCAAATTTTGTATATAATATACTGTATAATGTATGTCATGTAAATAGTTGTAGATAACTTAGATTTTCTTGTGCCTTTAGGTGAATTGCTCGCCTGCAGGTGTGTCCTTTCGCCTCGCAATTCAGGGGGCAATATAAAGACACATTTGCATGCCGTGCGTGAGTTTCCTCGAAAACGCGAAATCTTAATTAAATAATTAATCTCTGACAAATAAATAAAGCCTATGGCACAGAACTGCAGCGCTATGTCGCTGATAAGACAAAAAACACAATTACGATACTCTTATGTTTCATTAAGAGAGAGAGGTCTTGGATAAGTGGTGCGGGAAGCACGTATATTTCATTGACTGGCACACCGCCATATTTGATGTTATATAAGAACACTGCGAGTTGCAATCTTACTAGGCACTCGATTCTGTAAAGAATTTATAGTTATGAAAGTAAGTAGAATTATTTAACTGTAGGCTTATTGGTTGAATATATCTGATTTAACTAACTGTGTAAACTTTTTATGTTTAGTAGACAGTCACCTCTGTATGACGTATTGACATGGCTGGCAAAATTTACTCTAATATTGAGAATTTAGATTTGAGTCCGCACCTACCGCAGCAGTCTTTGGAAACGATTTAAATACGAAGTCCGATTATTTGAGTCTTATTTCACGGTCAACTACGAATAACATTGCATTTACGAAAAAGCCATTGTCAAGCGTCTGATACCAAATAATTAAACGTCCACGTTCCAGATAAGCAAATATTAATTACAACCAATCACTATCATACAGATAGAAAAATTAATATTTTATTTTATTTATTTTATAGCATGCTCAGGCATCCTAATTAATGTCTCCTGTTCCCTCAGTCGGTCGTCCCTCTCCCAGAACGTCGGCCCCGATCGCGTTGTACGATCATGGTCCGCGTCTGAGAGCTTCTCTCCGGGCTTGGGGTTTTCCCTCCTTCACCTCCTTTCCGGGCCACCCTGCATACACCCACATGGTGTGTGCCCCGCAGTTGCCTTCAGCTTGAATTGGCACAGGGCCCGAAGGACTCACTGCCCCCGGAGTTCCTCTGCCGGCATGTTCTTTCCATCCTTGCCATGTATCAGGACTCTGGCGTTGTTTACACTGACAGTTGGATGGTTGCTGGTCATGTTGGTTATGCTCTAACTCTAGGGGACCATTACAAACAACATTCACTGCCGGCTGGCTGCAGCATTTTCATTGCTGAGCTGGTCGCCATCTTTCATGCCCTAGAGTATATCCGCTCCTGCTCAGGTGAGTCCTTCGTTATCTGTAGTGACTCCCTGAGCAGTTTACGAGCTATCGACTAGTGCTTCCCTCGCCCTCGTCTGGTGATGGTTGCCCAGGCCTTTGTCCATACTATTGCCTGTTGCGGCCGCTCTGTGGCCTTTGTGTGGACCCCTGGTCATGTAGGCATCCCAGACAATGAACATGTTGATCGCCTGGCCAAACAGGCCACCAGTGAACCACCTCTGGACATTGGCCTCCTGGAGACTGATTTGCGAGCAGTCTTACACAGCAGAGTTTTCGCACTGTGGGACGCTGAATGGCGCGATCTGACCACACGCAATAAACTCCGTGCTATCAAGGAGACGACGACTGTGTGGCGGTCATCCATGTGGGTCTCTCACAAGGAGTCTGTTGTCCACTGCTGGCTGCACATTGGGCACACATGGATGACGCACGACCACTTAATGCGCCGCGAGGACCCACCTCTATGTCGCTGCAGATCCGTTTTGACGGTGGTCCACATTTTGTTGGAGTGTCCCCTTTTAGCTGTGCTCAGGCAGACGTTCGCGCTGCCTGACACGCTCCCTGCCCTTTTAACTAATGACACTGCCATGGCCGGCTTAGTTTTGCGTTTTATTCGGGCAGGGGATTTTTATCAGTTAATCTGAATGTTTGTTATGTTTTGTTTGATTTGAGTCTAACCTTTGGCCTACGATTTTAGACTGAGTTTTAGTGTGTTTTTCGGTGGTTGGCTTTTCGTTTTTTGTCTCTATGGTCGGCCAACCACTGGCACACTCTGTGTGATTTTAATTCGTTTTGTCTGATCTCTGTCTGCATCTTTCTTGTTCTGTGTCGTCTGTTGTCGGTTCCATTCTTCATTTTTATTCTGTGTGAGTGTTTGCAGTTCTGGAAAAAGGGGCCGATGACCATCGCAGTCTGGTCCCTTATCTCACAAACCAACCAACCAACTGAAATCTAAGTGAGTAGTATTTTACTAATTCGTGCCGATAGATGCCCGCTTGTGTACAGATACTCAGTTGTATTAAAACAGACTTTCGTCGTAAGGTTATCGTGGTTAGTTTTATTTCATTTCTTATAATACAGTGCACAATTTTTGTAAAGTTTCTTTTAGTGTTGTTAAAACATGAGAAAGTAATCATCAACGATACATGGGAATTCTCTGATGTTATCTATAACAGTCTGACAAAGCACATGCAGTTTATTGATTACATGCATGTAGAAAACTTATTCTGAGTTAAATCTGTCAAACAAAGTTTGAAGAAGAATAAAATGCCACTACCACTCGACAGCTAATGTAGAAAATGCTTTTGTGACGTATTTTGGCACGATGCGCTCTCCCAATACATAATACAAGAGTTTTGAGGTGCATCTGCTGCCTGGCCGTCTATTAAACCTGAAAAGAACAAAATGTGGCGGAAGTTAGCCCTTTTTCCACAAGCGACTCTTTTGGTTTGAGAAGCGAAGGGAATTATGTTGAAAGTTCCATTAGATTGACAACTTCAGCAGACAGAAAAATTGCGTTTAAAAAAAATGTAGCACCGAATGTACTCGAACTCACGACGCTTACCACTACACTAATAGGTCACACATAGCTACAGCAGCTCCAGAAGTTAATAACAATTCCTCCAGAACTTCCGCATTCCACAGTGCTATGAGATAATGCATATGGCCGGATCTAGACTTCTGAGAGACAGACAGTTACAGCCTTTCTTTTGCACTGCACGACGTTTTCAACAAACAGATAACGCAATAGAGTAGCTCAAGTGGAAAGGAACACTTCCTGTTTAAATTTCTGCATCCTACACTGTTGGCAGTTCGGTGTAGGTGGCAGTTACGTGATTTTATTTCGGTGATTACAAAAAAGAGTCGATTGTATGTACTGGATAGCCAAAGCAGCTAGTTCATGACGATTCGATCAGCCAAGTGAATGAATGTACTGCACATGCTGCAAACCACTACAGGGAGCCTGCGTCTCAGAATTCTCGCCCAGTGTGGCGCAACGGCGTTACGATAGAAAAATGAGTAACAGAGAAGAGGGTTTAGTGGTATGTTGGATTGATGATAGGTTCATATATGTGTGGTGTGGGGGTCGATTCTAACTTCTGCTGAGGGTTTTTGATAGGGAGAGACGGATTCTATTCTCTTCTGGCTACGCCAAGTGAAGAATGTATAATGGCATTGTGGTCTGAAATTCACGTTAAACATAATATTTCTTCTCTACCAAGTAGACGTTAGGTTGAACCACAATAAAGTCAGGAGTGGCGACATGTAGAAACACTATCACCAGTAACCTTTTTATACTAGTTTTTTATTTCTAGTGACGAAACAATCGCTATGTAAGGTCACAGGACACTTATTCCATCTTTTATTTGGGCTTCTGTATGCCGATAAATTTAGTTCTGAACTGGGAATGCAACTCAGACCGCCATTAACATGGAAATTGATCTCTTCGTGACAATACAGCTCGACTACAATTTGTTGTTTGTTCAAAACTGCAGATTCCACAACATATCCAGATATTGCGCGTGAATGGGTTCGAATCCTGGCCTGGCACTACAGTTTTCATTATGTATTATCAAGATCTAGCATGAGAACAGATATCTGCTGGTGGATAATAATTTTGATTTTTAATGTATTTTCATTCGTTGTCAACACTAACGATATCTGACGTTTTCAACTCCCAGTGAAACACAGAACTACACTCCTGGAAATTGAAATAAGAACACCGTGAATTCATTGTCCCAGGAAGGGGAAACTTTATTGACACATTCCTGGGGTCAGATACATCACATGATCACACTGACAGAACCACAGGCACATAGACACAGGCAACAGAGCATGCACAATGTCGGCACTAGTACAGTGTATGTCCACCTTTCGCAGCAATGCAGGCTGCTATTCTCCCATCGAGACGATCGTAGAGATGCTGGATGTAGTCCTGTAGAACGGCTTGCCATGCCATTTCCACCTGGCGCCTCAGTTGGACCAGCGTTCGTGCTGGACGTGCAGACCGCGTGAGATGACGCTTCATCCAGTCCCAAACATGCTCAATGGGGGACAGATCCGGAGATCTTGCTGGCCAGGGTAGTTGACTTACACCTTCTAGAGCACGTTGGGTGGCACGGGATACATGCGGACGTGCATTGTCCTGTTGGAACAGCAAGTTCCCTTGCCGGTCTAGGGATGGTAGAACGATGGGTTCGATGACGGTTTGGATGTACCGTGCACTATTCAGTGTCCCCTCGACGATCACCAGTGGTGTACGGCCAGTGTAGGAGATCGCTCCCCACACCATGATGCCGGGTGTTGGCCCTGTGTGCCTCGGTCGTATGCAGTCCTGATTGTGGCGCTCACCTGCACGGCGCCAAACACGCATACGACCATCATTGGCACCAACGCAGAAGCGACTCTCATCGCTGACGACGACACGTCTCCATTCGTCCCTCCATTCACGCCTGTCGCGACACCACTGGAGGCGGGCTGCACGATGTTGGGGCGTGAGCGGAAGACGGCCTAACGGTGTGCGGGACCGTAGCCCAGCTTCATGGAGACGGTTGCGAATGGTCCTCGCCGATACCCCAGGAGCAACAGTGTCCCTAATTTGCTGGGAAGTGGCGGTGCGGTCCCCTACGGCACTGCGTAGGATCCTACGGTCTTGGCGTGCATCCGTGCGTCGCTGCGGTCCGGTCCCAGGTCGACGGGCACGTGCACCTTCCGCCGACCACTGGCGACAACATCGATGTACTGTGGAGACCTCACGCCCCACGTGTTGAGCAATTCGGCGGTACGTCCACCTGGCCTCCCGCATGCCCACTATACGCCCTCGCTCAAAGTCTATCAACTGCGCATACGGTTCACGTCCACGCTGTCGCGGCATGCTACCAGTGTTAAAGACTGCGATGGAGCTCCGTATGCCACGGCAAACTGGCTGACACTGACGGCGGCGTTGCACAAATGCTGCGCAGCTAGCGCCATTCGACGGCCAACACCGCGGTTCCTGGTGTGTCTGCTGTGCCGTGCGTGTGATCATTGCTTGTACAGCCCTCCCGCAGTGTCCGGAGCAAGTATGGTGGGTCTGACACACCGGTGTCAATGTGTTCTTTTTTCCATTTCCAGGAGTGTATTTGCGAGATCACTGTAAATTAAAGGATGTTATTCCGAGCTGCTGGTGGAGAAAAATTCGGTAGCTGGCGTCTCTTTGTGTGTGGTCAACAACAATATGAATGGGGTTCGATTCCCAGTCAGCATTGAACTCTTCGTCATATTATTTTTAGTTCAAACATGCTCATAGGTCGCTGCTGGTGTAACAAACCCATAGTTATCGTTCGTTTTCTCTAGAATATAACAGCGATAGGTGACGGGTTGGGGTCTTGGGAAGGAAAAAATTAATGTTTCTTCTCGTCATTTCAGTTAAAACATCTAGCTACTGCCGAGAAAATCCGATATGTCACAGATGATTGTGCTTCGATAACAATCCAGTTATTAATGTGTGTCAAGGTGCTGAAGACCTCGACGTTGAGCGCCCATAAGCCCCAACACAGACACACACACACACACACACACACACACACACACACACACACACACACAAAATCCAATTAGGTTCTGGGTTCGAATCCTTGTCCAACACAAAGCTTTACCTCAACGGCATTTCAAGTAAGCAATATTTACCATCTCTCGTAGTTTGTTAACAGGGACTATAGATGCTGTGTAGGAATTCGCGTCCGTTAAAAATGTTTACGTTATGTAATTTAAAGTTGATATTTGCTAACTGATACTGCCTAAAATAGAAGTATATCACTCTCTGTGTACCTAGTCAGGAATGACTGTTAGTTTCCGTCAGTCACGAAATCTTTGCTTAGTCTGCATGACCTGGGTTTGAATCCATATGCTGAACTAGACGGTTCGTTGTGTCATTTGAAGTTCATACGTATTCTCAACTAGCTGCTCGTAAATAACTTAAATTTTCAATGTCGTTTTGTGGTAAATAATAACTACGTTATGTTACTTTGAAGAGGAAACCATGAATATGACGAACTTACTACGTGCATTGCCCATCTGACGTAATAATGAGAGAGGTAACATTTCAGGTATGTCATTTATTGTAATAAATGTGAGCTTTCAAGCCTTAATGACAGTCTTATATGTGATAAGGTGTTCCTTGATATTTGCAGTATCGTGGTATTACTTTACATCTTGAGTTATTGCGATACAGAGCAGTGTTTCCTAGTGTTCACTTGTTGGAATCATATTCAATAGTCAAACGACTGTACCGAGAAGCGATTAGAGGAGCTGCTAGACAGCTGCATTATGCGGGTTACATGCAAATCAGGCGAAATGCAATTCCGAACGTTCGGATACTTTTGAGCATGACTGTACATCAGCTGCACAGCCCCGTAGTTCAATTTCGTAATTGAAAAAGGGGTAAAGTGTTCCATAATATATTAATTTCAGTGCTTGGCTAGGAACTATCTTTGCGAGTTGGTGGAGAAGATATATGGCACTACCGACTTTTCCGCATACGGATTTAATATGGTATGTCGACTGCAAATTTTCATCACCATACACATCCAGGAATTTACAGTTATCATTTTCTGTTACAGGGATATTACATACACTATTCATATTGTTGTGGTGAGTACTGCATGTTTTAAATGTCAGTAGCTGAGATTTGGTGACATTCACCTTGAGTCCCTGATCATTAAAGTATTTTGTCACTTCTGTTACATCGCTAGTAGCAAGAGATTCTAGCTCATTCGATTCACTCCCATAGAATAAGTTAGATGTGTCATCTGCATAGCTTACAATATGGGAGTTAATGGGTTGTGTAATGTCGTTAATAAATATGAGGAAGAGAAAGGGTCCAATGATTGAGCCCTGTGGTACACCTTGTAATACAGGTTCACTTGTGTACTGTGAGTTCATGATTTTATTATCTAGTTTGTATGACAATTTAGTGCTTTGCTTACGATTCAGCAGGTATTTGGTCAGAAGGTTTACAGTTTGATCTGCAATACTATAAGATTTTAGCTTTTTAAGAAGTACCCTATGGTTTACCGTATCAGATGCTCTTGTCAGGTATAAAAATATACCTGCAGTCTGCATCTTCTGGTCCAAGAGACAATAAACTTCATGGATTAACTGTCTAACTGCTGTGGTTGTACTCAGCTCTTTTCTGAAGCCATGCTGCGAATCTACAAGCAGTTTATGTTTTGTGAAAAAGGCACTTAGCTGAGAAAGGATAATGCTTTCGAATATCTTACTAAAAGTGGGAATTAATGATATTGGTCTATAGTTGGAGACATCTTCCTTACTTCCCTTTTTATACACTGGTTTCACTACACTCATTTTTAGAACAATTGGGTACATGTGTTCTATAATGCTGCAATTAATCAGGTGAGTAAGAGGTTTAGAGATTTCTTTTAAGCACCCTTTAGTAATACCACTGGATACGCCATCTCATCGAGATGAAAATTTTTTCTTTAGCATGGATATTGCTCTGCACACCTCCTGTTCATTCACTTTCAGAAATTCAAATTCGGCACACTGGGTGAGATGGCATCGGGTCTTTACCTGTGAATCTATAATATGGGTCGACTGCTCGCCACAAATGTAGTATTTATTAAAAATATTACATATAGTATCTGGGTTTTTTATAATGTTATCATCACGTCTTATGCTAAGTGGTTCCATGTTCATCTTGTTGGGACCTTTTCGGTATTTGTCAATCATCTTACAAGATGCTTTGCTTATGTTGTCAGACTGTTCTATTGTTTTGCTGTTAATCTGCTTCCTTAGGTCAACACTTTCAGTTTTAAAAGTTTGCTTGGCCCTATTGTATTTTTCCTTGAAAACCTGCATAGTAATAGCTTTATAAAGCTGGTTTAGATCATGTACTTGCTGGCTGAGCCTAATCGGATTTGGTGGGAGTTTTGTTCAAGGATTACTTCCATTTTGACAGTGATTAACGACCTTCTGGATTTCTCTGACTGGACAACTATATTCATAATTATGCAGTAGGGTTGAGTAGAATTCATTCCATTTCTCATCCGACCCTTTTACCTGGTACACCGAATCCCATTTCTCATTCTCTAGTTTGTCTTTAAGAGCATTAAATTTGAGGTATTCAGCAATTGTTTCTGTAGCACAATTTTTGTTATTTTAGGCACAACTGAATTTATGTATTCTATCACCTGACAGAAGTGGTCGGAATAAAGGAAATCTAAGTTACTGTAATTTACCTTATCTATAACATCTTTGTTGATTATAGCATAATCTATTCTAGTGGAACATGTGTCCGTTACTCTGGTGCCAGAGCTCACTATATTTACAAGATTGTATAAGGTCAGTACATCACTGAGTTTCAAGTTTACTATACTATTTGAGTTTGCATCTATATTAAAGTCACCTAATATGGTAAGGTCATTAGAAGTGGCCTGACCAACAAAACTACTAAGTTTATCCATAAACTGCATTACATCAGCATTTGGTGGCCTATATCCCTGTGGTGCATAGTGTCCACTACAGTGGACAGCTGTTAATGGTCGGTTCTTTGGCATTTTCAATCAGTCCTGAGGCTGCAAATGCACACAGTTCACTGCAGTGGGCACTCCCTAGTGGTGTTGTGTCCTACATTCATTTGCAGCCTCATGACTGATTGAAAACGTCAGAGAATTGACCATTATAAGTTGTCCACTGCAGTGAAATTCGTGCAACATCGGGATATACTCAAATCACTTTATGCTTTGGTAGCTTAAGATCATTACTGTGGAGTACAATACCTGTCATTTCAATTGATCTTTCTTTGGTGTGGTGTTCAAGAAAAAAAAAATTTTTTTAGCTTCTATATCCTTATTAACTCAAACTGCCACACCACCACCTTTATGATTTTGCCTACAATAACAATTTGCTAATATGTAACCTTATGATCTACAATACATTATTTCACTGCATTTTAGCCCTGTTCCTCTATGAGTATTTGTAGTATGTCTTGTTTGTTTCTGAGGTATTGCACATTTAAGAGTTTTAACTTTAAGGGTGTTATCCCTTCTTGTTTATTTACCATCTTGCACGAATCAAAATTGTTTAAGTTACACTTTTTACGACATTTTGCATACTCTGTTTTTTTAAAACTGTCCTGTTATGACTGATCACTTATTTCACAGCCTGGCTTTTCTTTGCTTGAGCGGGACTCTATCATAACCGAAATACATCCCTGAAAACTATTATTATGGTCCGTTGTTCTAAAAAAGTCTGGTGGTTGTAGCCCAGAGCAATTGAAGCTTTCTCCACATTGTCTTACTCGCACAATTTGCTTATGTCGGAAACTAGCTTGGTCTTCCCTTTCCTGTTTAACTGGAATCCGTATTTTGTGTGTTCATCACGACTCATCTTACTTAAGTCTATCAAATGTACTTGGCTAAATTTATCACACAGTTTCTTTAGCTCGGAATTGTAGTGTCGAATCTCTTTGTTTACATATTACCACAGTGGTAAATCATGTCGCACTGGCACGTTTGTGATGACAATGTTCGTTTCAAATTGTTTTGGTAATATGTTATGGAAGCATAGCAGGGCAGTCTTGCTTTCGTTTTTGTATACGTCGTTGCCGCCGTCAATAATCAAAACGTGAGCATCTTTGTTGAAGTGACTTGTTTCTGTAGTAATATTCTCCACCACTGCATTTAACATTGCAACGGGCTTGATTTTCGCGAATACTGAATGCTTTGAACGCATACTTTCGCGAAAACGTTTGGATAGATCTTTTCCATGACTATCGGCATACAGAAGGAGCCCTTTGGCGCATCTTAAGGTTGGCAAGTTCTTTTTTGGTTCTTTAGCGGGAGTTTTGTGATTACTTTCTGGTTCGTTTATGTCTGTTGTGTTACCACAATCCGCTACTAGTGCTGAGAATTTGTTTGATAATGGTATCACTGGGGTTGTACTTACATGTAGTTCTTGCTTGTTTGTTTTTTTTCGGCACACGCCACTGTTTCTGCGCGGAATGACCATTAACAACGGCGTTGTCTTGAGTTAGGCGATAATTACGATCCACTGCTTTATATTTCGTTTCCAGCTCTTGACATTTCCTCAGAAGTTCTTGATATTTTGTATTGGTTGACACTAAATCATTTGTTAACCCGTTCATTATTTTTTCTTTTGTCTATAGCGTGTTCGTTATTTCTTTTTCCGCGGCACTTACGAAGCACTATCGGCATGTCCAGTCATGTTCGTCTTTCTTATATTTCAAACTAACTTTGACACGTTTGTCGTGGTACCAGTACTTGCAGTCGACACACAGAACACCTCTTTTGACCTTCTTCACGCAAACGGTAGGCCAAAGGCCAGACTCAACACAAAAAAGGACAAACACTTAGATTAAGCGATAAAACCCCCTGCACGAATATAACTCAAAACTAAGTCTGCCATTCCTGGTCATCCGATAAAAGTGCAGGAAGCGTATCAGGCAGCAAAAACGTCTGCCTGAGCGGAGTTAAAAGTGGGCAGTCCAACAAAATGTGGCCCACCGTCAAAGCTGACCCGCAGTGACATAAAGATGGGTCCTCATGGCGCAAAAGTAACTGTCATCCAGGTGTGGCCAATGTGCAGCCGGCAGAGGACAGCAAAGTCCTTGCAAGAGACTGGCAAGGAGAAGCGCCACACAACAGTAGAGCGAGCAGCTCTGCAGTGAAAACACTGCAGCCAGCCGGCCATGAGCGTTCTTCATAATGATCCCCCAGAGTAAGAGCATTACCGACACCACCAGCAACCATCGAACCATTGGTATGGACCACAACAGAGCCTTGAAATGCGGCAAGGATTGAAAGAAAGAGGCAGCGGAGGGATTCAGGATGGACTGAGTTTTTGGGCCCTGTGCAGGATTGAGCAGAAAGTATGCGCAGGCTCACACCACGGGGGTATACATAGAGTGTCCTGGAAAAGAGGTGGAAGAGGGGAAAACCTCAAGCCCAGAGGGAAGAGCCAAGATGCGAACCGTGAGCGTACACCCTGACTGGGACCACCACTCTGGAAGATGAAAGCAGAATAAGGCAGCCTATTGATAAAAACGTCATTTATTGCTTGCTGTTATTTACTATCATTCAGTCTTCTTTGTCACAGGTGTGGCTGGGACTTCAGCGAGTGTGACAAACTTGCCACCACCACGTCTCACATTGCACCTGTCCTCACAGTGCCGAACCTATACAAGACAGAACATACCATGCTCCAACTTATGCTGCACCACACCCAATGGACGTCTTGTACAGTTGAGTTCCTAGCAGTCCTAGCAGCACTGTCTTTTGTACTGGGGAAGGCAGCTAAGTGATGGTAGGATGATCCAGTTCCCGAACTCTACACTTGAGGATGGATGGCTGTCTATGGCTGGCCGTGCCAGGCAATAGCCGCTAGCCGCTCATGGTGGTGGTGGTGGTGGTGGGGTGGGGGGGCTTACTTCAAGCCCTGTAACATTTGAAGCGGCTGGATCTCGCCAAGTAGACCCACAATGGTGTCAGACCTCATTGCTGCCAAGGGCCTGGGTGTAAGGCAACAATTGGGGTTTGAAGGCCAGTGAGGGTGCTGCAGCTGTGTCATAGATACTTCGTTGTCTTCACAGCTGCCCAATGATGACTGGTTAAATTGGAGGTTAATACTGCTCTTAGGCGGCAGATAATGCAGAAGAGGAGGCACTGCCACGTCCTTCCATCGTGCAGAAGCTTCTCGAAGGGCAGTGTCAGTGGACTTGGTTCTTGCTTTGTGGAAGTAGTTTGGAGGGTGGTCATGGCTCACTGCTGAGGCTGCTGTGTCAGCATGAGTCGCTGACTTCGGCAGTCAGTGCCCAGAATACAGCTCTGCAGTTACAGGTTCCGTTTCATTAAGTACAGAACATGGGAAATGGCAAACAGAGTTATTACTTAATAAGCAGAGTGAGTTTATATTGAATGCCTATTTCAGTTACTTAGGAACTTACTGGTGAGGTCGGCGGTACACATCACAGCAGCTTGACATGACTCTCGCACATGGAAAGTGGGTGTCTTCCTTCAGACACCGCCACAGGAAAACAAAATAGTTCATTGGTCTAACGCAGCGCCAAAAGGACTGCCTTCTGAATGTGCTGTGGACACCTGAGGCGTTTAATTAGTTAATGTGTCTTTTAATCAGTTTACCACAATGTACTGATTTATCTACTTTGTAATGCTAAAAGGTTTTTAAGTGTCTAATTTTGATTTTAACTACCATTTTTGTTCATACATATTGTGTTATATTCCACAGTTAGACATACATTTCAGTCATGTGAAACTATTTTAATTAATTAATGCGAATATCCTACTTTAAACTATGAATCTAGACAATTATGTTAACTCATCACTAGCGACTTCTACCGCTATGACTCGCTTTGCATAATTACATAATGCCCTCAGGACATCACTATCACTAGCACTTTTTCAGGTAGCGGCATGTGCAATGCATTTGACATTGATATGCATGCCAATGCTCGTAGTGGTATGTTATGGCTGACAGCCTTAGTAGGCAGGGTTAGAATTTTCTGTTATCTTAGTCTTGACCCAACTGAACCTAAGGTTGTTGCATTAGTGTTTTTCCCCTTCTTTTTAACAGATCTGATGATGGCAGCAAGCTGAAGCCTGTCATATTGGAATTATACAGGGCGATTCATCTATTCTTACCTACAGGCTTTACGCATTATGCAACACCTTCCAATTCCTTGCACAGGGTTTCATTTCCTCTCCGTCGCTACATCCGAACTATTACCCATACAGAAAAAATGAACAGGATCCTTATTTAGGAAATTTAATGTAGTAAAATTAGTTTTAGAATTATTCAAGGAAAACATGCGTTTTTCTGGAATACCTCGAAAAGTGTGGCCTCCATCAGAAGTCTCCCGCAAGATTTCTTTAAGGCGTTGCAGGTAGCTTCAAGCCTATTGGTAGGGGTAGCTGACTCACCCTTTATACACTGAGTACCCCGAAGGGCTCCTGAGGCCCTCCGCCGCTGCTTTCTTTGGCTGCCTAATATCTTGTAGGCCCCCCACGAGCACGCAGAAGTGCTGCAACGCGATGTGGCTTGGACTCTGTTAATGTCTGATGTAGTGCTGGAAGGAACTGACACCATTAATCCGTAAGAGTACGAGGGGGTTGAGATCTCTTCTGAACAACACGTCGCAAGGTATCCAAGATATGCTCAAAATGTTCGTATCTGGGAAGTTTGATGGCCAGTGGAAGAGTTTAAACTCAGAAGAGTGTTGCTAGAGCCACTCTGTAGCAATTCTGGACATGCGTGACGTCGCACTGTCCTGCTGGAATTGACCAAGTCCGTCGGAACGCACACTGAGCATGAATGGATGCAGGTGATCAGACAGGATGCTTACGTATGTGGCACCTGTCAGAATCATATATAGACGTGTCAGGTGTCCCATGTCACTCCAGCTGCACATGCCCACACCATTACAGAACCTCCTGTAGCTTGAACAATTCCCCACTGACACGCAGGGTCCATGGGTTCATGATGTTGTCTCCATAACCGTACACGTCCATCCACTCGATAAAATTTGAAAAGAGGCTAGTTAGATCAGGCAACATGTTTATGGTCCTCAACAGTCCAATGTCGGTGTTGACGAGCCCAGGCGAGGTGTAAAGCTTTGTATCGTGCACTCATCATGAGTACACGAGTGGGCCTTTGGCTACATAAGCCCATAACGATGACACTTATTGATGGCCCAGCATTGAAATCTGCAGCAATTTGCGGAAGGGCTGAACTTCCATCTCGTTGAATGATTCTCTTCAGTCGTCATTGATCCCGTTGTTGCAGGATCTTTTTCCAGCCACAGCAATGTCGCAGATTTGACGCTTTACTGGATTCCTGATGTTCACGGTACAATCGTGAAATGGTCATTCAGGAAAATCCCCATTTCATTAGTACCTCGGAGTTGCTGTGTCCACCCCTGCGGGTCTGGGGGTAAGGATAGGCCCGCAGTATTCCTAACTGTCGTAAGACGCAACTAAAAGGCGTCTCCAACGTTTCGGAATTAATGTGATGGTCCCCTAAGGAGTTTGACCTCTACTTTTCCAAAAATTTCTCTTATTGCATATCATTTGGGGAAGGATGCCTTACGTGGTGCATGATAAATCCATCTTGCTCTAAGACCTGGCACACTCGATATCGTCATGGACTTGCAGCGAACTTCTGGCCACTTTGGCTGCAGTGTGTAGCATACATTCCCTCCATTGTACGTTTCCATTTTCGCCCTCACGATACAAATTGATTTTCAACTCCTGAAATCCAGCACGGTAGCCAGTCCATTGTGGTGGGGTCGTCATGTACCGTCTTGGTGGTAGCCCCCTGACTACATAGGGATCGCACTGCTGATGCCTGAGCTGCTACCTCCCCACGTATGCCAAGGAGTAGATGCTTATCTCCCTGGGGCATCGGGACTCCCAGCAAAGGCCATCCTGCCAGGTGGTCTTTGCTAAGGCTCGGTGGTGCCCATGGCGAGAGTCCCTGGTTGGAGTGGGTGGCATCAGGGTGGATGACCCGAAATGAAGCCTGGTACACCATCTCCCGGTGGTGGGCCTCCACCAGCAGTCTCTAAGCGATCGAGGTCTAACCTCAATGGCAAGAAATACAATCTGAGATCATTTTCCTTCCTGGCCACTTCATGGGAGAAACGCATGGCTAAAGAAGGCAGTGAAGTTTATTCAGCCTGGTACCTCATCTGCACGTGATTTCATGGCAAATCATTCATGTCGACGAAGCCTCATTTTTTTGTGGAGCATTTAGAGGACAAGTTTGGGGAGGAGGAGAGCTTGTCCAAAACGTGCTCTGGGTCAGTTTTGATCAAAACAACATCCTCTGTCCAGTCATGGAGATTACTCGCTTGTGAAAGTTGGGGAATGTTTCAGTTACCATCACGCCCCATAAGAGTTTAAACATGGTCCACGGTATTATATTCCACAGGGATCTTCTTTTGCAGTCAGACAATGAACTGCACGCTAACCTGATAACCAGGTACCCACTGGTGCCTTCATCTTAACCTTCGAGGGTGACGCCGAACCCAAAAAGGTCAAGGTGATGGTTTACCACTGTGATGTGAAGGCATATATCCCTCCCCAATTCGGTGTTTTAAATGCTGGAAGTTTGGGGCATAGGTCATCCTGATGTACTTCTGGAGTCAAATGTCGAGATTGTGGACATCCTTCACATCCCAATACTCCATGTGTCCCACCTCCCATCTGTGTTAACTGCGGAGAACACCATACCCCTTGCACGCCGGACTGTAGGATTTTACTGAAAGAAGGAAAGATAATGGAACATAAGACCCTGGACCACCTGACCTACACTGAGGCTAAGAGGAAATATGAGAGACTCCATCCTGTGCCAATGACATCCACCTATGCCGCAGCTGCGACAGCGGTTCTACCATCTCGCATACAGTTGACTCTGTGATCAGTCAGACTCCACCTGCCCCTTGATGGTGGGGGGCACTTCACTCGCCGCCCTCCTTGGCTATCGGGTTTATTATAAGAACCAGGCAGTTTATGAGAGGGTATCTGGTGGCATCTGCGTCTACATCCTTCACTCCCTTTACAACGAGTCTGTCCCTCTACAAACACCTTTAGAGGCAGTTGCTGCTCGGGTGTGACGCCTCAGACCATTACTGTCTGCAGTCTCTATCTTCCACTGGATGGTGATGTCCCGCAGCATGTCCTGGCTGCGCTGATAGCGAATTTATGGCTATCGGACCCCCGTCAGCGTCCCTGCGCTTTCGCTGAATGGAGCGGTCTCTACTGACTCCGACACACTTGCAAACCACTTAGCGGAGAATTTTGTTCAGCATTTCGCTTCTGCGAATTACCCACTGGCCTTCCGCTCCCTGAAAGAGCGGTTGGAATGTCAGAGCCTTTCATTTCACACTCGCCACTCGGAATTGCACAATGTTCCGTTCAGTGAATGGGAATTTCAAAGTACTCACCTGCTTGCCCTGATATGGCTCCCAGGCCCAAGCATACACTGTCAGATGCTCAGACACCTCTCAGTGGCCTGTCAGCGACGCCTCCTAGGCCTTTACAAACCTATCTGGGTTAAGGGTGAGTTCCCGTCGCAATGGCGGGAAACCATCGTAACCTCCGTTAAGAAACAGCTACCGCCCCATTAGCCTCACCAACGTTCTTTGCAAGTTGCTCGAATGCATGGTGAGCCATTGGTCGAGTTGGCTCCTTGAGTCTCGGGACCTTCTGGCTCCATCCCAGGGCGGTTTTCGCCAAGGACGCTCCACCATTGACAACTTGGTGTACCTGGAGTCTGCCATTTGGTTAGCCTTTCCCCGGTGACAACACCTCATCACCGTCTTTTTCGATCTCACAAAGGCCTACGATACCACTTGGCGACGGCATTTCCTCGCTACGCTGCATGAGTAGGGTCTTCGGGGCCCACTCCAGATTTTTGTACAGATCTTTTTATCCTACTGCACTTTCAGAGTTCGCGTTGGTGCTTTCTGTGGTGTCACCGCCAGACACCACACTTGCTAGGTGGTAGCCTTTAAATCGGCCGCGGTCCGTTAGTATACGTCGGACCCGCGTGTCGCCACTGTCAGTGATTGCAGACCGAGCGCCACCACGCGGCAGGTCTAAAGAGTCGTCCTAGACTCGCCCCAGTTGTACAGCCGACTTTGCTAGCGATGCTACACTGACAAATACGCTCTCATTTGCCGAGACGATAGTTAGCATAGCCTTCAGCTACGTCATCTGCTACGACCTAGCAAGGTGCCATTATCAATAGATATTTAACTTGTGATGCCTGTACCGTCAGACCGATGTACACCACTTATGGATTAAACTTAAGTATTACATCAACTACGTACTTTATTTGCTACTATTAATTCCCTTAACTGTTCCAGACCTCGCGCCAGCCTGCGTGAGCTTAAGCGCGTGCCTTTCGGCTTCCTCTCATAGTGACTTGGCTGTCATGCCAAGTCACAACACTTTCCATAGTGCACCCCACACACAGGAGAATGGGTTCCCACAGTGCTCTGTCCTGAGCGTCCCCCTCTTTCTAATAGCCGTCAATGGCCTTGCACTAGCAGTAGGACCGTCAGTCTCTCCCCTCCTCTATGCTGATGGTTTTTGTATTCTGTCTGTTCCTCTTCTACTGTTGTGCTGAACGCCGTCTGCAAGGAGCTATATGGAAGGCGCAGTCATAGGCCCTCAATCATGGCTTCCAGTTTTCGGCCGTCAAAACCCCGCACTTTACCTCAATGACCAACTACTAGACGTGGTGAAGACTTACCACTTCCAGGGACTGGTCTTTGATGCACGCATAAGTTGGCTTCTCCATATTCGTCAGCTTAAAGACAAGTGCCGGCAGCATCTCAATTTCCTTCGAGGAGGAGGAGGAGATTAGTGTTTAACGTCCCGTCGACAACGAGGTCATTAGAGACGGAGCGCAAGCTCGGGTGAGGGAAGGATGGGGAAGGAAATCGGCCGTGCCCTTTCAAAGGAACCATCCCGGCATTTGCCTGAAGCGATTTAGAAAATCACGGAAAACCTAAATCAGGATAGCCGGAGACGGGATTGAACCATCATCCTCCCGAATGCGAGTCCAGTGTGCTAACCACTGCGCCACCTCGCTCGGTAATTTCCTTCGACGCCTGAGCCACACCGACTGGGGTACTGATCGTCATGCACTACTGCACTGTACCACGCTGTTGTACATTCCCGTCTCGATTACGGAAGTGTGGTATATGGTTCAGCTGTCCCTTCTGTACCGCATCTACTAGACCCTGCCCACCACTGTGGAGTTCGCCTCACTACGGGTGCCTTTCAATCTAGCCCCGTAAACAGCCTCCTTGTAGAAGCAGGCGTTCCTCCATTGCAGCTCCGGCGGCAACTATTGCTCACAAACTATACCACACACATCCGTAGTTCACCTCGCCACCCAAATTACCATCTTCTTTTCCCCAACACAGCAGTCCATCTCCCGCAATGGCGGCCCAGAGTTGGGAATCCCTTCACTGTCCATGTCCGGTCACTTCTTCATGACCTTGACGCTTCCCTCCTACTACCTTTCATGTAGACTCGTTTCTGTACCCCTCCGTGGTCAATACCTCGGCCGCAGCTTCGGCTGGACTTATTGCTTGGCCCCAAAGGCTCCGTTCCACCTGAGGTCCTCCACCGCAATTTTCTCTCTGTTCTTGTCGAGTTTGGGGGCTCAGACATCATCTACACTGATAGCTCACTGGTTGATGGTCTTGTTGACTTTGCTTACGCTCCTTGCTGGCTGGCTGCAGTGTATTCACTGCAGAACTGGTTTCCGTCTATCGCACTCTTCAACATACCCGCTCCTGCTCTGGTGACTCCTGCATCATTTGTAGTGACTCCTTAAGCAGCCTACAAGCCCTCGACCAGTGCTTCCCTAAGCATCCTTTGGTATTACTAATCCAGGAGTCTCTTTATGCCCTCTACCAGAGTGGACGCTCAGTGACCTTCATTTGGAACCCAGGCCATGTTGCCCCCAGGGGCTCAGCATTCATTTGCTGAGTACGGGCTTGGCGACCCCGGGGTCCTGAGTTGAGGACTGGTCAGCGCCGCCAGTCTCCTGTCACCGTAACCCCCGGACATGCTTCAGTGACCACCGTATGGCGCGGCAGTGGAATGTTGTGTGCTGTGGGGAATGGTAATCTTGGCTTGACCGCCTGGATTGCGAGGTAGGCCAACCTCTATGAAAACCCCTCAATCTTACTGTGTGCTCTGTGCCTATAAGATGCATGGCTGTTGGGGTGGAACAGTCGCAAGCGGGCAACCTCTGGGGCACCTGCCGCACCCCAGTTGTATAAGGCTTACTCAGGCACGCGGGGCTCTGTCCGAGTGGACCTTTAGTTCCCTAGCTGCTCGTGGGACCGTAATTGACCCTTCTACCTCTACATTTCCCCCTACCAGTGGATTGGGTGGGCCACTGGTAGGAAAACACACCCCATCGAAAAAGCGACTTCGTGCTACGAGTCCTCCAGTGCCTGGTGTTGCTAGAGATTTATCAGACTGTCGTAACAGAGCACATGCTGATAATCAGAATGTGTTTTTGATTATTAAATGGAAGGAGGGTAGCTTTGAGAGGGTTTCTCCCTTTTACATTCACAAGGGTCTTGAGGGAATTGCAGGAACACTGAAATCCGTGAAGCGATTGCGCAATGGGACTATGTTCGTTGAGACTTTTCATTCCCGTCACGTCATTTCTCTTCGGAAAGCAACCTGTCTCGGAGAGTACGCGACCGAGACCGAGCTCCACTCCACTTTGAATTATAGTAAGGGTGTTGTGACCTGTAGGGACTTGGTGGATATCCCCACAGACGAGTTAAAATCTGAGTGGGCTGACGAAGGTATTGTTGATGTGCAGCTTATTATGAAACGAGTCGATGGGGACCTCGTCAAATCCGACTCGTTTATTCTCACGTTCAGTTGTCCGAGACTCCCAGAGCATGTTAAAGCGGGGTTCTTACGTTTGCCAGTACGGCCATATTTCTCTAACCCAATGCGCTGTTTTAAATGTCAGCGCTTTGGGCATACTATGTTGGGGTGCAATGGGATAGCCACTTGTGGTAAATGTGGTCAGCCTGCCCATGAAGGAGCCGATTGTTCATCGCCTGTGAAGTGCGTGAATTGCTCTGGGAGTCACCCTGTCTGGAGCCGGGTCTGCCCCATCTATCTCGAAGAACGGAAGATACAGGAGATTAAAACATCTAAGCGCATCCCCTATGGTGAGGCCAAGAAGCTCTTTAAGGCCATGCAACCTCCTGTGTTTTCAACATCTTTCGCTTCCGCTCTGAAAAAACTGGTACAAATGGCCACTGTTGCTACGCAAACGGAGGTTGCTAGTGTTAGCACTAATACCTGCGTTTGCCAGTGCACTTGTGCTGTTGCGGTTGTTTTGCAACCTGCAGCTCTCCCCGCAACGTCGGACAAGGCCGTGGTTGCTGACTTGGGGTACTTCCTGCCTCTCCCCATATGGCGCCTTCTGCCCAGGCGAGTACAGCTCCTGCTGTTGACAAGGCTCTGCATTCAAAGCCCCCCAAGACAAAGACGCCGAAGGTGAAGGTTTTGCCACGTTGCATGGCTGTGTTGAATCGGCCATGTTGTTGCGCAATAGTGCGCAAAGGCGGGTGATCTTGAATGAGCTTCGCTCGGCCGCCGCCAGGGGGACAGGATCGCGCTCTGGTTCTAACAGAGCACGATCCACAGTTAATGCGGTTTACTTCCGGCCGCGCCCATCCGCTTCAGCTCTTATCAGTGACGTAGCAGTAGGGGCCCCTCTCTCTCTTGTGAGGCAACAGCATGCTCATTTGAATCGTGGCTGCCGCACAGTACACACAGCCATGCCTTACCGACGCAGAAGATATTCTAAAAGGAGCAGGATGACTGTTTATAAAACAGTTGACAGCTTCAAGATGACTCCAAATGCAGTTGCACAACAAGAGCTTCTTACAGGACCTATTTCATTTGTAGGATGCAAGATTAATTTTACCTGCACTACTACTGAGGTAGTTAGTGGTAATGGTCGGTCCGATGACGAGGCCATCATACTGTCTGACATCTCAGCGACCACCGTATGGTGCGGCGGTGGAATGTTGTGTGCTGTGGGGAATGGTAATCTTGGCTTGACCGCCTGGATTGCGAGGAAGGTAAACCTCTATAAAAACCCCTCAATCTTACGGTGTGCTCCGCGCTTATAAGATGCATGGCTGTTGGGGTGGAACAGTCGCTAGTGGGCAACCTCTGGGGCACCTGCCGCACCCCAGTTGTATACGGCTTACTCAGGCACGCGGGGCTCTGTCTGAGCGGACCTTTAGTTCCCTAGCTGCTCGTGGGACCGCAATGGACCCTTCGACCTCTACATTTCCCCCTACCAGTGGATTGGGTGGGCCGCTGGTAGGCAAACACACCCCTTCGAAAAAGCGGCTTCGTGCTGCGAGTCCTCCAGCTCCTGGTGTTGCTAGACATTTATCAGACTGTCGTAACAGAGCACATGCTGAAAATCAGAATGTGTTTTTGATTATTAACCGGAAGGAGGGTAGTTTTGAGAGGGTTTCTCCCTTTTACATCCACAAGGGTCTTGAAGGAATTGCAGGTACCCTGAAATCTGTTAAGCGACTGCGCAATGGTACTCTCTTAGTTGAGACTTCTAGTTCCCGTCAAGTCGCTTCTCTTCGGAAAGCACCCAGTCTCGGAGAGTACGCTATCGAGACCGAGCTTCACTCCACACTCAACTATAGTAAGGGTGTTGTGACATGTAGGGACTTGGTGGATATCTCCACAGACGAGTTGAAATCTGAGTGGGCTGCCGAAGGTATTGCTGACGTGCAGAATATTATGAGGCGAGTCGATGGGGACCTCGTAAAATCCGACTCGTTTATTCTCACGTTCAGTTGTCCGAGACTTCCAGAGCATGTTAAAGCGGGGTTCTTACGTTTGCCAGTACGGCCATATTTCCCCAACCCAATGCGCTGCTTTAAATGTCAGCGCTTTGGGCATACTACATTGGGGTGCAATGGGATAGCCACTTGCGGTAAATGTGGTCAGCCTGCCCATGAAGGAGCCGATTGTTCATCGCCTGTGAAGTGCGTGAATTGCTTTGGGAGTCACCCTGTCTGGAGCCGGGTCTGCCCCATCTATCTCCAGGAACGGAAGATACAGGAAATCAAAACATCTAAGCGCATCCCATATGGTGAGGCCAAGAAGCTCTTTAAGGCCATGCAACCTCCTGTGTTTACTACATCTTTCGCTTCTGCCCTGAAAAAACCGGTACAAATGGCCACTGTTGCTACGCAAACGGAGGTTGCTAGTGTGAGCACTAATACCTGCGTTTGCCAGTGCACTTGTGCTGCTGCGGTTGTTTTGCAACCTGCAGCTCTCCCCGCAACGTCGGACAAGGCCGTGGTTGCTGACATTGGGGTACTTCCTGCCTCTTCCCCTATGGCGCCTTCTGCCCAGGCGAGTAAAGCTCCAACTGCTGACAAGGCTCTGCATTCAAAGCCCCCTAAGACAATGACGCCGAAGGTGAAGATTTTGCCACCTGCGGAGACTGATCAGGGTCGGTCCGATGACGAGGCCATCGTACTGTCTGACATCTCCCGTGGGTCGTCATCGGAGCTGATGGACATTGATGTCGACCGGGGGCGATCTTCTCGCCCCAGGAATAAATCTCCGGCCAGTACGGGCTCTCCTCAAAAGCACAGAGGCAGGGTGAAAGTTCAGCCACCCTGATCACTGGCTCCCATATTACAGTGGAACGTGAATGGGTTCAGGACGCATGTGGCCGAACTACAACTCCTTGTACGTGAGTTCCCTTTGTGCTTATGTCTCCAAGAGACACATTTTCGGGCCACTGATGCTCCTTCTTTACGGGGCTATACCGTCTATCGGAATGATGATCTGACGGGGGAAAGGGCAAAGGGTGGTGTTGCGGTTTTTGTCCGTGACATGCACCCCTCATCTGTGCTCCCTCTCGTTACAGACTTGCAAGCAGTTGCAGTTGACCTTCTTGTGGGTCGGAGGCTCACAGTCTGTTCCCTTTACTTACCTCCTCAGGATGCGATAGACTCTGAGGCTCTCACGGACCTTATTGGCCAACTTCCCCGCCCATTTCTTCTTCTGGGGGACTTCAATGCTTATAATGTCTTATGGGGCTCTTCGACTACTTGCCCCAGGGGTCGCATTCTGGAACGCCTCATGGTGTCTGAAGAACTGTGCATCCTCAACTCTGGTGCCCCCACTCATTTCTGTACTGCTTCTGGGTCATCGTCAGCTATTGACCTTTCCTTTTGCTCTCCAGCACTAGCGGATTCTGCTCTATGGGAGGTTGATGCTGACCTCCATTCTAGTGACCATTTCCCCCTTTGGATTCGCCTCCTGGATGAGGCTATGGCATTTCCGGTACCGCCCCGGTGGCACCTCTGCAGGGCTGACTGGACACTTTTCAGCCACCTGGCCGTTTTGGAACACCGTGACAGCGTCCACGAATGGGTAGACCATGTTACAGCTGTGATCTCCCATGCTGCTGAATTGTCAATCCCACGGTCATCCGGTCATCCCAAGAGGCGTCCTGTCCCTTGGTGGACCCCT
Organism: Schistocerca americana; assembly: GCF_021461395.2. Taxonomy (NCBI): domain Eukaryota; kingdom Metazoa; phylum Arthropoda; class Insecta; order Orthoptera; family Acrididae; genus Schistocerca; species Schistocerca americana. Next base: position 362,227,912 of record NC_060124.1, on the reverse strand, counting down.
GAGTGCCGCTCAGCCATCCGAGCCCGCCGTGCTGCTCTGCGCCGCTTCAAGTGCCGTCCCACAGCTGACAATCTTGCAGCCTTTCGGGTGGCAAGGGCCAAAGCGCGGCGCGTGATTAAAGAGAGCAAACGACGGTCATGGCAATCGTTCTTGAACTCCATCTCCCGCTCCACTAGTTCTACGAAAGTATGGGAAGCCATCAGGAGGATTTCCGGGAAACTCGGCCAGCTACCTGTCACGGCCTTGCTGCACCAGGGAAGTCTCCTCACGGCGCCGAGAGACATTGCCCAGACACTGGCCTTGCATTTTGCGGAATCTACCGCCACTATTAACTGTGATCCAGATTTCTGCCGCTCCCGCACTGCCATCGAGAGGGGTCACTTGGACTTCCGGTCTCCAAATTCTGAACCCTACAACTGCCCCTTCACAATGTGGGAACTGGATTCGGCGCTGTCTGTGGCTCGTGATACTGCGCCTGGTCATGATCAAATCCGGTATAGCATGCTGCGGCACTTGTTACTGCCTTCCAAGGAAGTTCTCCTGAATTGTTTTAATATGATATGGTTATCTGGCACGTACCCTGACTGCTGGAGGGAAGCGATTTTGATACCCCTCCTCAAACCAGGGAAGGACCGTACGCACCCCAGTAGTTATCGAAGTATCGCCTTGACGAGCTGTGTCGGGAAGACGTTGGAACGCATGGTCAATCGTCGCCTGGTTTGGCTGCTCGAGACCAGGCAGCTCCTTAGCCCCTCTCAGTGTGGCTTTCGGAGATGGCGTTCCACTATAGACAACTTGACCCTGCTTGAGGCGGCCATCCAGCAGGCCTTCCTGCGTAACCAGCATTGTCTAGGTGTATTCTTTGACATTCATAAGGCGTATGACACTACTTGGCGCCGCCATATCCTCAATCAACTCCATGCGTGGGGCTTTCGTGGCCGTCTCCCCATCTTCATTCGGTCCTTTCTTTCCCACCGCCTCTTTCGCTATAGGGTTGGTAATGTGCTATCTGATTTGTATGTGCAGGAGAATGGTGTTCCTCAGGGAAGCGTTTTAAGTGTCACCCTCTTTGCCGTCGCCATTAACAGTATCACGTCCACTATCCGGAGTCCTGCCCAATGCTCCTTGTTTGTGGACGATTTTGCTGTTTTCTGTTCTTCCTCCAGTCTTGTCACTGCTAGTCGGCAGTTGCAGCTTACGATACAGCGATTAGAGGCATGGACTGCGAAGACGGGTTTTACCTTTTCTGCAGACAAATGTGTGTGTGTTCATTTTAATCGTTCTCGACGTCTTTTTACCTCCCCTGAATTGCGTCTGAGGGACACCATTCTTCCTTTTAGCGACACTGTGCGGTTCCTGGGCCTCACTTTTGATTCAAAGTTGTCGTGGTTGCCTCACCTTAAAGACCTCAAGGTGCGGGCCCTGAAGGCACTGAATATTTTGAAGTGTCTGAGCCATCGGTCCTGGGGAGCTGATCGGGCGCGTCTGCTGCAGTTTTATAGGGCTTTCGTCCGATCGCGACTTGACTATGGTTGCACCGTGTATGGGTCAGCAAGGCCTTCGTATCTGAAGATTCTTGACGCAGTACACCATGAGGGTATCAGGCTGGCCACTGGAGCCTTCCGTACTAGTCCCATCCCCAGCCTATGTGCTGAGGCAGGGGAACCGCCGCTCGCCATCCGGCGGAAACTCCTCATGGTGCGACGGGTGTGTCAATTCCTTGCCTGTCCTACCTCCCCTGCGTACCCTACTGTTGCCCGACCGCCTATGGAACGTCTCTTTTCCAGTCGTCCCAGGGCAACGAGACCATTTGGGATTCGTGCCAAGCATTTGCTTGTGTCCCTTGGTGTGGAGCGTGTGCCCCCCCAACGACAAGGTTTTACTCGCCTGCCTCCCTGGTTGCTCCAGAGGCCCAGCGTCCTTTTAGACTTGTCGGAGTACCGGAGGAGCTGCACTCCTGCGTTTGTTTTTACCGCCTTATTTTATGATATTTTAAACCAGCATCCCGACCATGTACCAGTATTTACGGATGTCTCTAAACAGGGGGACTCTGTTGGTTGTGCTGTTGTTTTCCCTGATCGAGTCGTCAAGTTTCGGCTTCCTGCGGCGTTTACCATCTTTGATGCCGAATTGTTTGCGATCTTGCGGGCATTGGAGCAGATGAGATGTGTTCCCAGTCGTAAGTTCCTCATTTGTTCTGACTCCCTGAGTGCCCTTCAGACCATGCAACACTTGTACCCAGCGGATACGGTCGTCCAGAACATCCATGATGCCCTCCTCCACCTGCAGCGGCAGGGGAAGGAGGTTTCTTTCTGCTGGGTGCCGGGGCACGTGGGCATTAGGGGAAACGAGCTGGCGGATGTGGCTGCCAAAGATGCATGTTCCCTCCCTCACGTTGTTGACTGTGCCGTCCCCCTCCATGCTGTTACCTCCCTCCTGCGTTTTCGCGTTATGCGTCAGTGGGAAGAGGCGTGGCTGGCAGTCGGTGAAAATAAGCTGCGTCTGGTCAAGGCCACCACGCGGCCATGGCGTACGTCCTACCAGTCATGCAGGTGGGATGAGGTTCTCCTCACTCGCCTGCGCATCGGGCACAGTCCCTTCACACATGGTTTTTTACTCCGGCGGGAGGATCCCCCAATCTGCAGTGCTTGTGGCGTCCAGATTACTGTCCGCCACATATTACTTGACTGTCTTTTATTCTCTGACCAGAGGGCGGTGGTTCCTTTGCCACCGGATTTGCCCTCTATTTTGAACGACGACGCAACGTCTGTGTTTAAGGTTTTACGGTTTTGTGTCCTGTCCAATTTGTTGCCACGGCTTTTAGGGAGAGGTTATTATTGTGCTGCTGGATGACTGGCTCACCCAGATTTTAGGTAAGAGGTCAGCCAGTCACGTCTACCTCCTTGTTTCCCTTCGGTTTCTGTCCTCCTTTCCTTGTGTTTCCTTTCCTTTTTTAGTGCACTCCTTCTCCTCTTGTTTTGCCTCTGTATGTGAGGATTTGGCACTGCGTCAGGTCTGTGTCTTTTAGCTGTTCCCCTTGTTCGTTGTTCGTCTTAGTCCCTTCACTGCATGTGTTCCTGTTTTTATGCGTTTGGGCGCTGATGACCCCGCTGTTTAGCGCCCGTAAACCTCAAACACACACACACACACACTCTTCCTTTTAGAGACACTGTGAGGTTCCTGGGCCTCACTTTTGATTCCAAGTTGTCGTGGTTGCCTCACCTTAAAGACCTAAAGGTGCGGGCCCCGAAGGCACTGAATATTTTGAAGTGTCTGAGCCATCGGTCCTGGGGAGCAGATCGGGCGCGTCTGCTGCAGTTTTATAGGGCTTTCGTCCGATCGCGTCTTGACTATGGTTGCACCATGTATGGGTCAGCAAGGTCTTCGTATCTGAAGATTCTTGACGCAGTACACCATGAGGGTATCAGGCTGGCCACTGGTGCCTTCCGTACCAGTCCCATACCCAGCCTGTGTGCTGAGGCAAGAGAACCGCCGCTCGCCATCTGGCGGAAACTCCTCATGGTGCGACGGGTGTGTCAATTCCTTGCCTGTCCTACCTCCCCTGCGTACCCTACCGTTGCCCAACCGCCTATGGAACGTCTCTTTTCCAGTCGTCCCAGGGCAACGAGACCATTTGGGATTCGTGCCAAGCATTTGCTTGAGCCCCTTGGTGTGGAGCGTGTGGCCCCCAACGACAAGGTTTTACCCGCCTGCCTCCCTGGTTGCTCCAGAGGCCCAGCGTCCTTTTAGACTTGTCGGAGTACCGGAGGAGCTGCACACCTGCGTTTGTTTTTACCTCCTTATTTTCCCATATTTTACACCAGCATCCCGACCATGTACCAGTATTTATGGATGGCTCTAAACAGGGGGACTCTGTTGGTTGTGCTGTTGTTTTCCCTGATCGAGTCGTCAAGTTACGGCTTCCTGTGGCGTTTACCATCTTTCATGCCGAATTGTTTGCGATATTGCGGGCATTGGAGCAGATGAGATGTGTTCCCAGTCTTAAGTTTCTCATCTGTTCTGACTCCCTGAGTGCCCTTCAGACCATGCAACACTTGTACCCAGCGGATACGGTCGTCCAGAACATCCATCATGATGCCCTCCTCCACCTGCAACGGCAGGGGAAGGAGGTTTCATTCTGCTGGGTGCTGGGGCACGTGGGTATTAGGGGAAAGGAACTGGCGGATGTGGCTGCCGAAGATGCATGTTCCCTCCCTCCCGTTGTTGAATGTGCCGTCCCCCTCCATGCTGTTATCTCCCTTTTGCGTTTTCGTGTTATGCGTCAGTGGGAAGAGGAGTGGCTGGCAGTTGGTGACAATAAGCTGCGTCTGCTCAAGGCCACCACGCGGCCATGGCGTACGTCCTCCAGTCATGCAGGCGGGATGAGGTTCTCCTCACTCACCTCCACATCGGGCACAGTCCCTTAACACGTGGTTTTTTACTCCGGCGGGAGGACCCCCCAATCTGCAGTGCTTGTGGCGTCCAGATTACTGTCCGCCACATTTTACTTGACTGTCTTTTATTCTCTGACCAGAGGGCGGTGGTTTCCTTGCCACCGGATTTGCCCTCTATTTTGCAAGACGACGCAACGACTGTGGTTAAGGTCTTATGGTTTTGTGTCCCGTCCAGTTTGTTGCCTCGGATTTTAGGGAGAGGGTTTTAATGTGCTGCTGGGTGACTGGCTCACCCAGGTTTTAGGTAAGAGGTCCGCCAGTCACGAATACCTCCTTGTTTCCCTTCGGTTTCTATCCTCCTTTCCTTGTGTTTCCTTTCCTTTTTTAGTGTGTTTCTTCTCCTCTTGTTTTGCCTCTGTATGTGAGGATTTGGAACTGCATCAGGTCTGTGTCTTTTAGCCGTTCTCCTTGTTCGCTGTCCGTCTTAGTCCCTTCACTGCCTGTGTTCCTGTCTTTATGCGTTTGGGCGCTGATGACACGCTGTTTAGCGCCCATAAACCTCAAACACACACACACACACACACACACACACACACACACACACACACACACCAGGCCATGTTGGGATACTGAGCAATGAACATGACCGCCTGGCCAAACAGGCCACCAGTTAACCATCTCTGGACATTGGCCTACCAGAGACCAATTTTCGAGCGGTCTTCTGTGGCAAAGTTTTCGCGATTTGGGACACTGAATGGCGCTATCTAACCACACCAAATAAACTCTGTGCTATCAAGGAGACGACGAATGTGTGGTGGCCATCCATGTGAGCCACTCTCAGGGAATCAGTTGTCCTTTGTTGGCTACACATTGGCCACACCTGACTGACGCACAGCTATTTACTGCGCCGTGAGGACCCGCTTCTATGTCGCTGCGGGTCGGCTTTGCCGGTGGTCCACATTTTGTTGGCCTGTCCACTTTTAACTTTGCTCAGGCAGACGTTTGCGCTGCCTGATGCGCTCCCTGCCTTTTAACAGATGACACTGCCATGGAAGGCTTAGTTTTGTGTTTTATTCGGGCAGGGGGCTTTTATCACTTGCTCTGTTTGTCATTTTTTTGTGTTGCGCCTGGCCTTTGGCCTACGACTTTAGACTGGGTTTTTTAGTGTATTTCTAGGTTGTTGGCTTTTCCTTTTTGTCTCTATGGTCGGCCAACCACTGTCACTCTGTGTGATTTGAATTCCTTTTGTCTTGTCTGTGTCTGAGTCTTTTTTGTCCTGTGTCATCTCTTGTCATCTCCATTGTTCGTTTTTATTCTTTGTGGGCAGCTGCAGGGCGCTATCTGCAAGGTGCAGTCTTGGGCTGTAGTGCATGGATTCCAGTTTTCAGCTGCCAAGACCTGCAGTTTGCATTTCTGCTGGCGACACACTGTACACCCTGAACCATGGCTTTATCTTGACGGAGAATCACTCGCAGTGGTGCAGACGCATGGGTTCTTGGGGTTGGTTTTCGATACCGAGTTGACTTGGTTGCCCCATATTCGGCAGCTTAAACAGACATGGTGGCGGCATCTTGACGCCCTTCATTGCTTAAGCCACACCAGCTGGGGTGCCGATCAGTCTACTCTTCTATGGCTGTACCAGGCGTTAATTCAAACCCGAGGACTGATGACCATAGCTGTTAAGTCCCATAGCACTCAGAGCCATTTAATCATTTTTTCAAACCCGACTAGATTATGGGAGCTTGGCTTTTGGTTTGGCATCCCCTTCCACATTGTGGTTGCTGGACCCCATCCTTAACAGTGGGATCCGACTCGCCACTGGAGCTTTCTGGACAACCCCTGTCAATAGCATACTTGTGCAGGCAGGTGTCTCTCCATTGCGGTTTTGGCACCGACAATTACTGGCTGCTTATGCTGCATACGTTTTTAACTTGCCTGGGCACCCCAATTATCGTCTCCTGTTCCCTCAGTCCGTCGTCCATCTTCCCGCACAGAGGCCCCGGTCGGGTTGTACGATCGCAGTTCGCTTTAGAGCTCTTCTCTCTGGGCTTGAGGCTTTTCCCTCTTCCACCTCTTTTCCAGACCCCTCCACGTTCACCCTCATGGTGTATGCCCCACCCATGCCTTCGGCTCGATTTGGCACAGGACTCAAAGGACTCAGTCCCTCCTGAGGCCCTCCGCCACTGCTTTCTTTCAATCCTTGCCGCGTTTCAAGGCTCAGACGTTGTCTATACTGACGGTTCTATGGTTGCTGGTCATGTTGGTTATGCTCTTACTTTAGGTGATCATTATGAACAACATTCATTGCCGGCTGTCTGCAGCATTTTCACTACCAAGCTGGTCACCATCTCTCGCGCGTATATCCGCTCCTGCTCAGGTGAGTCCTTCATTATCTGTAGCGACTTCGTTATCTGTAGCTATGGACCAGTGTTTCCCTCACTTTCGTCTGGTGATGGCTACCCAGGAGTCCCTCTATACTCTTCCCCATTGCGGCCGCTCTGTGGTCTTTGTGTAGACCCTGGGTAATGTCAGCATCACAGGAAATGAACGAGTTGACACGCTGGCCAAACAGGCTGTTGGTGCACCAGCCTTGGCGATTGGGCTTTCAGAGAGTGACCTCAGGTCAGTTTTGCGGCGGAAGGTACTTCGACCTGGGGTGAAGAATGCCGCACCCTGCCATCACCCAACAAACTTCGGGCCATCAAGGAGGCTACCAGTGCATGGCGCACTTCCTTGCAGGTCTCTCGCAAGGAGACTGTTATTCTCTGCCTGCTGCGCATTGGTCACACACAGATGATGCACAGCTATTTATTGCGCCGTGAGGACTGAACTCTACGCCGTTGCGGGTCAGCTTTGACGGTGGTCCGCATTTTGTTGGCCTGTCCCCTTTTTACTGCACTTAGGCAGACGTTTGCACTGCCTGATACGCTACCTGCACTTTTAAAAGATGACCCTGCCATGGCAGTCTTAGTTTTGCGTTTTATACGTGCAGGGGGCTTTTGTCACTTGATCTAAATGTTTGTCCTTATTTTCTGTTGAGTCTGGCCTTTGGCCTACAATTTTAGACTGAGTTTTTAATGTGTTTCTTGGTCAGCAGTTTGGTCCCTTAGGAATTCACATACATTCTTTGTGCAACATGACTGAAGGGGATCGGTACGTGATTCACAGCGACAAGAGAGAAGTATCGCTGTGTGTTGTACATTCGATTTTGATGAATATTTAGCTATGGAAAATACCTGTTCCCGATTAAAGAGCTTGCGAATTTTGCGGCCTTTATGCGTAGTCAGAAAACTGTGGAGCAGATTTCAGTGCGAATTTTTTTTATTCTTCGGTTATATATCGTGGTATTTTGTCTCTATGGTCGGCCAACCACTGTCACACTCTGTGTGATTTTAATTCCTTTTGTCATGTCTCTGCCGGAGTCTTTATTGTCCTGTCTCGTCTCTTGTCGTCTTCGTTGTTAGTTTTTATTCTTTGTGGCTGTTTCACGCCCATGGAAAAAGGGACCGATGACCCTAGCAGTGTGGTCCCTTCTATCCCACAAACCAACCAACCAAAATCAACTTCGCCTCTGTCATGTACACGATGATCTTTCAGTCTCTCTTCCCCCACATTCACAGGCCCAGAGGACAGTGCGGCCACAGCTGCCGCCTCCCTCTGCGGGTTCGGGGGTTAGAATAGGCCCGCGGTATTCCTGCCTGTCGTAAGAGGCGACTAAAAGGAGTCTCAAACGTTTCGGCCTTCTGTGATGGTCCCCTCTTGGGTTTGACCTTTTTTCTTCCAAATTTCCGTCGTCAGTGCGTGCCATTTGGGGAAGGACACCTTACGTGGTGTTTTTGTATTGGTCCATCATGCTCCACCATCTTGCATGTTACCTATTGTCGTGTGGGGGGGACTACGCCCAACATCTTCTGGGTTGTCTCCTTCTCGCCTTGTGCGCACTCTTCTTCTTAGCACCTACGACAACTGTGGACCCTTTAAACACCTAAAATCCAGCACGGTAGCCAGTCCGTTGTGGTGGGGTCGTCATGTACCCTCTTGGTGGTAGCCCCCTGACCACGCACGGATCGCACTACAGATGCCAGAGCTGTTTACTCCCCATGCATGCCAAGGAGTATGTGCCCATCTTGTCTGGGGCACGGGGACTCCGGGCAACGGGATATCGGCCAGGTACCCGTTGCTTTGGCTGGGTGGCGCCCTTGGGGAGAGCCCTCGTTCGGAGTAGGTGGCATCTGGGCGGATGTGGCGCAATGAAGCGCAATAAATCACACCAAGCTGGTGGTCGCACGGCCACCAGCGTCTCTACACGAGGTAGAGTCGACTTCGATGCTGCGCAATATGACCCTCAGACGTTCCCCTCGTTGGCTGCGCCATGGGAGGGACGCCGATCTAGTGCCAAGCGGGAGCCTTATGTACCGCAATACCTTGTCTGCAGCAGGACTGATGGTGACTCCTTTCTTCCGACGAAGCCTATGTTTTTTGTGGAACACCTGGAGGATAAGTTTGGGGAAGTGGCAGGGTTGTCAAAAATGAGGAATGGGTCCATCCTCCTCAAGACGTCCTCCCCAGCCCAGTCACGAGCGTTGCTCTTGTGTGATAAGCTGGGTGACGTCCCTGTTACCGTCACTCCCCACAGTAGCTTAAATATGGTCCAGGGGATTATTTACCATCGTGACCTCTTGTTACAATCCGATGACAAGCTGAGAGCCGACTTGGAACGGCGTGGTGTGCATTTTGTCCGTCGTGTCCATCGAGGACCCAAGACAAACAGGGTGGCCACCGGTGCCTTTATCTTGGCCTTCGAGGGTGATGTCTTGCCCGAGAAGGTCAAGGTAATGGTTTACCGTTGCGACGTGAAGCCATACGTCCCTCCCCCGATGCGGTGCTTCCAGTGCTGGAAGTTTGGGCATATGTCCTCCCGTTGCCCATCCAGCGCTACATGTCGAGATTGCGGACGCCCCTCTCATCACGATTCTCCATGTGCGCCCCCGCCTGTATGTGTCAACTGTGGGGAGCACCACTCTCCATGCTCGCCGGATTGCCCCGTTCTTCATAAGGAGCGGAAGATAATGGAATTTAAGACCCTGGACCGGCTTACTTATCGAGAGGCTAAACAGAAATATGAAAGGTTGTATCCTGCTTCCCTTCGAACATCTTATGCTGCAGCCACGTTATCGTCGCCCAAGCGAGCGACGGTTGTCGCTTCATCTGTGCCGCCTTCAGTGGGCCCTCGGGGCAATGTATCTCTGTCTGCCCCCCTCGTGCCTGAAGGCAAGCCTTCCTCTATTGCCCCCTTAGCAGTTGGGGGCAAACCCTCTTCTGTCGCTCCCCCCAAGCTTACTTCAGAGAAGCTCTCCCAGCCCTCTCACCCTAAGGGCAGACGTGAGAAGGAGGAACGGAATGTGTCCAAGAAGAAGGACGTTCCGGCGGTTTCAGCACCGCCTGCTGTACATAGTCCTGGCTCCGGGGATGAGGTGGAGATCCTCGCCTCTGCCGCGGATCTCGCCCTCACGGAACCCTTGGGGGCCTCTCCTATGGACTCAGGTGACTCTCCCCCAGTGGCGGCAGTTGGCTCTGGAGCCCTGTCTGCCTCTTAGTCGCATTCACGCCCTCCCAGTCCCTTCCTGCTTCCATTCTCCAATGGAACTGCGGCGGTTATTTCCGCCACCTGCCTGAGCTCCGGATGCTTCTGAGTGATTCCCCTGTTCTCTGCATTGCTCTGCAGGAAACTTGGTTTCCTGCACTACGGACCCCCGCCCTTCGCGGTTATCAGGGATACTATAAGAACCGTGCTGCCTGTCATCATGCGTCAGGTGGGGTTTGCCTCTTTGTTCACCACTCTGTCTGTAGTTCGCTAGTACCCCTTCAGACGCCTTTAGAGGCAGTTGCTGCCAGGGTTGAGCTCTCGCCGGCTATTACTGTTTGCTCTGTTTACATTCCTCCGGATGGGGAGCTCCCCCGACATGTCTTGGCTGCACTGCTGGCTCAACTCCCGCCACCTTTGCTGCTTCTGGGCGATTTCAATGCCCACAACCCTCTATGGGGTGGGACTGTCTCCGATGATCGCGGTCGGGCCGTGGAGCATGTGTTGGCTCAGCTCGACCTTAGCCTCTTGAATACCGGTGCTCCCACGCATTTCAGTGTTGCCCATGGCTCGTTCTTGGCCATCGATCTCTCTATTTGCAGCCCCGGACTTGCCCCATCCCTCCACTGGAGGGTGCACCCTGACCTGTGCGGTAGTGACCATTTTCCCATCTATTTGTCACTACCCCAGAGTCGTTCTTCTGGGCGCCTGCCCCGCTGGGCTCTCCACAGGGCAGACTGGCCGGCTTTTACTTCTGCTGCTGCCATTGAGTCTCCCCCACAGGGTGACATTGACGAGGTTGTCCGTGTTTTAACCACATCCATCATTTCAGCGGCCGAGGCTGCCATCCCCCGATCTTCTGGCCTCCCTCGGAGGAAGGCTGTACCCTGGTGGTCGCCGGAGATTGCTGAGGCTATTCGCGACCGTCGGCGGGCTCTCCAGCGGCATAGGCGGCACCCGTCTCTGGAGACCCTCATCGCCTTTAAGAGGCTCCGTGCCTTCGCCCGTCGTCTTATTGCACGGCGTAAGCAGGAGTGCTGGGAGAGGTACGTCTCCTCCCTGGGCTCCCGTGTCTCGTCCTCGCTCGTGTGGTCCCGGATCCGGCGGATTTATGGCTCCCAGACCCCTGTGGGTGTCCATGGGCTCTCCTTGGACGGCGCTGTCTGCACGGACGCTGCCGCCATTGCTGAACGGCTAGCCGCGCACTTTGCTCAGAGCTCTGCGACTGATTCCTATCCCCCCGCCTTTCGCTCTCTAAAGGGGCGAGCCGAGCGGACGACGTTCTCATTCCACACGCGTCATTATGAAACTTACAATGCTCCTTTCAGCGAGAGGGAACTCCTCGCTGCCCTCGCCGATTGCCCTGATACTGCACCAGGACCGGACTGCATCCACGCGCAGATGCTGAAGCATCTCTCCAGGGCCTGCCAGAGACACATCCTCACCATCTTTAACCGCATTTGGAGCGAGGGCGTGTTCCCGTCGCAATGGCGAGAGGGTCTTATTGTCCCCATCGTGAAGCCCGGTGCGGACCCACTGGCGGTGGACAGCTATCGTCCCATTACCCTCACCAACGTTTTGTGCAAATTGCTCGAACGTATGGTGGGGCGGCGTTTGTGTTGGGTCCTTGAGTCGCGCGGTCTCCTCGCTCCATCTCAGGGTGGCTTCCGTCGGGGCCGGTCTGCAGTGGACAATTTGGTGCGGCTGGAATCTGCTGTCCGTACGGCTTTTGCCCGACGTCAGCACCTTGTTGCTGTATTTTTCGATCTGCGAAAGGCGTATGACACCACATGGAGGCATCACATCCTCGCCACGTTGCATGGGTGGGGTCTTCGTGGTCGGCTCCCGGCTTTTCTTCAAAGCTTTTTATTGCGCCGCTCTTTCCGGGTGCAAGTCGGTGCCACCTCTAGTTCCTCTTATATACAGGAAAATGGGGTCCCGCAGGGCTCGGTGTTGAGCGTCTCGTTATTTCTAGTGGCCATTAATGGTCTGGCTGCAGCAGTGGGGTCGTCGGTGTCTCCTTCTTTGTATGCCGACGACTTCTGCATCTCATTTAGCTCCACGACTACGGGAGTCGCCGAACGCAGGTTGCAAGTCGCCGTTCGCAAGGCAGCATCATGGGCTCTGGCTCATGGTTTTCAGTTCTCTGCTGCCAAGACTCGGGTTATGCACTTCTGCAGGCGTCGGACGGTCCACCCTCCTCCTGACCTTTACCTCGACGGCCACCTGCTTGAAGTGGTGGACACTTGCCGCTTCTTGGGACTCGTGTTTGATGCCCGGCTCACATGGGTTCCTCATGTTATTCAGCTGAAGCAAAAATGCTGGCGGCACCTCAACGCCCTCCGCTGCCTTAGCCACACGTCTTGGGGTGCAGATCGCTGCACGCTACTGCAATTGTACAGAGCTCTTGTGCAGTCCCGGCTTGATTATGGGAGCCTGGCCTATGGGTCTGCGTCCCCCTCAGTGTTGAAGTTGTTAGACCCCATACATCACTGTGGGGTTCGGCTTGCTACTGGCGCTTTTCGCACCAGCCCCGTGGATAGTCTACTGGTGGAGGCCGGGGTTCCCCCGCTGCGGATTCGCCGCCATCGTCTGCTCGCCGACTATGCTGTCCACGTACATTGCTCGCCAGGCCATCCCAATCGTCGCCTGCTTTTCCCTGCCTTGGTCCACCACCTGCCCGAACGGCGACCTCGGTCTGGGCTTTCCGTAGCTGTCCGTGTCCAGTCCCTGCTGTCAGAACTGGGGTCGTTCCCTCTTCTGCCTCCCTTCCGGGTCCGTACACCTACGCCTCCCTGGTGTTTGCCCCGGCCGTCCGTCCGTCTGGATTTGGCGCAGGGACCTAAGGACTCGGTTCCGCCTGTGGCCCACCGTCGCCGTTTTCTTGCGCTCCTCGACTCATTTCCGGGCTGTGAGCCTGTCTACACTGATGGTTCCCTGGTTGATGGTCGCACTGCCTACGCTTTTGCTCACGCTGCCCATGTTGAGCAACGCTCCTTGCCGGCTGGCTGCAGTATTTTTACTGCAGAGCTGGTGGCCATCTTGCGAGCTCTTGAGCATATGCGTTCCTGCTCAGATGCGTCCGTCGTCATCTGCAGTGACTCCCTGAGCAGCCTTCAGGCCATCGACCGCTGCTATCCCTCCTCTCCTCTGGTGTCCTCCATTCAGGAGGCTGTTTCCGACATTGCCCGTTCTGGTCGTTCGGTGGTCTTGGTTTGGACACCCGGACATGTTGGCATCCCTGGGAACGAACGTGTAGACAGGCTGGCCAAAGGGGCGATCGACGCCCCGGCTTTGGAGATCGGCCTTACGGCTCGCGACCAGCAGCTGGTGTTGCGCCGTAAGGTACTTGGGATGTGGGCTGCTGAGTGGCGTGGCATGACAGCCCCGAATAAACTACGGCCTGTCAAGGGGACGACCGATGTGTGGCGTTCCTCCCTGCGGGCTTCTCGCAGGGACTCGGTAGTCCTGTGTCGGCTGCGCATCGGCCATACATACCTGACGCACGGCCATCTGTTGCGTCAGGAGGATCCCCCCTTGTGTCGGTGTGGGTCCCGGCTGACGGTCGGCCACATTTTGCTGGAGTGTCCTCGACTGCGCACACTCCGGCAATCTTTTAATCTCCCGGGCACTTTGGCTTTGGTTTTATCCGACGATGCCTCCATGGCTGATACCGTTTTAAATTTTATCCGTGGTAGTCCGTTTTATGGTTCGATTTAGGGAGGTCCTGGGCCATTCCCTTTCTGTGTCTATTGTCCTTGTGTCTGTTGCTGTTCTGGTGTGCCGTGAGATGGTTGACTCTTTCCCATTTTTGATCTCGTGGTCAGTCAACCAGTCTCCGGCCATCTTCCTTTCTTCTGTTTCTTTCTGTCTGGTGTTCCTCTGTCCTGTTCTTGTCTGTAGTGTTTGTTGCTGAATTTGTGTGCTTTTAGCGCCTGGGGGGACGTCTCCTCCCCCTTTGGTTTTTATCTGCTTCGTAGATTTTCGGCTCGCCTGATTTTGGAATGGGGGACTGATGACCTTCGCTGTTTAGTCCCCCTTAAACATCCAACAACCACCACCACCAGGGTGGCTTCCGTCGGGGCCGGTCTGCAGTGGACAATTTGGTGCAGCTGGAATCTGATGTCCGTACGGCTTTTGCCCGACGTCAGCATCTCGTTGCTGTATTTTTCGATCTGCGGAAGGCGTATGACACCACATGGAGGCATCACATCCTCGCCACGTTGTATGGGTGGGGTCTTCGTGGTCGGCTCCCGGCTTTTCTTCAAACCTTTCTATTGCACCGCTCTTTCCGGGTGCAAGTCGGTGCCGCCTCTAGTTCTTCTCATACAGAGGAAAATGGGGTCCCGCAGGGCTCGGTGTTGAGTGTGGCCTTATTTCTAGTGGCCATTAATGGTCTGGCTGCAGCAGTGGGGTCGTCGGTGTCTCCTTCTTTGTATGCCGACGACTTCTGCATCTCATTTAGCTCCACGACTACGGGAGTCGCCGAACGCAGGCTGCAGGTAGCCGTTCGGAAGGCAGCATCATGGGCTCTGACTCACGGTTTTCGGTTCTCTGCAGCCAAGACTCGAGTTATGCACTTCTGCAGGCGTTGGACGGTCCACCCTCATCCTGAACTTTACCTCGACGGCCACCTGCTTGACGTGGTGGACACTTGCCGCTTCTTGGGACTCGTGTTTGATGCCCGGCTCACATGGGTTCCCCATATTACTCAGCTGAAGCAAAAATGCTGGCGGCACCTCAACGCCCTCCGCTGCCTTAGCCACACGTCTTGGGGTGCGGATCGCTGCACACTGCTGCGATTGTACAGAGCCCTTGTGCAGTCTCGGCTTGATTATGGGAGCCTGGCCCATGGGTCTGCATCACCCTCAGTGTTGAAGTTGTTAGACCCCATACACCACTGTGGGGTCCGGCTTGCAACTGGCGCTTTTCGTACGAGCCCCGTGGATAGTCTACTGGTGGAGGCCGGGGTTCCCCCGCTGCGGATTCGGCGCCATCGACTGCTCGCCGACTATGCTGTCCACGTGCATTGCTCGCCAGGCCATCCCAATCGTCGCCAGCTTTTCCCTGCCATGGTTCTCCATCTGCCCGAATGGCGACCTAGGTCTGGGCTCTCCGTCGCTGTCCGCGTTCAGTCCCTGCTGTCGGAATTGGGTTCATTCCCTCTTCCGCCTCCCTTCCGGGTCCGTGTACCTACGCCTCCCTGGTGTTTGTCCCGGCCGTCCGTCCGTCTGGACTTGGCACAGGGACCCAAGAACTCGGTTCCGCCTGTGGCCCTCTGTCGCCGTTTTCTTGCTCTCCTCGCCTCAATTTCGGACTGTGAGACTGTCTACACTGATGGTTCCCTGGTTGATGGTCGCACTGCCTACTCTTTTGCTCATGGTGCCCATGTTGAGCAGCGCTCCTTGCCGGCTGGCAGCAGTATTTTTACTGCAGAGCTGGTGGCCATATTGCGCGCTCTTGAGCATATGCGTTTCTGCTCAGGTAGGTCCGTCGTGATCTGCAGTGACTCCCTGAGCAGCCTTCAGGCCATCGACCGCTGCTATCCCTCCTCTCCTCTGGTGTCCTCCATTCAGGAGTCTGTTTCCGCCATTGCCCATTCTGGTCGTTTGGTGGTCCTGGTTTGGACGCCCGGTCATGTTGGCATCCCAGGGAACGAACGTGTAGACAGGCTGGCCAAAGGGGCGATCGACGCCCCGGCTTTGGAGATCGGCCTTACGGCTCGCGACCAGCAGCTGGTGTTGCGCCGTAAGCTGATTGGGATGTGGGCTGCTGAGTGGCGTGGCATGACAGCCTCGAATAAACTGCGGGCTGTCAAGGAGACCACCGATGTGTGGCGTTCCTCCCTGCGGGCTTCTCGCAGGGACTCGGTAGTCCTGTGTCGGCTGCGCATCGGCCATACATACCTGACGCACGGCCATCTGTTGGGTCAGGAGGATCCCTCATTGTGTCGGTGTGGGTCCCGGCTGACGGTCGGCCACATTTTGCTGGAGTGTCCTCGACTGCACACACTCCGGCAATCTTTTAATCTCCCGGGCACTTTGGCTTTGGTTTTATCCGACGATGCCTCCATGGCTGACACTGTTTTACATTTTATCCGTAGTAGTCCTTTTTATGGTTCGATTTAGGGAAGTCCTGCGCCTTTCCCTTTCTGTGTCTTTTGTCCTTGTGTCTGTTGCTGTTCTGGTGTGCCGTCAGATGGTTGACTCTTTCCCTTTTTTTTCTCATGGTCAGTCAACCAGTCTCTGGCCATCCTCCTTTCTTCTGTTTCTTTCTGTCTGGTGTTCTTCTGTCCTGTTCTTGTCTGTAGTGTTTCTTGCTGCATTTGTGTTCTTTTAGCGCCTGGGGGGACGTCTCCTCCCCCTTTGGTTTTTATCTGCTCCGTAGATTTTCGGCTCGCCTGATTTTGGAATGGGGGACTGATGACCTTCGCTGTTTAGTCCCCCTTAAACATCCCAACAACAACAACAACATCAGATTTCCTTGGTATTTTTCATCTGTCAAACATCTCAACAGCATCACGTATGATGAAAGGAAGACTGCGTCTGTTTCATCATTTTGACAGAGGAAAAGTTGGTAATGGTTTCAATTTCCAGTTACATACACACACATCAAAAATGTTTTGCATCACCTCGGTTCGAGAGTTCCAGCACTTGTACAGATAATTGCAATAGAGATCAACATAAACAACATTTCTGCTCTTTTTATTGCTTATATAAACCACACATTGCATATTGTACCACCATACTGCTAGACCCTCAGAGGTGATGGTCCAGATTGCTGTACACACCGGTACCTTTAATTCTCAGCAGCACGTCCTCTTGCATTGATGCATGCCTGTATTCGTTGTGGCATACTATCCACAAGTTCATCAATGCACTGTTGATCCAGATTGTCCCACTCCTCAACAGTGATTCAGCGTAGATCCCTCAGAATGGTTGGTGGGTCACGTCGTCCATAAAAAGCCCTATTCCAGGAATGTTCGACAGAGTTCATGTCTGGACATGCTGCCCACTCTAGTCAAACAATGTCGTTATCCTGAAGGAAGTCATTCACAAGATGTGCACTATGGAGGCGCGAATTGTCGTCCACGAGGACGAACGCCTCGCCAGTATGCTGCCAATATATTTGCACTATAGGTTGGAGGATGGCATTCATGTATCATACAGTTGTTACGGCGCCTTCCATGACCACTGTCGGCGTACGTCGGTCCACATAATGCCACCCCAAAACATCAGAGAAACACCACCTTGCTGTGTTCCCTGGACAGTGTGTCTAAGGTGTTCAGCCTGACCGGGTTGTTTCCAAACACGCCTTCGACGATTGTCTGATTGAAGGCATATGCGACGCTCATCTGTGAAGAGAACGTGATGCCAATCCTGAGCGGTCCATTCGGCGTGTCGTTGGGCCCATCTGTACCGTGCTGCATGGTGTCGTGGTTGCAAAGATGGACCTCGCCATGGATGTCGGGAATGAAGTTGCGCATCATGCAGACTATTGCGTGCAGTTTGAGTCGTAACACGACATCCTGTGGCTGCACCAAAAGCATTATTCAACTTGGTGGCGTTGCTGTCAGTGTTCCTCCGAGCCATAATCCGTAGGTAGCGGTCATCCACTGCAGCAGTAGTCCTTGGGTGGCATGAGCGAGGCATGTCATCGACAGTTCCTGTCACTTTGCATCTCCTCCATGTCCGAACAACATCGCTTTGGTTCACTCTGTGACGCCTGGACACTTCCCTTGTTGAGAGCGCTTCCCGGCACAAAGTAACAATGCGGACGCGATCGAATAGCGGTATTGACCGTCCGGGCATAGTTGAATTACAGATAACACGAGCCTTGTACCTCCTTCCTGGTGGAATGACTGGAACTGATCGGCTGTCTGCCCCCACCGTCTTGGCTTTGCTCATGCATAGTTGTTTACATCTTTGGGCGGGTTTAGTGACATCTCTGAACAGTCAAAGGGAGTGTGTTTGCAATACAATATGCACAGTCAACGTCTATCTCCAGGAGTTCTGGGAACTGGGGTAATGCAAAACTTTTTTTGATGTGTGTATATAGTGGGGTGGGGGGATCGTTCATGTTAGAAACAGAAGTTGTTCTACAACTGAGATCTGTGGATCAACCTTGACTACGTACATACGAAACAGCAGTGAAACGATGCAACATATTAAGCAGATATGATATGCTCCATTAAACATTTTTAGATAGGATACTTGCGTCTGAAAAGGAAAATTAAGAAGATAGCAGCATGGACATGTCTTTCAGTGTCGTTGTGCTACAAGCAACGCTCGAAGCATTGCTTCAGCCGGAATTTTTGTTCGCACGAGACTTGTTCACATTTTCTTCTCATTTTATGTAATGTGTTGTGCCTACGTTTCTAGTTCCTCCATCACTGACTAATTACCTTTCCTGTTTACATGTTTGCGAACCTGCCTGCTTTTATTTTGTGTGTGATGTCCTTAGGTTAGTTAGGTTTAAGTAGTTCTAAGTTCTAGGGGACTGATGACCTCAGACGTTAAGTCCCATAGTGCTCAGAGCCATTTGAACCATTTTTTATTTTGTCTTGAGGCCCCGTCAGCAAGATATTCTGTCATTATGTTGGTCTCACTATCGAGCTTTCATAGCAGTCGAAGTGTTACTCAGGCACATCAAAATGTGACACGATATCGGTAGATTTTAGCTGAACTTGCTGAAATTCATCTTATTTGTCGGGACATTCAAGGCAATATCGTCGCTACTGAAAGGCTTTATAGGGAGCGAGTTCCCAAGATATATTACCCACTTAACGTGCGTGTTTAGGGCTGTATATCGGAGATTGCGGGACACGGCTTCATTGCAACAAAGCAGATGGATACTGGAAACCTGACATCCACACGTACACTATACTACTCTGTTGAGCCTTATAGTAGGTCGGTGTGGGCACCATGTTAAGAACTCGGCGGATTTCTTGCATAGATTAGAGGGAATTTGTCTGAATGACCGATATTCTAGAATGTTTCGATGCAGCCTCTCTCTTCATTCATGTTCCTCAGTGTGGTTCATTACGGTTGATTGAGGTTACGTTTGGTGCTGAATTAACAAACCTATTTTGACATGTTTTTACTTTCACTTACTTTTTATTCAATGACTAGTACTACTAGCAGATAGATGGAGTAGCTTTGGGAAGCCCATTGACATCTGTTACTGCCAATCTGTTTACGGAATATTTTGAGGAACGTTCCTTGGAGTCAGTGGCTTCGAAACCTGTGTGTTTTTTTTATTCAGATATGTAGGGGATATTTTTTTGTTGTTTGGCCTCATGGCAGTGGGAATCTGAATGACTTTTTAGAACATCGAAATTCAATCCAGCCGAATATTCGTTTCACGATGGAGGTGAAAAATGATGGCTGCCTTCCCTTTCTTGATGTGTTGGTCAGGAGGAAGGTGTGGATGGTACGCTGGGACATGTCCTTCACGGGAAGCATACTGACACTGACTTGTATCTCCATGCTGATTGTTGTCACCATCCGGCTCAACCTGTCTTGAATTACAGTGCCCATATCATCTTGGACTCTGAAAGTTTGACAGCCGAGGTAGCCCGTCTCGAAGTCATCTTTCGTCGGAATGGTCATAGTGAAAGATAGGTTAGACGGGCGTCACCCTGTCGACCCACTGTGCACCGGGTGAGTGACGATATCTACGAGATGGCACCAAAGTCTACGACATCTCTGCTTTATCCAGGGAGCATTTCGAACAGGATTGGTCGTATTTTGCGGAAATATAATGTGAAGCGTGTTTTTCGAACACCATCTAGGCGTCATTCACTCCAGATATTATGAATTGCAGGAATTGCCACGTTTAGGATCGACAGCATCGTAACGTCATAATCACCTCACATCACTAACAGCAGTTTTCTGTAAATGTCGGAGTCTGCCCATCTCATTGGATCATGTGTCCTGTTTATAGACCACCTGTACTATTAGTTCCTGCAAAATGATTTACCAGAGTTGTTGGAAAACGTCCCCTTCGTGGCTGTGAGAGGATGTGGCTCAAAATTCTCATGCCAGTGTGGAAGTCCACAACCATCTCAGTCATATATTTTCTCAACGCTGGCTTGGATTAGGCGGCCCTACACACTGGCACTCGAGATTAAACTAAAACTGAACTAAACTCCTCCCGAACAGGCCATGAAGGCTAACAGTAACCGACAATAACACTCTTGACTATAACGTGTGAGGAACTCTTAACATCATTTATTTATGAGACCTAAGCGTATATGAAAATAAACCCACATGGCAGAACTGTAGTCACTTGTTATCAGTAACACAGCAAAGATATTTGACAGGGTGCAGCAAAATCCGGTATGCGAATGTTATGTGTGTGCTGAGGTTGAGGATGAACCGTTTTAGTAAGCAATAAAATTGTTTGTCTAACGATACGGGTAACTTACACAAGGAATACAAGCCTTATGTGTATACTACTGTAGTATCAACTGTAACAGTAAAAGTGCAGGGATAGTAAATTCATGTAAAAACTAAATGCAAATAATCTCAGAGGAACAAATCTAAATGTTGCCAGTGCAATAACTGTTCTAAATGTAAGTGCAAGTAATTAACGAATAGATTGCTGAAGATCTTAAAATGTAGGCGTTACGAATCACACAGGAAAAGACGAAAATGCGTACGTCAGTAATCGGAATCAAATATTTTGCTGAAGCGGCACTCCGTACATTACTTCAGGAAAGCGATATCAGAGGACATGTTAAAGCTTATGTCATCTTAATTTACCTTTCCAGACCAAAAGTCCCCCGTCTCAAATAGGTGGAGAAATGTCCTCTACGCGCTGTCTAATTTATGCACGCTTTAACTGAATCAGTCTGTGCTCCTGAATGATAATGTTGTCTCTGTAAGCCATTGATGGTACACCAGAAATGAAAATAGCAATAATTTGAGATAACTTCGAGTTTATTGTTTTTCATGTATTACATAACTTTTATTATAGAGCGATCTCTTAGATACTCCTCAATAATCTCACTTGGTAGGCCTTGGCAGACCGAGTACTGTTAAAAAGGCATTATCGGCTACAGACAAAGTGAAAGAAGTGGATAAAGAGGAGAGTACACCGGAAAAATACCTAACTTTTCTTCTATTTGTTGGCATTATCGCGTTCAAGGTAGCAGGAATCCTTCAGAAATTTCAGACTAAAGTGATTTTCCGTCCATCATCTAAAACTGCAGACCTTTTGATATCAGTGGATGACTTGTTAATGTGGAAGGCTGGACTATACAAAATACTTTGTCAGTTTCGCAGTTCCACCAGTGACGATGGTACCTGCTGCATTCTGAGCTCATACTGTCACCACGATATTAACGCATGCGTGAAACACACACAGCGCGCTTACACTGGGTGATCCAAAAGTCTTTCCCTAATTTCAAACATACACAAGGCATAAAATATGACACAGACGATTACTTTTTATCTTGGATTGCCTGTAACATAATCAAATTGTTGTGTACATACATACTTACTGTTACTTTGTTTGTTAAAGGGCGCTGTGATGTAACAACAGCGGAATAGGACACAATTTGCAAACATGTACTCAAACCAGGAGAAAGCCCTACGTGCCCAACGTGAAAGTTACAGACGGCACACCATACACAGCCGCCTTATGTTAAAAGCATCAGGATGTGGAATGCGAAGTTAACCCTTTATTTGGCAAATGGAGAAAATAAAAACAAAAAAAATTTTCAGTGCTTATATTTATTTATTATGCTTAAAGAAATACAGTTCAGTCAGTTTTAGAAATTTTTGACAAAAATTATGAAATGTTGCTTACAAGCAACATTGCCAGCAGTAGACCACATTTATACATATGATAGAAAAAAAGTGTTTGGCAATAACCTCAAGTAAAAGGTTTCCTGTACGTGAATAATTTAATTTATGAACACATTTATGCATTCCTGCTGTGCAATAGAACTGTTTCATTTTCCCTGCTAGTTCTTCTTGCAGTGGAATTTTTGGAAACAGTTCCTCTTTGGAACGAAGCACAATACTAGATTTCATTTTGAATACATGACTGTAGAAAATCCAGATGGACAATAACGACAACTACCTTTGGGACCGTATACAGGCCAATGCTCCATACTATCAAATCGGACATCTTGTGTAACAGTCGGAGCTGTTGGCTTCCTCCTCTTCTTTTGTGGTGGTGTTACGTCTATTGAGAGCCTTCCTACTTTCCTTTTCCCTGAAAACATCAAACCATTGGCAATATCTGCCCTGAATGACTTCAGTGAGATCTTATTGTACAGAGATTCTCTTCGAAATACCAGCCAGGCATTTACAACACTCAGATCTAGCATAAATCCAAACAATCTCGTGTACCAACACCTAGTTTTCATTGGTACTCTGTAGACCTCTGTCAGCATACCAGCAAGATCAACTCCTCCCATATGCTTGTTGTACTGACGTGTAATACTGGGACAGGGCACATCAATTCTTCTTTTTTCACTGCTGTTCCATCATTTTACTGTTGAGAGTGGTTGGACACCACAAAATGAGCTTGCAAGTGTCACGATTTCATTGTTTTGAATATCCACTGTAAGTATAATATACTAATGGCACAGGTCTCAACTATGGGCAATGTTGCTCACAGGCAACATAAAAGTTTTATACTATTTACATAATTCAAAACAATATTAGATTGAAATATTTCTGCTGTAAACTCACCTCTGGGTATTTCGTGAAGAAAATCTGCTAAGATTACTGCCAATTTATTGAAATCCACTCTTTCAGAACCAAAATAAGACACCCCTATTGCTCACACGAGGAGATCTCTGTAACACCACTGCACAAACTGCCATCTCGTGTGGAAAACCTTGAACTATTGCAACAACTGGCATTCGCAGTGTGTAAAGGAGCGTTGCCTGGAGGCAACAATGCCAGTAAATGGCACTGGGGAGTGTTTGTTGTCCCATAAGGCCAACGTAAATTTGATGTTGCTTGAGAGTAACACTGCCAAATAAAGAGTTAAGGAAACGTGGAGCGTCTGTAATCTCCCTAGAACAGGCAAGCCTAGCTCTAGTGCGCAGACAATTCAGACAATGAGAGATGTCTTCGTGAGAAGTCCCAAGAAGTCAGACTACAGAGCCTCACGTGAGTTACTGATTCCGAAGTGAACGATATTGCAGCATTATGACGCCATGGCATTCATCCCTCACGAACTGTTGACCAAGACGTGGGTGAAACTGGCATATCGCCTGGGTATCTCTCGGGCACTTACAGGAGCACACGTCGAAATTTAGTGTGTGTGTGTGTGTGTGTGTGTGTGTGTGTGTGTGTGTGGGTACGCGCGCACAGAAACTTGAATATGCTGCTTGCACTTAAAGATAAAATATACATGTCTATATGTCATATCTCTGGCACATCCGGTATAATGTGAAACAAAAGTCTCATCAGTATTCGATATCTTACGTGAAGAGACTGGTAGGTTCCAGTCGAAATACCGTGCAGCGAAGTCAACAGCGACCCGCTGAAAGCCCGAAATTTCTTCTAACATATACATTATTTACGACAATTTTTGTTACGGAATAAACATATATCGGGAAACAATAGATCCAGTTCCTTGCATAGGCACCACTTTTTGCGTTCACACCACAGTGTCCCAGACAGAGTTTCATTTTCTAATCTGGGCTACTTCTGGCGGGAACAGTTTTTAAATAAGTTGAGAACTTTACCAGTAAAAGTATTGTTTTTCTTTTCTTTCGTGCCATGATGACATCACTCCCATTTATGCCTTTGAGAAGTGTCTTAAAATTATCAATTTTTGACCCATTGACAAGCCTCGTTATCTCATGTTTAGTAGATTTTGTTCCCCCGTCAGTATCAACATTTAACAAAAGGAACTGCACGTCCTGGTCAGAGAAGCCATTCACTACTGTTTTGTAACACAGTTTTGCTCATTAGACCTTTACACAAAAATATTATATCTGTGGCTGTTTTTGAACAATTACCTACCTAAGTTGAGAAGTTTAAATTAAGGATTAAGTTGAATGATAATGTTACTGACCGCAATAAATTCTTACTTGAAGAGTTTTTAAGAAAACTTATATTTAAATCATCAGCAACAATTATTATTTATTTTTTACTTTTATACAGACCAGTTTAGCTTCAAGGCGATTTTTGGACAGATTAAAATTACCTGCAGGACCTCTCTGTGCTGTTAAGGCTCTCTGTTGTGAAGAAACATCTACAGCTTATATTTCTTCTGTTAATAACCTCATTTACTTGCTGATTAGGTGACAGTTTGTGATAAGCAAAATATCCTGGTCCGACATAATTTTTCATTTCTGATGATGGATACTTCCACATACGAGAGTGACCACTTCTGAATACGTATAATGTCAATGAATTTAACTGATGTCTTCTCCTCTGAATTTCATTCATTTTATTTTAGTGCATGTAATTCATTTCAGATACAATAACTGTAAGTAGCAACGAAATGTAAGTAGCGACGAAATTCAACAAAGAGGTAAGACAATTGGCTTTATACATTTTATTGTTCTACAGTTGCACTGTGTCATAAGTAACATAGTCACATAACACAAGAGTCAGTTTAAATTTCTGAAAATATTAAAGCTCACAAACCATTAATAGAAAATATTGTAACATAACAAATGACAATGTAAATGAATAAATTTGCGTAAATTTATCACTAACGAAACATCAGTCTCTGGAATGTATGTTATTCTGATTTGTGAGATCCAAAGGGATTTATTACATCTGTCCCTCATGGTCAACATGTACAAATAACTATAATACATAACTATAAATTTTCGCTAATAATTTATTAATTAGTAAAAATATAAACATAGTTTAGTGGCTACTGCGGCTAGGGTGTAACAACGCTTCCCAGTTCGATGCAGTAACATGAGGACATACAAGATCCATATTCTAGATTAACAGAAGTGGCGTATATTATTTTCTAAGTAGTTAATTTTATTTTAATACAACTGATAATTGGACTTCTTCATAACCTATGCTTGTAAACATGTCTCCATATTACTTTTGTCAATACTGTTGCTGTTGACAGTCCAATGTTAACCATCTTTAACAACATTTAACCCTGTTAAAGGGTGCATTTAGACACTGGACTATGAATGTCATCCACTGCTTTTGATTTTCCCTGTCATGACAAAATTAAACATGAAAGACCTGTATGATTGCAATTAATAATTTCATTAGACTCACAATAAAAACTCTAAACTGACAGTATAGATGAAGAATCATTCTTTGAGTTAAAACAGACTGTCTACTAGACACAATGTGCGGATGAGAAGTTTATTACAGATAAAAAATAGAATGTTTGTAATGGTTTTGGAGACTACAAGTCAAAGACTTCAAATAGAATAGTGGTAGAGAATAAAAACATTAATAATTATGCAGTGATTTGAAACTAAGAAAAACAGTTTTTCTTTATAAGGTACTCCAATTAGACCACAGTGAGAATCTATTCTTCTATTATGTGTACATCGGAACATAGGCCCATATTTCATTTATAGTGAGTATTTGATTCGATAAAGCTTTCATCTAATGATGGCCTAGAAACCCGAAATAATATATAACATTTGTTAAAACACTAGGAAAGTTTTCCCTACTTAATGTAACTTTTTCTTTGCTGTCTTACGATTGATAAAGCTGATAAGAATGAGTGTCATTCATTTTTATATAGAAGCCTAGAAGTATATTTTATTACAATAGTGTTGTAAAAATAATTTCAGTCGTTTCTTTCATCATATGCTTCAGTGATTACAATACTCTACATATTAACAGATTTTTTGGTCACTGTTTGAGGCAATGTTGTTGTTGTTGTTGTTGTTGTTGTTGTGGTCTTCAGTCCTGAGACTGGTTTGATGCAGGCAATAGTCCATAAAATGTAAAACACAAACTCTTAGCACTCTAAAGTATTTACTTTATTTATTAATCAATTATCAGCTGACAGGGCCACTATCAGACAAGAATGACTACCATGACCTAGTGCACAACTTTGGAAAACATACAATGGTCTATTCAAAGTCGTCATCATTGACAATGAGTTTAGCTATTATCTGAAGAATGCTTTGTGAACTTGCCCCCATTTAACAAGAAAAATAAATACTGTAGATCATCCACTTACTGTGCATTTTTTTCTGATATATCATCAAGCTAAAATTATCAGAGTTTTAGTACCTGTCAGTTTCTCTATGCCCAACGTCAGAGACCACAGGGTTCGAGACCATGTTAAAATCTCACATTCAGGCAAAATCCAGTCTATTCCAGAGAATATTATGCTTTGTACTCAAGCTCAACTATGAGTCTGAACTCATAATAGCAGATAAACTAAAAGTAATAGGAAATAAAATTTCAAAAGCCGTTCAGAGATACGAGATTCAAACGTCTGCAGCATGAAGAAGGACCCACGCAGAGTACCAGGCACCACAGTAGTCGACCACGTTCACTTCCATTAAATAATGGCTATTGGTATGAAGAAACACACTATGCTGCATCATACTCATTGAAAGAGGGACATTTCAGAGAGGTGCAATGCGAACAGCGCTGTGATGAGCTATGACTGCAGAGGATCGGCGAAGTCTCTTCTTAACAGAAATTCATTGGGCGCAAGGCCTCTCTCTGGCACTTATACAACTGGACCCATCACTCTGGTATTTCGCTGTCATGTGCCAATATTGCGCCATTCTGGAGAAAACACAACCAATAAAAATTTCGCCCAAAGTGATGAGTATTTTCGCGATTAAAATACAAAGAAACCTGCTTCTGTCTGTGACTGTAGAACTTTCAAAACGATTTAATAATAGTGATGATATGACTGTCTTTAGATATATTGTGTACCCCTAGTATGAAGACTCTGCGTCCGGAGGTCAGCGTGGGTCACTGCTATGTGGAGGATCCTAGTTCTGATGCTGGCAGAGACTTTCCCTTGGTGAGAGGACAGGAATGGGGTGCACTCAGCCTAGTGATGTCGGCTGAGTAGCTAGTTGAATGAGAAATAACGACACCAAGGTCTGCTAAACCGACAACGGTTGGGAAAGCAGTGTTCTCTCCCGTCCGTGCCGCATCCAGATGACGCCATTGGAGGAGGAATGAATGGCGGTCGCTCATCCCAACTGCCGGCAGCTGTGGTCGAGTGGTTCTATGCACTTCAGTCCGGAGCCGTACTGGTGCTACGGTCGCAGGTTCGAATCCTGCCTTGGGCATGGATGTGTGTGTTGTCCTTAGGTTAGTTAGGTTTGAGTAGTTCTAAGTGTATGGGACTAATGACCTCAGATGTTAACTCCAATAGTGCTTAGAGCCATTTGAACCATCAGTCCCAACTGGTCCACCTGAGCCAGGAGGATGGTGCTAGTATGAAGAGAGACCTTTCCCTCAGTATTTTCAAAGGCAATCCATGTAAAAGCTCCTCATTGTCCGTCTGCCATTTATTGAGTCCCTATAAGCAGGATGTAAAATCTATAGAATACTGAAAATATTTCTTATTAGAAATCAAAATCACAAAAAGTCTAAAACTAATGCAGCCTTCTTTTCGCTTATTTGGGCAAATGTTTTCATAGTAGTCTGTGTGTGAAATATATTTTAATATCCAACAAGGCTCTCCGAACAGGAGTCACATGAAATACAAACTCGGTTTAGCATTCGCAATGACTAATGGCAACAATAACTGCCATGTCCACTCCGAGCATAGCACCATGGAGACAATATGGAAGACGTGAGTCTACATGACTACGGCATACACAACGAGAACATGCTGGACAACGATACCGCACTGCCGAAGGAAGCGTGCAGAAAGCAGAAGTAGTTCGCTGTTTACAGTTCCTGGATAACACCATATGTTCATATGTGTGTTAAATCTTATGGGACTTAACTGCTAAGGTCATCAGTCCCTAAGCTTACACACTACTTAACCTAAATCATCCTAAGGACAAACACACACAGCCATGCCCGAGGGAGGACTCGAACCTCCGCCGGGACCAACCGCACAGTCCATGACTGCAGCGCCCAGACCGCTCGGCTAATCCCGCGCGGCTGGATAACACCAACCCATCGCGCTGCCCTCCGACCAATAGCTATTCACCTGGACTGAGCCCGGAACTCTGTTACAGATTCTCTAGCACTGACAAAGACGTTCTGGGAACAGACTGTTCAACGCTTCACTTTAAGTCTACAAGAGCCAAGCTGTCCCATTCAATGAATGATAGCTTTTTCACGTCCTAACTCAGGAGCTATGCTGCACACTTTCCTCACTCCATTAGTGAATCGTTTGTTTTTATTAGTGACACTAGTGACTAACAGCCAGATGCACCACACATCTGACCGAGTGCAACACAGGTTAAAGAATCTTATTTCTCACAAGAACGCCCATTTGTATTTTCTTAGAATAACGAAGTTGTTTATTTTACTCTCACAGTTTCGGAATTCGTCGCGAATTCTATAACAACCATTTCTCAGTTATAAAGAGAATTTTGTTTGTAACACCCACTACATCAGACAGCTCAAAGACGAACTTCTGAACTATCTGAAAAGACCGCTGTGCCGGCCAGAGTGGCCGTGCGGTTCTAGGCGCTACAGTCTGGAACCGAGCGACCGCTCCGGTCGCAGGTTCGAATCCTGCCTCGGGCATGGATGTGTGTGATGTCCTTGGGTTAGTTAGGTTTAATTAGTTCTAAGTTCTAGGTGACTGATGACCTCAGAAGTTAAGTCGCATAGTGCTCAGAGCCCCAAAAGACCGCTGTACAAATGACCGATCGGTGGTTCAGTTTTCGCGCCCATACACAATATCGTTCCATACTAATACTCAGCCACTTCAATGAAAAGTGCACAGAAAAATTTTCCTTCCTTCTACATAATTAAGCTGACACCCTGTCTATTATAGCTTCACGTTTAATAAGCCATTGCAGAAAATTTAATTGATTGAAGTGTGTTATGGCCGAGAACATTACCCATTTGTATCACCATCGTCTTTGGTTTCCAGTATCTGTTCAGTATGCGGTATATTACTTCAATAAGGATGGGTAACATCTTGTAGTGCAGAAAAAATCGTGTGGCTGCAAAGATTCACATCTTATCAGGGAACAATGTGCACAATACCTGTGGCATTACCACATTCTCAACATGAAATAACTTGGTAACTGCAAACAGTACGTTCGGCACGATTCCCCATAGCAGCAATCCGTTCTCATTATCACAGAATCCACTACTACAAGCAAGAATGTTTAGTTTCGACGCTGTTCAAGTTGCTTCTGGAAGTGCTATTGCTTTTGGTGGAGTTGTCAGGCTGCGTAACACAGTGCCTAAATAGTGTCCCACAAAGCATCCCACCAATTTTACACTTGAAGTCAAACATTAGAAATATAAATACTCCTTGTAGTCCGTTAAAAATGACGAATATGTACCTAAGAATGTCCAAGTTAAATAATATGGCAATAATTCCCGAAAGCCAAGTGAGGCCCATAATAACGAATAGTTTCAGGTATAAGTAAAACTGAATTTTATCTCTCTTTCCAGTCACATGGCTAATTTGAACGGTTTTGCAGCTGGGCTTTCTCTGAGACATACGGAATTTGTTTTTTTCTCCAGCCGTCACAGATCCTCTCTGAGCAATATTCGTGGCAAAGTGTCGACCCTCGTCGTTTTTAATCAGTTTGTATACGGTGCTACCAAAAAATGCTACATTCATAAGAATTACTGCAAACATTGGTGCGACGAAAAATATCAATAGACCTTCTTGACTACCGAACCAACATGTTCTTAACTGTGCATAATTAGGCCGGAACTGCACTGGTAGAATATCTACGTATTCGAAAAACATAGACAAACAAATTGTTAACACTGGTGTGCCCCACGCGTAAATAGCATACTTCCAGTGATTGCCTCTTGATCCGTAGGAAAGCGTTTTACCCCCGAATGTTTTCCACACATCAAAGCTCAGAACGTTCATCCAGAAGAAGGACGTGAGAAAAAAGTACTGTATAGAAACTGCTATTGCAACGCACACCGGCTCGGAAACAGGTAGCACTGGGCTCAATCCAGTGAGAAAAATAAGTTGGGCAAACAAAAGGGACAAGGACATGGAGAACAGATTCCTAGCAGGAAGGTTCTGCAATTTTGGAAGCATGCAGTAAATTACATTGTGCAATGCGAGGCAGACGACCGACAAAGAAAGGCAAATGATGGTGACGAGGCTATCCTGAACATGGGGGAGGCTAGTGATGGCATTGTAGCAAACTTTGGCGTCTCCAGTCTCAGTGAGTTCGTATTGACCTTCTGGTATCACCTGATGGGAAGTCTTTAGGGCCAACTGGATAGAGTTATTGAGAACGATAAATTCTTCGCTGCGAAGACTTATAACTGCACATGATGTTTTAAGATCTGTTGATCCCAGAGTGGAGTTGGTTCCGTTCGAATATTTTCCAACGCATATACCATTGTCATAAACTGTGTTTTCAGGACAAGAATCAGTTATAGGCTGACATACTTCATGCAGTGGGTCGTAGATATGCGTAGGTGGACGGCAGTTTTTGTCGCCAATACTCCAGTAGAGATTCAGCAATGTGATCAACGATAACTCGGGCTTCTTTCTCCCAATCACGCCGTCATCCGACCAGCAGTGCAGACTTTTCATTTTGGCATGGTTGCACAATGCGCAGTGCGGATTCTTGTAGATCTGAAACATATGATAAGGGCCTACTACATTCAAGTCACACTTAACGCAGCAACTGTACTTATCACTAAAACGTAATGTGTAGCTGAAGGTAGGACTTAACGATATTTTTATTTGGATGTCTGGAGAAACAGTAATCGTATTTCAAGAGGCAAACTGAACAGTACTGCCACCAGTACTGAACAGTACTTTGCAGAGCAAAGTACTTTGTGAGAAGGAATGTTAACCAAAGTCTGTGTAGCATGTCCGGTTGTTTCATATGTTTTATGTTATATCTAACTGAAGCTAGGTGTTACTATAGAATTATAAGGCGGTAATGCTACGTTATGTTAGTATTATATTTATTTATATTTGAACTGATTTACAGTTTTTTCGAACCGGCAATGTATTGATTTTACTCATCTACTTCAGTGACTGCATTTTCTGAACGACTATTATAGGTAACTACATAAAATTATCCCATGAAGAGCATTAAGAATATTAAAAAAAAACTGTTCCGCCATGTTCGTGTGGCTTAGACGCGACCACGATGGCATCAGCTTAGGTTAGGTTAGGTACGTTGTGTGTCCCATAGACCCACAGTGTCGACACTCTTCGGAATGTGTTAAAAAAAAAAGACATGCTGCAGAATTAATATTCTAGACACCAATTATTTTATGTTCGTTTCACAGAGTCTTAGTGAAATTGCCCTAAAAGTTGGATACATTTAAAAAGGAAATTAATTTTCATTTACAGATTAATACTTCAATTGTCACAGATGTGTAAATATATACACAGTGATGTACGGTACATAAAGTAGTTCGCAGGCTGTTGTAGCCAGACATTGACAAATGAGATAAAACTACAATTTCTTACTTAAAATGATCATATTGATACACTTGAGATGAACAGAAATCGAATATTACATCCCATTCACATGATACGATAATGTTAATGACGTACACGTGATTTGGTTTCGTTAATAAATTCATAGAGAGAATAGAAGCAAGTTGTCCCTTTTAGACTCTTCTTCAACTGTAAGTCGTTGTATTAACAGTTAATGTTTTTTTCTTTTCTTTAGAAGGGTACTGAAGATTTGTGTTCCATAATCATTGCAGCTTTATGGTAGTACCTCTTCTCAGTCGACTGCCAGTGAGCTTACCTGTCGCTCGGAATGTCTAAGCAAGGCAGGGTATTAGTGCACAATGGTGTACCCAGAGAGGGGTATGGGAGGGTTGCTGATTCCCTCTTCCCTCCTTCCCCCCCCCCCCCACCCCCCCCCCCCCACCCCTTACAAGAAAAGACTGGCATCGTGGCACGCCAAACAGATGTATGAATTCAGAATGAGTTTGCAGACAGGTAGAACACGAAATCGATATTGGCTAGTAGAAAGTGTAACCAGAGACAAGTGTCATATTTTTTGTTGATCCCTCTACAACCCTCCCCTCCCCTCCCCCCCCCCTTCCACCTCCAGCTCAGATCTTGAAGGTAAGCTCTTGTTAGTGCAGCGAGCTGTAGTAGAATGTAACACCGGGTGTTTTGGATCTCACCAATAAATTATGACACATGCAGTGTCACACAAGAGATCAGCTTTTTGTTAAATATTGGGTTGGTGCGTCAGTTCTTAGCGGTTTTCTATAAGTTTAATAAACACAACTTATACGCATAACAGAGGCTTTAGTCATCGATGACATATTCTCCTTCACTATATACACCAGACTGCCAGCGCTGGAGTAACTTTTCCACTCCGCAACTGTAGAAATCACGTGATTTTGAGACGAAGAACTCGTCGAGCCGTGATCGGAAGGCTTTTGCATCCAGATAGGAGGTTGATTAAAGCTTTTCGATAGAGAGCGAGAAAGGTGAGTATTTGAGGGCGCAAGATTAGGTGACTAAGGTGTATGTGGAATGACTTCCAAACTCCTCTTAGTTTTGCGTTTTATTCGGGCAGGGGGCTTTTATCACTTGATCTAAGTGTTTGTCCTTTTTTGTGTTGAGTCTGGACTTTGGCCTACGATTTTAGACTGGTTTTTTTAGTGCGTTTCTTGGTGGTTGGCTTTTCCTTTTTTGTCTCTCTGGTCGGCCAACCACTGTTACACTCTGTGTGATTTTAATTCCTTTTGTCTGGTCTCTGTCTGAGTCTTTCTTATCTTGTGTCGTCTCTTGTCGTCTTCATTGTTTGTTTTTATTCTTTGTGGGTGTTTCAAGTTCGTGGAAAAATGGGCCGATGGCCCTAGCAGTCTGGTCCCTTCAATCCCACAAATCAACCAACCAAACTCCTGTACTTCGTATTCTGTCATTTTAGCAGAATACAGGCAGTCGTTATCATTGAGTAGCATCTCTTGATGCAGTCTTCCTGGTCGTTGTTCTTGGAGTGCGTCTACAAGACGTCTCGGCAATAAATGTCAGGAGTGATGATTACACCTTGGGCAAGCAATTCGTAGCACACCACACCATCGCTGTTCCATCAGACGCGTAAGATTTTCTTTTGTGGATGCACTTAGGTCTTTGTACGGGAAGTTGCTGCTTTGTTTGGACTCAACCATTCCTTTCTTTTCCTTATGTCAGCATAACGACACCATTTTTCGTCACCAGTAACAATAAGGTGTTGTTCACGAACTCATTGATGACGATCGAGTATAGATGCGCACATGGCCACCTGCTGTGTCTGCTGATTTTGTCTAAGAGCATGTGGTACGCATACAACCGATTTTTGAATCTTTCCCACAGCATACAAACGTCACAGGATGCTGGAACGATCACACTTAATCACACCTGCCAACTGTCGAGTACACTGACGAGGATCATTCTGGTTTAATGCGTTTAAACGATCTTCATCGATCCCCGAAGGCCTTCCTGAATGTGGACAGTCACTAATGTCAAGACGATCCTCCTTAAAACGAGAAAACTATTTTCTAGTCTTGCACTGTCCAGTGACATTATCCACATAAACGTAGCAAATGTTTTTAGCTGCTTCCACTGCTGTCATCCTTTCACTGAACTAAAACAAAAGAAAACGTCGGAAATGTTCTCATTTCTCCATTGGGCCTTCCATTTTCTATCTTCCACACCTCCACTCACTATCTCCAAATGACAAAATGACAATGTAAACTCAAATAGCAACAGTGAACTACAAATAAAAAATGACAATCGATAAACAAACCCATTGCAACCGGAATACTAACATGCAAAATAAAAACGCTGTGGACTTGGGCACCAATCTAATATATACCATTCTGAAGCATCATACATGTGCATAAATGAAGCTATAGTTGTATGCAATATACTGTAGCCAACACGTAGTTTGTTACACTGATGCTAAGCGCCTTCAGCGCACCTCACCAGTTTTTGTTCACATATAAAGTGCTAGACGAATCGTGAACTAGACTTTTTTAGTCCGCAGGCATGATAATTTTATGGTGAAGCAAGGGTTACTGGAAAAGAAGACTTTTATATTTATGAGCTTTGGGTACCTATCTGGAATCCTCACCACAGTGCATTTTTCTGCACTTTATTGAGTCTTTGAAACATAAAAAAGTCTCCATTCTGAGTACAATGTCAGTCAAAGGTGTAATATGAGAACACTATATTTTGAGGATTCCATGGTAAAGGTATTTGTGGTGTGCGTACTGTAAGACCTTCCGTACACACACCATCAGATTATTTGACTTGTCACTCTAACGAAGTAGGCGAGTGTCAGCAATATGTCTCGTGGGCTTATCATGGCGTGTTTATCTTCTGCCGTTAGGTCAGGCGTTAGAAATGCCACATGCACGCTTAGGGTAGCAGATTGATGGTGACCAACTTTAAACAGACCTTGATTAATTTTCACACACATTTATTAAAATAATAACAAGCATAAAAATTACTTAACTTGGTTCTGGATGCTATTTACAATTGACAATCTGAAGTTCCTTTGGTATTGGTAGGTTAATCTTAGTCTCACATATATCTCTGATACTTGACAAAAGTGTCTATACATTTATCTTCATGGCTATGTACAGGAATATGGCAATCTTATTAGGCACAGACTGAAACTTGACTATAGACTGGTACAGACAAATGTAGAACTCGTACAGACTGGTACAGACTAATGCAGACTGGTACAGACTGGTGCAGACAAATGCAGACTGGTACAGACTGGTGCAGACAAATGCAGACTGACTAATCGGAGGCCTGTACACTCGATATAATACCTCACGCATTCATGTACCACTGTGCGAGTGTGGTCCGCGACGAGAAAAGGTTCTACATTAGCAGCAATCTCATTGGTTGCGTTACATATTAATACACGGATTGGCAGAAGCAGAATTTGGTCCATCTCTATGGCAGCGCCATCTTGTAGTGAGCAGACGGACGAGCACTGTGCCTGCACTGTTGTGCTTAGTGGGACACGCTCTAGTGGGAAAGTTGTGTACGCGCTGACTACGCGGAACTATGTACACAACAGTATTAAAATTACACCTGCAGCCAGTAGATACTAGTGGCACGTGCTATGACCACAGGTCATGTAATTATTTGGAAGATATTTCACAAATACGGTCAACGAGAGTAACACCTACAGAATATTGACTTAATATTCAGGCACTAGGCCATTGAATTTTGCACCTTCTATGCAATTTGCGCAGCCCCTGTTTCCGCAATATGCTAGTGATGCTGCCTTTCACAAAGGTATTTTTCCCCATGCGGGTTTCGGGGTAAGTATAGGCCCACAGTATTCCTGCCTGTCGTAAGAGGCGACTTAAAGGAGTCTCAAACGTTTTGGCCTATATGTGATGGTCCCCTCTCGGGTTTGACCTCCATATTTCCAAATTCTTGCGAAGAGCGAGCCAATTGGGGAAGGGCGCCTTACGTGGTGCATTTTGTCCATCGTGCATTGAGACCTCTAGCCAGCTTTATCGTCGTCGCATTGCTGTCCCGCTCATTTTCCATCTCTTGGGTGAGGATACGTTCCAGGGTGCAATTTCCACTCTGCACCGTGCAGTGTTGCTTTTTGCGGAGATGACGACCATGGACTTCCTTGCACCTAATATACAGCGCGGTAGCCAGTCCGTTGTGGTGGGGCTGCCATGTACCCTGTTGGTTATAGCCCCCTGACAACACAGGGATCGCTCTACTGATGCCTGCGCTGTTAACGCCCCATGTATGCCAAGGAATAGATGCCCATCTCCCTGGCGTATTCGTCCTGGTTAATCGTCTGTATCAGAGCTGATGGGGAATCCTTCGTGTCGGTGAAGCGTCAGTTCTTTGTAGAGCGTTTAGAGGACAAGTTCGGGGAGTTGGAGGGCTTGTCCAAGTTGCGGTCCGGGTCAGTCTTGATAAAAACAGCATCCTCTGCCCAGTCACGAGCCTTGCTCGCTTGTGAGAAGCTGAGAGATGTTTCAGTTACTATCACGCCCCATAAAAGCTTAAATATGGTCCAGGGCATTATTTTACAGTCCGATGACGAGCTGCTCGCCAACTTAGAGCGACGAGGTGTCCATTTTGTCCGGCGCATCAACCAAGGTCTGAGGAATCATCAAGTTGCCACCGGTGCCTTCATCTTGGCCTTTGAGGGTGACAAATTACCTGAGAAGGTCAAGGTGATGGTCTACCGCTGTAATGTCAAGCCATATATCTCTCCCCCGATGCGTTGCTTCGAGTGTTGGAAGTTCGGCCATATGTCTTACCGCTGTTCTTCCAGCCTCATATGTTGCATTTGTGGTCGTCCATCCCATCCTATTACTCCATGTGCCCCGCCTCCCATCTGTGTCAACTGCAGAGAGCACCATCCTCCTTGCTCGCTGGACTGTAAGATTCTACAGAAGGAAAGGAAAATAATGGAATACAAGACCCTGGACTGACTGACCTACACTGAGGCTAAGCAGAAATTTGTACGGCTTCATCCCATGTGCATGACGTCATCTTATGCCGCCACTGTCATTCCTGCTACAGTTCCATCAGTTGCACCACATACAGTCAGCTCTCAGAGTCGAAGGACCACACCTGCTCCCTTGATGGCGGGAGACACTTTCCCACCTGTTCTTCCCACACCACAAACCTTGGAAGCAGCACCCCCTCAACCATCGAGGACATCGATCCCCACATCTAAGCCAGAAAAGGGTAAGCCTTCTCCGGCTTCTCTCCCTTCCCAGGTTCCTACCAGCAGCATAGCAGACACCCACCAGTGGCTGAAGAAGCCCCAGATTGCTGGGCGTCAAGCTTCGCGATCATCTTCAGTCCCAGAGACTGACTCCAAGAAGCCCTCCCAGCAAGGGTAACCAGGGGAACAGTGTGAGAAAGTGAAATTGAAGACCTTAAGACCAAGGAACCGACGGTGGCACCCACTCCACTGCTAGCTACAAGCTCTGCGCCTGAGGGTAAGGTGGAGATTTTGTGTCTGCTGAGGACCTCGATCTCGCCAGTACCTCAGACATGATGGATGTCGCTCCTGTCGGTACTCAATCGGTGGCAGCAGGTGACCCAGCAGCGTAAACTGCCTCCTCGGTCCCGTTACGCCTTTCTCAGCCATGGACAATGTCATCCTCCAGTGGTACTGCAGCGGTTTTTTTCACCATCTTGCTGAGATCCGACAACTTCTCAGCCTTCACCCTTTCCTCTGCATTGCTCTTCAAGAAACTTGGCTTCTGGCAATGTGAACCCCTGCCCTCTGTGGCTATCGGGGCTATTATAGGAACCGGGCAGCTTATGAAAGGGTATCTGGTGGCGTCTGCATTTACGTCCTTCACTCCCTTCACAGCGAGTCTGTGCCTCTACAAACACCTTTAGAGGCTGTCGTTGTTCGGGTGTGCATGCCTCAGGCTGTTACTGTCTGCAGTCTGTATCTTCTACCAGGATGGTGATGTCCTGTGGCATGTCCTGGCTGCGCTGATAGCCCAATTGCCGCCACCTTTTCTGTTACTGGGTGACTTCAGTGCCCATAACCCTCTGTGGGGTGGATCAGTGGAGACAATCTGAGGCAGCAACATTGAGCATGTATTGGCACAGATCGAACTTTCCCTTTTAAATGATGGTGCCTTCACACATTTCAGTGTGGCGCATGGCACGTACTAAGCCATCAACCTTTCAATCTGCAGCCCTATCTTCTTACTGTCTGTCCAATGGAGTGTGCACAAGGACTTGTGCAGTAGTGACAGCTTTCCGATCTTTCTGTCACTGCCACAGCGTCACTCTTCTGGGCGCACCTGCATATGGGGTATGAATAAGGTTTACTGGGACTTGTTATCCTCCATTGCCACTATTGAGCCTCTTTCTAATGACGCCATTGATGCGGTGGTTCACTCGGTCACCACCAGCATCATACTGCCACAGAATCTGCCATTCCTGTTCTTCTGGGTCCCCTCGGTGGAGGACTGTGCCTTGGTGGTCGCCTGAGATCGCTGAGGCAATTAAGGATCGTGGGCGGGCGCTCCAGCATCACAAGCGGCATCCCTCATTGGAACATCTCATCGCCTTTAAACAGCTCTGTGAGTAGGCCTGCCGCATAATTCGCCATCATAAGCAGGAGTGCTGGGAAAGAAATGTCTCCACCATTGGCCTCCGTACATCTCCATCGTAGGTTTGGGCCAAGATTAGGCCCCTCTATGGGCGTCCCTGTGCTTTCACTGAATGGTGCAGACTGTACTGACTCTGACAAAATTGCAAATCGCTTAGCAGAGCAATTTGCTCAGAGTTCCGCTTCTGTGAATTATCCACTGGCCTTCTGTTCCCTGAAAGAATGGTTGGAACGTCAGAGCCATTAATTTCACACACGCCACCCTGAATTGTACCGTGTTCCATTCAGTGAGTGGAAATTCCAAAGTGCCCTAGCCGCTTGCCCTGGTATAGCTCCTGGGCCTGATCGCTTCCACTGTCAGATGCTCAAACACCTCTCAGTGGACTGCCAGCGACGCCTCCTCGACGTTTACAACCGTATCTGGGTTGCCGGTGTGTTCCTGTCGCAATGGCGGGAAAGCATCGTAATCCCCGTTCTGAAACCTGGCAAAAACCCACTGGCGGTAGACAGCTACCGCCCCATTAGCCTCAACAACGTTGTTTGCAAGTTACTCGAATGTATGGTGAGCCAGCGGTTGAGTTGGCTCCTTGAGTCTCGGAACCTTCTGGCTGCGTCCAGGGGCGGTTTTCGCCAATGACGCTCCACCATTGACAACTTGGTGTACCTGGAGTCTGCCATTCGGTCAGCCTTCTCCCAGCGACAACACCTCATCGCTGTCTTTTTCGATCTCACGAAGGCCTACAATACCAATTGGCAACACCACTTCCTTGCTACTCTGCATGAGTGGGGTTTTCGTGGCCCACTCCCGATTTTTATACAGAACTTTTCATCCTACCGCACTTTCAGAGTTTGCATTAGTGTTTCCCATAGCGCACCCCATACAGAGGAGAATGGGATCCCACATGTCTCTGTCCTGAGTGTCCCGCTCTTTCTAGTAGCCGTCAATGGCCTTGCACTAGCAGTAGGACCGTCGGTCTCTCCCCTCCTCTGTGCTGATGATTTTTGTATTTCTTTCTGCTCCTCTTCTACTATTGTAGCTGAATGCTGTCTGCAGGGAGCTATATGGAAGGCGCTGTCATAGGCTCTCAATCAAGGCTTCCAGTTTTCGGCCGTCAAAACTTGTGTGATGCACTTCTGTCGCCATTGCACCGTCCACCCCCATCTTGCACTTTACCTTGATGACCAACTACTAGACACAGTGGAGACTTACTGCCTCCTGGGACTGGTCTTTGATGCCCGCTTAAGTTGGCTTCCCCATATTCATCAGCTTAAAGACAAGTGCTGGTGGCATCTCAATCTCCTTCGGTGCCTAAGCCACACAGAATGGGTTGCTGATTGTCGTACACTACTGTGGCTGTACCAAGCGGTTGTGGAGACCCGTGTTGATTACGGAAGCGTGGTGTATGGTTCAGCCGCCCCTTCTGTACTGTATCTACTAGACCCTGTCCATCACTGTGGAGTTCGCCTTGCTATGGGAGCCTTTCGATCTAGCCCTGTGAACAGCCTCCTTGTAAAAGCGGGCGTTCCTCCATTGTGGCTCCGGCAGCAACTATTGCTTGCAAACTATGCCGCACATGTCCATAGTTCACCTCGCCACCCAAATTACCGCCTTCTTTTCCCCACCATGGCGCTCCATATCCCGCAACGGTGGCCCAGAGTAGGAAATCCCTTAGCTGCCCGTTTCTGGTCACTTCTTGATGACCTTGACGCTTCTCCCCCTACCGCCTTTCCTGCAGACTCGTTTCCATACCCCTCCATGGACAATGTCTCGGCCGCAGCTTTGGCTGGACTTATTGCTTGGCCCTAAAAGCTCAGTCCCACCTGGGGTCCTCCGCCAGACTTCCTCTCTGTTCTTAGTGAGTTTGGGGTCTCAGACATCATCTACACTGAAGGCTCCCTGGTCGACGGTCTTGTTGGCTTTGCTTACACTGACGTTGACCATACAGAACATCGCTCCTTGCTGGTTGGCTGCAGTGTATTCACTGCAGAGCTGGTTGCCATCTATCGCGGTCTTGAACATATCTGCTCCTTCTCTGGTGAGTCCTACGTCATTTGTAGTGACTCCTTAAGCAGCCTACAAGCCCCGACCAGTGCATCCCTAGACACCCCTTGGTATTGTTAATCCAGGAGTCCCTTTATGCCCTCTACAGGAGTGGACGCTCAGTGACCTTCATTTGGACCCCAGGCCATGTTGGGATACCAGGCAATGAACAAGTTGACCGCCTGGACAAACAGGTCACCAGTAAACCATCTCTGGACGTTGGCCTCCCGGAGACTGATTTGTGAGCAGTCTTCCGCTGCAAAGTGTTGTGGTTTGGGATACTGAATGGCGCAACCTGACCACAACAAACAAACTCTGTGCTATCAAGGAGACGACGACTGTGTGGTGGTCATCCATGCGAGCCACTCGCAGGGAATCAGTCGTCCTTTGTCGGCTCTGCTTTGGCCACATCTGGTTGACGCACAGCTATATACTGCACCATGACCCCCCTGCGGGTTCGGGGGTTAGAATAGGCCCACGGTATTCCTGTCTGTTGTAAGAGGCGACTAAAAGGAGTCTCAACTGTTTCGGCCTTTAATGTGATGGTCCCCATTGGGGTTTGACCTCCATTTTTCCAAATTCCACAGAAGTACGAGCCTTTTGGGGCAGGACACCTTATGTGGTGCACCATGAGTCCTCTGTGCCCTAAGACCTTGGCACTTGTAATCGTCTTGGCGTCGTAACTGCACCCTCCATCCCTCATTTTGGGCTTACACAGCTGATGGATTGTGTAAGTTACGCCCTTAGTGCGTCACCATCTGCACCCACGATTACTATAGACTACCCATGGCACCCAAAATCCAGCACGGTAGCCAGCCCGTTGTGGTGGGGTCGTCATGTACCCTCTAGGTTGTAGCCCCCTGACAACACAGGGATCATACTGCCGATGCCTGAGCTGACACCTCCCCACGTAAGCCAAGGAGTAGATGCCCATCTCTCTGGGGCATCAGGACTCCCGGCAACGGCCATCCTGCCAGGTGGCCTTTGCTGTGGCTGGGTGGCGCCCATGGGGAGAGCCCCTGGTCGGAGTGGGTGTCATCGGGGCGGATACCCAGCAATGAAGCGGGTAAAGTCTCAATCCGGTGGTCGCACGACCAGCAACGTCTCTAAGCGCGGTAAAGTAGACTTTAACGCTGTGGCATATAACCCCAAATCGTTCCCTTCCCTAGCCACACCATGGGAGGGACGCAAGGCTGCGGACAGACAGGAGCCATATTCACCACGATACCTTGTGTGCGGCAGAACTGATGGGGATTCATTTTTGGGGACTAAGCCTCTGTTCTTTGTGACCCATCTTGAAGATAAGTTCGGGGAAGTGGCATCTGTTTCCAAAATGCGGAGTGGGGCCATTTTGATACAAGCAGCTTCCTCTGCACAGTCAAGGGCGTTACTCGCTTGTGAGAAGCTTGGTGACATACCTGTTAACGTCACTCCCCATAAGTCACTAAATTTGGTCCAGGGGATTATTTTTCATAAAGATCTTCTGCTACAGTCTGATGACAAGCTACGGGAGAACCTGGCACGACGAGGTGTACACTTCGTTCGTCGTGTCTTTAGGGGACCCAATGATAATAGGATCGCTACCAGTGCTTTCATCCTGGCCTTTGAGGACGACTGCTTGCCTGAGAAGGTCAAGGTCATGATCTACTGGTGCGATGTCAAGCCCTATGTCCCGCCCCCTATGCAATGCTTCCAGTGCCGGAAATTCGGACACATGTCCTCCAAATGCACTGCCAGCCCCACGTGTCGAGATTATGGACGACCTTCGCATCCCAATGCTCCGTGTGCTCCGCCTCCCACCTGCGTTAACTGTGGGGAGCATCATTCTTCCTGCTCGCCAGACTGTGCAGTCTACCAACGAGAGCGGAAGATACAAGAAATTAAGACCCTGGACCGTTTAACTTACCAAAAGGCGAGGGAGAAATTAGAATGGCTCAACCCCACACCTATGTTGAGGAGTTATGCTGCTGTAACACTGCCGCCACCAGTTCCTGCAAAGACTCCTTTCACAGTTAGCCCACCGAACAGTCACGTTACGCCTGCCCCACCACAGGTGGGTGCCACTCTCTCTTCCACCACTCCCGAAACACCCAGTTTGGGAGCAGTGCGCCCCGAACAAGCAGGGACGTCAGTCCCCACCTCTCAGCCAGAGAGGCGACAGCCCTCTCCGGCTGCTCAGCTGGAGAGGCGACAGCCCTCTCCAGCTTCTCAGCCGGAGAGGTGACAGCCCTCTCTGGCTGCTCAGCCGGGGACGCAACAGCCTCCTCTGGCCTCACTTGTTCGGAAGGGATCCCTTGGGGGAGTCCCTTCCAAGGACTTCCCCAGTGTCTCACAAGACACTAGCCAGTGGCTGAAGAAGCCACCAGCTGCTGGTCGAAGGGCTTCACGCTCTTCGTCTGTTCCTGATAATGTGTCAGGAAAGCCCTCCCAGCATGTAAATCCTCCTCCGAAAGATAAGAGAGAGAAGAGGAAGCTCTCTAAGAAGGATAAGGACCCAGTGGTCCCCGCACCACCGCTTCCTGTCAGCTCAGCCTCTGAGGACGAGGTCGAGCTCTTTGCGTCCCCTGATGACCTAGATCTCGCCGTCTCCTCAGAAACGATGGACATAGCAACGTCCCTGCAAAGTAATTTGCCTTTTCAGTGCCTGCATGCCCCTACAGGACACGCTTTGTACAATCCTCCAGTGG
Source organism: Schistocerca americana (assembly GCF_021461395.2). NCBI lineage: Eukaryota > Metazoa > Arthropoda > Insecta > Orthoptera > Acrididae > Schistocerca > Schistocerca americana. The sequence continues at coordinate 362,185,041 of NC_060124.1, read as the reverse complement.
AATTGTGATGGTTATTTTAGCCATCTACCTGAGCTACGTCAGCTTCTAAGCATGACACCTGCTTTCTGCATTGCCCTCCAGGAAACCTGGTTCCCAGCAATGCGGACCCCTTTCCTTCGTGGATACAGGGGTTATTACTGCAACCGTAGCACTTACAATAGTGTGTCAGGTGGAGCCTGCGTGTATGTCCTTACCTCTGTATATAGTGCTCCTGTGCCCCTTCAAACATCATTAGAAGCTGTGGCTGTCCGCGTAAGGACTACCCAGGACATAACCATCTGCAGTGTCTATCTCCCTCCAGGTGGTACAGTCTCCCTGACCGAATTGGCTGCACTTGTCACCCAACTTCCCACGCCTTTTCTTCTCCTGGGGGATTTTAACGCCCACAATCCCCTGTGGGGTGGAACGAAGATTACTGGCCGAGGCAGAGATGTCGAGAATCTCATCTCCCAACTCGACCTCTGCCTCTTAAACACTGGCGCCGCCACACATTTCAGTGTGGCGCATGGCACGTTCTCGGCCATAGATCTGTCGTTGTGCAGCCAAGGGCTTGTACCATTGGTCCACTGGAGACTCCATGACGACTTGTGTGGTAGTGACCATTTTCCCATCTTCCTTTCACTACCCCAGCGTCGCTCCCATGAACACTTGCCTAGATGGCCATTTAGCAAGGCAAACTGGGAAACGTTCTGCTCTGCTGCCACTGTTGACTCTCTCCCCCACGGTACCATCGATGTGGCGGTTGAGACACTGACTGCAGCGATTGCTTCTGCTGCAGAACGTACCATTCCTCGTTCGTTAGGGTGCCCCCGGCGAAAGTCAGTGCCTTCGTGGTCTTCAGAGGTCGCTGAAGCCATTAAAGAACGTCGGCGGGCTCTTCAGCGACATAAGCGGCACCCGTCTTTGGAGAACCTCATTTTATTCAAACGTCTCCGTGCTCAGGCACGGTGGCTCGTCACACGGCGGAAACAGGAGTGCTGGGAGAGGTACGTTTCCAACATTGGTTGCCGTACTTCACCTTCCCAGGTGTGGATGAAGATTTGGCGCATCTTTGGATTGCAGTACTCTACAGGTGTCCCAGGGCTTACCATCAACGGGGCAGTATCCACCGATGCCGATGCAATCGCCGAGCATTTCGCACAGCACTATGTTCGGGCGTCTGTGTCAGGGAATTACCCGCCTGCGTTTCGCGCGCTCAAACGCCGGGAGGAAGGCAAACGGCTTTCTTTTGCTTCTCGCCACCCTGAGGCGTCTAACGCCCCATGTAGTTTGTGGGAACTCCAGAGTGCCCTGGCACAGTGCCCCGATACAGCCTCTGGGCCAGATGGCGTCCACAATCAGATGCTCAAACACCTGTCCCCGGACTGTCAGCGATGTGTTCTTGCCATCTTCAACCGCATATGGGGCGATGGTGTCTTTCCGTCGCAGTGGCGAGAAAGTACCATCATTCCGGTGCTGAAGCCTGGTAAGGACCCGCTTAATGTGGATAGCTATCGGCCCATCAGCTTGACAAATACTCTGTGCAAGCTACTGGAACGTATGGTGAGTCGACGGCTGTGTTGGCTGCTCGAGTCTCGGGGTCTTCTGGCTCAGTGACAGAGCGGCTTACGCCAGGGCCGTTCCACCGCCGATACTTTGGTCTTCCTTGAGTCTGCAATCCGCACTGCTTTTTCCAGGCGCCAACACCTCGTCTCCGTCTTTTTCGACCTCTCCAGAGCATATGACACGACGTGGCGGCACCATATTCTCGCCACGTTGCACGGGTGGGGTCTCCGGGGCTCTCTCCCCATTTTTATTCAGAATTTTTTATCTGTTCGGACATTCCGCGTTTTAATTGGGACATCCCATAGTTCATTTCATATCCAGGAGAACAGCGTTCCACAGGGCTCTGTATTGAGCGTGCCCCTTTTCCTTGTGACCATTAATGGCCTTGCAGCAGCAGTAGAGTCGTCTGTCTCACCCACGTTATATACTGACGATTTCTGCATCTTTTTCAGCTCCTCCACCATTAGTGTTGCAGAACGTAGGTTGCAGGGAGCCATACGTAAAGCGCAGGCGTGGGCCCTAGCCCATGGGTTTCAATTTTCTCCTGCGAAGACTTGTGTTATGCACTTTTGTCGGCGTCGAACTGTCCATCCCCACCCTGAGCTTTATCTTCAGGATGCCATGCTCAGGGTTGTTGACACTTACCGTTTTCTGGGATTGCTGTTCGATGCCCGGCTTACTTGGCTTCCACATATTCGTCAGCTCAAGCATCAGTGCTGGCAGCATCTGAATGCCCTCCGCTGCCTCAGCAACACAACTTGGGGTGCAGATCATAACACGCTGCTGCAGCTCTACAAAGCCCTTGTGCTGTCCCGACTGGATTATGGGAGTGTGGCGTATGGCTCAGCGTCGCCCTCAGCGTTGCAACTGCTGGACCCCATTCACCACTGTGGGGTTCGACAGGCGACAGGAGCATTCCGCACCAGTCCTGTTAATAGCCTACTTGCTGAGGCTGGGGTTCCTCTGCTCCACATTCAGCGTCTACAACTCTTAGCCAACTATGCTGCCCACGTTCGTTGTTCGCCTCATCACCCTAACTACCGTCTCCTTTTCGCTTATGCGGCAGTCCATACACCACAACGGCGGCCTCGATCAGGCCATACCATTGGGATCTGTGTTCGGTCACTCCTTAGTGACCCCGAGTCTTTGCCTCTTCCATCTGCTTTTCAGGTCCACCCACATACACCACCTTGGTGTATTCGTCGGCCGCAGCTTCGGCTGGACCTCTCACAATGGCAAAAGTATTCAGTTCCTGCTGCAGTCTTGCACCGCCAATTTCTTGCTCTCCTCGACGCATCCCGCGACTCAGAGGTTATCTATACAGATGGCTCGATGGTTGATGGCCGTGTTGGGTACGCTTATGCTCATGCAGACTATGTAGACCAGCGCTTCTTGCCGTACAGCTGCAGTGTTTACACTGCAGAGCTAACAGCCATTCTTCGTGCCCTTGAGCGTCTTCGTACCAGCACTGGCGAGTCTTTTGTCATTTGCAGTGACTCTCTCAGTAGTCTACAGGCTCTTGACCAGTGCTACCCACGCCATCCCATTGTTGTTGCCATCCAGGAGTCCGTTCATGCTCTTGAATAGCGTGGACGTTCAGTGGTGTTCATATGGACCCCGGGACACGTTGGGATAGCGGGAAACGAACACGCCGACAAGTTAGCTAAAGAAGCCACCCGCAAACTGCCATTGGAGATCGGCCTCCCGGCAACTGACCTCCAATCGGTGTTACGGCCGTCGGGTCTTTGGGATGTAGGCAGACGAATGGCGCACTCTGTCTGTACCCAACAAGCTGCAGCGTGTAAAGGAGACCACGACCGTGTGGGGTTCCTCCATGCGGGCCTCTCGCAGGGATTCTGTTATTCTCTGTAGGCTCTACATTGGTCACTCTTGGCTGACACATGGTTATCTGTTGCGTAGAGAGGACCCCTGTCATTGTCGCTGTGGTGAAACCATGACGGTGGCCCATATATTGTTGGAATGTCCTCTTTTAACCGCCGTCAGGCGAACTTTTAATATCCTGGGTGATTTATCGTCTCTTTTAGGTGACGATGTCTCTATGGCAGATCGTGTTTTAAGTTTTATTCGAGCAAGTGGCTTTTGTAGGTCCCTCTAATTTTATTGCGTCACCCTCTTTTGTGTTGTATCTTTTACTTTGTTTTGTGTTGTAATTCGACTCCACCCTAATCTTTTAGGCTGGAGGTTTTACCGTGTTGCAGAGTGGCTGGCTCGTCCTATTATTTTCGTGATCAGCCAGCCACAGTCCTCTGCATAGACCATGGGGCTCTTCTTCCCCCGGAATTTTTATTTTAGTGCTTCGTCTGACTGGTGGATGGTTTCACTGTGCTCTGTGTGTTTATGAAACAAGGGACCGATGACCTATGCAGTTTGGTCCCTTTGATCCTTGAACCAACCAACCAACCAACCAACCAACTGCACCATGAAGACCTACCTCTATGTCGTTGTGGGTCAGCTTTGACGGTGGTCCACATTTTGTCAGCCTGCCGCTTTTGACTCTGCTCCAGCAGCCATTTGCGCTGCCTGATACGCTCCCTGCCTTTTAACAGATGACACTGCCATGGCAGGCTTAGTTTTGCGTTTTATACGGGCAGGGGGCTTTTACCACTTGATCTAAGTGTTTGTCACTCTTTGTGTTGAGTCTGGCCTTTGGCCTACGGTTTTAGACTGGGTTTTTAATGTGTTTCTTGTCTCTATGGTCAGCCAACAACTGTCACACTTTGTGTGCTTTTAATTCCTTTTGTCTGGTCTCTGTGTGAGTCTTTCTTGTCCTGTGTCGTCTCTTGTCATCTCCATTGTTCGTTTTTATTCTTTGTGGATGTTTGCAGTCTTTGGAAAAAGGGACCGATGGCCCTAGCAGTCTGGCCCCTTCAATCCCACAAACCAACCAACCAACATAACGATTTTTCTGTTTGGGATGGAGTGCTGCTGTTTGCTACAGAGGATACAGAGCCTTGGGTTGTAGTTCCATCTGCACTGCAGCATGAGGTTATGCATTTTTTACATGTGGACCACTGGGGTGTGCCATGGACAAAAGCATTAGCATGGAAATATGATTTCTGGCCATGCATTGATGGGGAAGTAGTGTGAGTTGTTGCAACCCACCCACAATGTACCACCCATCAGGCAGCTTCCCATGCTTCCTTATCACTGTGGCTGGATCCACAGCAGCCTTGAGAATTAATTCATGTAGATTTTGTGGGGCTTTTTTGAATTTCTACTGGATGGTTGTAACTAATACTTATTCTAAGTTTCTGTATGTGGTACACTACCTGTCTGCTTCTGTAGTGGCAACTATTTCTGCTTTGTCAAAAAAATTTCCAATTGAAGGTATTCTTTATAAATCAGTTACAGGCATCAGTCATTAGTTACAGTCATATCTCAGAAATTTGTTTTGTAAACAAAGTGGTGTTCACATTTCATGGTTCCTCTCCAGAACAACTAGTACGAACATTTAAGACTCAGATGAAAAAATTTGTTTTGGATGTGACACCAGAAGTAGCTCTTATTGTCTTATTGGTTCCTCAGTTCTTATTGGTTCATGCCTATTGCTGATAATGGATTGGAGGAGTTTTGCACAGTTGTCAGCTTCAGACTCTGGTACATGTGCTCTGGCTGATGCCAGGCCATCCACCGGCACTGTACCACAATGCTTCCAGCCTAGCACAGGGCTCGTGGGTTTGTTCATTGGCCAAAATGGGTGCCACCAGTCAACAAGAGTACCTAGGGCTGACACCTCTGTGTCATTCACACGGCTGAGAGGAGGGGGTCGCATCACGCTGATCGACTACTACCTTGCGTGGACAGCCGTGCACTGGGTGCACCTCCGTTGCATCTGCCAGGCCTATTCCTACATCATGGCCAGTGCCCCTGCCTTCTCCACTGCCATGGCTCACATTATCACAACTGTCAACTTTGCTGTGGGTGCCCCCTTCAGCTGTCGGGGACCACGGAGGGACACCCTGGGTTTCGCGCTGACACAGCTGCCTCCATCGCAGCTGGCACCGCCTGTTCCATCACCATCAGTGCAACTTTCTTCCATGGGGTTGGACTCAGATGCAGAAATGGAAGCTGCAACACCATTACCTATCTTATCGTATGGCCTCTCACAGGGGGACAGGCACCACACCTGCCGTGCTCATGTCACTTCTGACGTTAGGCACTGGTGGCAGCACGCTGCATGACTAAACAACCTTCATTGACCACAGAAGAAGTGGATGTGAGCACAGTGCTCATTTCTTCACAAAGGAAGAAAAGTTCTATAACTACCACTTTAGTGTGTGATATATAACAATGAAACTAATCAATTGTTCTCCTGCTGCCGCTTGGTGAGTACATTATAATTTAGTGTGTGCGCCACTTCATAGGTCTCATGTGAAGTTTGTGCTTGATTCAGCAACTAGGAGCCACCCAGCCTGCTAATACAACAGCAGCTGTGTGTGAAGCCTGCTAGCTGTGTCCGTTGGAATTAATGATTACATATGCTGGAGCACCGGGCTCCATTAGGCTCTCATGTATTGTTAATTGTATTGTACTGCATCTTCCATGTGTGTGTACTGTTCAGTCAATAAATTACAGTGTTCTCGGGCTAAAAGAGATACACACCAGATAATGATGGAATATTCCAGCCTCTGGGAAAACTTCAAGAATCACATAAGTGAATATCATTTATTGTACAATTCATAGCAGATAATCTTGTTCTTAATGGCATCTCACACAATTGTAGAAGTAAATATTCAGCTAGATGAAGTTAATTAGAAAAAATATAAAAAAAATTACAGCACTGTAACTATTTCCAACAAATTACCTTTTTTTCTCCATTTACTCTTCCATAAACAAAGTGTGTATAGGAGTAGCAAAGGTTTTCCACTGTTTCATTTGTCCAGTCAAGGGCACAAGTGCTTACATGAGGCAAACATCTTCGCATGACTACATTATCCAGTGATGTGTTTGAATAGTCTGCCCCAACTTTCAGTTTACACTCATCTTGGCCAAGAGTCCACGACAAAGCACGTGGTTGGTAGGTACCATTCTGTAGCACCTGAAATCACAGAATATAATTTTTTCTGTTTGAAAACTATATATAAACAAAATTAATGAAAAAATCTGCACCAAAAAAGCACCATTCACTGAGTAGGTAAATGATGAAAGTGTCATCTTTAAGCTGGTTTGAATATAATAAGTACATGTGTATGTGTAACCTCTTTGAAGCACAGCCATAACATTGTATTAACTAGGGTATGGTATGAGATGCAGCATTTGTGATTTTTCCACATCAGAATGCAGCATACATCCTATAGTTCTTGTACTTGAAAGATGCAACATACCCACCTGGTCACCTTGCACAATATAGCAAGTTATCAACAGTGTTCCTCACTTAGAATGATTTAGAAGTAAAAAGCCATGCACCTAATGATGACAATGGTGTAGTCATCACAACCCATAATTGATGGAACATAAAACTTGTAGTGGGTGGAGATATAACATTTTTATTGATATTAGCAGCCACTGTCCTCACAACACTCCAACATTGGCCTCCCAGATACTGATTAGCGAGCAGTCTTATGCCGCAAAGTTTTTGCGCTATGGGATGCTGAATGGTGTGATCTGACCACACCATATAAACTCCGTGCTATCAAGGAGATGACGACTGTGTGGCGGTCATCCATGCGGGGGTCTCGAAAGGAGTCTGTTGTCCTTTGTTGGCTCCACATTGGCCACACCAAGCTGACTCACAGATATTTACTGAGCCGTGAAGACCTGCCTCTATGTTGCTGCGGGGTGGCTTTGACGGTGGCCCACATTTTGTTTGCCTGTCCCCTTTTAGTGTGTTTCTGGGTGTTTGGCTTTTTCTTTTTTGTCTCTATGGTCAGCCAACCACTGCCACACTCTGTGTCATTTTAATTCCTTTTGTCTGGTCTGTGTCTGAGTCTTTCTTGTCCTGTGTCATCTCTTGACATCTCCATTGTGCGTTTTTCTTCTGTGTGAGTGTTAAAATTTTTTGGAAAAAGGGAGCGATGGCCATAGCACTCTGTTCCCTTCAATCCCACAAACCAACTAACCAACCTTAGCAATTATTAAGTGGCAGTATTAGTATGTTTGATTATGATATTACAAGTAGAAGGTATCATGTATTATCGTGTATATATTGTTCATTCAAAGAGGGTGTGAATTTAGATCACGCTGCTAGCCAATGTACCATGGTTGAAATAGGTTAGGGAGATTTGGTAGCAAGCCAGCCAAGGTTGGTGGCAGTCAGTAGTGAGCACCCTGCCTGGATATCCTTAATCCACAGAGCATCCAGTTTGTGTGACCCCTCACAAGTGAGCCCAGTGTGGCAAGAATCTCTCAAAAACAATATGTAAATATTTGAAATACTCAGCAGAAAATACCAATGTCAGTTCCAGTTGAGCTACACCCAGTCTGAATATGCCACTGCACTAGTGATAGAAATATGATTCTGATGCATTTCCACTGCCCAAATGATACACATATGACTAATGTTATTATTACTTGCATACAAAACTTGTTTTCCAAAAGATATTAATGTTTACACACATTTACACAAACAAATTATATCCCAGAATGAGATTTTCACACTGCAGTGGAGTGTGCACTAATATGAAACTTACTGGCAGATTAAAACTGTGGGCCAGAGTCTTGGTCCGGCACACAGTTTTAATCAGCCAGTAAGTTTCACATCAGCAAACACTCCACTGCAGGGTGAAAATCTCATTCCAGAAACATCCCCCAGGTTGTGGCCAAACCATGTCTGCACAATATCCTTTCTTCCAGGTGTGCAAGTTCTCCAAGTTTTGCAGAAGAGCTTCTGTGAAGTTTGGAAGGTAGGAGACAAGGTACTGGCAGAATTGTGGCTGCGAGGACAGGTTGTGAGTTGTGCTTGGATAGCTCAGTTGGTAGAGTGCTTGCCTGCAAAAGGCAAAGGTCCTGAGTTCGAGTTCGATTTTTGGTCTGGCACAAAGTTTTAATCTGCCATGAAATTTCAAATTATATCCTATTGAGATGAGAACAAGTCAGGGATATACACTGAAGAGCTAAGGAAATTGGTACACCTGCCTAATATCATGTAGGGCTCCTGTGAGCATTCAGGAGTGCTGCAACGTGACATGGCAGTGCTGGACACCATGAATCCTGGTAGGCTGTCCATAAATCTGTAAGAGTACGAGGGGGTGGAGATATCTCCTGCACAGTGCGTTGCAAGGCATCCCATATATGCTCAATAATCTTCATGTCTGGGGAGTTTGGTGGCCATCAGAAATGTTTATTCTCAGAATATTGTTCCTGGAGCCACTCTGTAGCAATTCTGGATGTGTCAGGCGTCGCATTGTCCTGCTGGAATTGCCCAAATCTGTCCGAGTGCACAATGGACATAAATGAATGCAGATGATGAGACAGGATGCTTACATAGGAGTCACCTGTCAGAGTCATATCTAGACATATCTAGGGTCCTGTATCACTCCAACTGCACACGCTCCACACCATTACAAAGCCTCCACAAGCTTTAACAGTCCCCTGCTGACATGTAGGGTCCATGGATTCATGAGGTTGTCTCCATACCCGTACATGTCCATCCACATAATACAATTTGAAATGAGACTTGTCTGACCAATCAACATGTTTCCATTCATCAGCAGTCCAATGTCAGTGTTGATGGGCCCAGGCAATACATAAAACTTTGTGTCATGCAGTCATCAAGGGTACACAAGTGGGCCTTCGGCTCCAAGAGCCCATTTCGAAGAAGTTTCATTAAATGATTCCCATGCTGACACTTGTCTACGGCCCTGCAACAATTTGTAGAAGGGTTGCACTTCAGTCATGCTGAACAGTTCTCTTCAGTCACCATTGGTCCTGTTCTTGCAGGATCTTCTTCCAGCCACAGTGATGTTGGAGATTTGATATTTTACTGGGTGATGATGATGATGATGATGATGATGATGATGATGACTTATGGTGGAGTGCGCTAAACAGATTTTACTGGATTCCTGATTAATGGTATACTCATGAAATGGTTGTATGGGAAAATCCCCAATTCATGAAACTGTGTCCTATTGCTTGTGTGCCAACTATAACACCACGTTCAAACTCAATGAAATCTTGATAAGCTGCCATTGTAGCAGCAGTAACCAGTCTAACAATGCCACCAGACACTTGTTGTCTTACATAGGCATTGTCGAGCTCAGCACCATATTCAGCCTGTTTATCTCTGTATCTGAAATTGCATGCCTATACAAGTTTCTGTGGTGCTTGAGTGTAAAAGACGAAATTGTTTTACTGTAAGGAACACCCATTCTCTACAGTTACACTAAAAAGGCAGGTTGTAAATGCTGGTATTCTTTGTTTTTAATAATACGGTATTATGTTTAAGACTGACTGATTAGAAAATACTTCAGGATCAAGAAGAAGGGAGCACTTAGTTTGACTTGGATCCAGTAGTTCTGAGTTATGAGGTAAAAATGTTTTTTAGTTAACATAATAAGAAAAAGATATATATATTTAGTCTGCAAACCAATGGAATGTATGTGTTTTGTCTAAATGTGTATGGAATATTTAACCCAAAAATGTGAATAACTATTGAACATTACAAAAGTAATACAGAAATTATGAGCTGTGGTGACTACAAGAGTAACCTTGCGATTCATTGAGAATGTAGTGAGCAGAGCAAGTTGGTGGTCTTTTATTTGCTGCCAGTTGAAGGGATGAGGTCTTGAGCAGCTTAGGATCTGCTTATGATAGTATGTTATGCTGTAGTTGGAATTACTCTTTCAGTGTAACTGATAGCAATCCTATGAAAGCATTTCACACTGTTTTGAACTTCATTTTGAGAATCAGTTGTTTCTCAAACTTCTGTAAACTGGTTATATATGAGATTTTGTTTATATTAATGAGTAAATGCACTGAACTATGCTGCATGCAAAGAATTAAATGATATTTCTACCTCTGCTTGCTGTAACTGCCCTACTAGTTTGATTCATACTTAATTGTCATTTATTATCACAACTATAGAGCCACCATTTCAGATAACTTGTTTCTCTGAGATAAATAAAAGACAATATTGTGCATAAGTCTGGTGTCAGAGTATATGAGGTTTTACCAAAAAATACACAATGAAAATTTTTAATTTCGTGGGCTTTATAACCAAATTTTTAATTTTTTAAATTATTTTTTTATCTTGTTGAAACAAATGTTGCTGATGTATACCTGCATTTTCAGTTGTTTTGAGTATTCAGTTTATTGACAGTAAAAAAGGGTGTATGTGTTTTTGACCACTTAGCAGATTTTTACTTTCAAAAAAGATGGATCAAAGAATTTGCATTAAATTTTGCTTGAAAAATGGAATAAAATGCAGCATCAAATTCAAAAGCTGAGTGTGGCTTTTGGCAAATCTGCTATGAGTAAGACAAGAGTTTACAAGTAGTATAAACATATCAAAGAGAGTTGAGAAGGCATTGGAGATGATAACTAATCTACATGCTCTAGCTTTCAATTATTGATGACAATGTGAAAGAAGTAAAGAAAATTATCAGAGAGCTTGCTGAAGATGTTGGCATCTAAAGAAGGTTACAACAGATGATGAAACACGGGTATATGGGTACAATGTAGAAACCAAGGGCAAGCCGCCCCAATTGGAAACTGTCTGAAGAGCCAAACCGAAAAAAATTTGACAAGTTTGATCAAATGTGAAGGTTCTTCTCACTATTTTTTTTATTACATTGGGATAGTTCATCATAAGTTCCTGCCTTATAGTCATACAGTCAGTAAGGAATAACACCTCGAAGTTATGTGCCACTTTTGTGAATCAATCCAAAGGAAACAACCAGAACTGTGACAAAACCACTTGTGTAAATTACATCACAATAAAGCTTCTGTTCATGCCTCAATTCCTGTTCATGATTTTTTTGGTAAGAAGACAAAACTAGTACGTTGCCCCAGGCACTGTATTCATCAGACATGGCCCCCTGCAACTTCTTTCTTTTCCCAAGGCTGAAGAAAACCATGAAAGGACATCATTTTGCCACAATATACGAGGTGAAAACAGGATTTCTGAAGAAGCTGAATAGCGTAACAAAAAGTGAGTCCCAGAAATGTTTTCAAAATTGGAAAAAGAGCTGGCACAAGTGTATTAGGCCTTTATCTGAGGGGGAGTACTTTGGAGAGGTCAAAGTTGATGTTGATGAATAAATAAAGATTATTTAAGAGAAACATAAATTCCCATTACTTTTTGATTATAACTCATATTTTTGTCCTAACTGATCAGTCCCATTTTATTTATTTAGTTTCTATTTCCATTAACTCTGCCTTATGATACCTGATTCTTACTTAAAGAATTTCTTATGGGCACAATGCAAGGCATACAGCCAGGTCCCTACATCAGTAGATGAGCCCATAACAATATATTAATGGTCATGTGCTAGATCATAATTAGGCAAATATTTTAGCACTGCTGACAAACATGCATAGGGGACTGATGACCTCAGATGATAAGTCCCATAGTGCTCAGAGCCATTTGAAACATGCATAAAGTACATGAAACACTCAGATTTCATAACTATTAGTTCCTTCCATGAAGAAGAAGGCTGTAAACACAGGTCATTCAGACCTCACAACGGGTGGGCTCCTATCATCTTGGATCTACCCTTTCTTTTTATCTTTCCCTAACCCATCCCACCGTCCTCCCTAAGAAAGAAACTAATAGTCATGAATGCTAGGCTACTGTTGCCACTTTTACTTTTTTATGTATCCATCAGCTGTACTAATATTTCATTTCCTGCCCAGCTATCATGTCTCATGATTTGTTACATTATTTCATTATATTTTTCTAGCTTTAGGTCACACAGTTGGTATCAGAACTGATTTAGTCTTCTCAAGAACTCATTATCATATGACCTATTTTTGGAAGAAAGAAAAAAATAGGAACAGTAAAACGCTAAAAACTAAAAAACAATTGCATCTCATAATCTGTTAATTTTCTCTAGTTAATTTTCCTTTTTATGTCATTAATGGATCATATCTGTTAACTCTAGACAATAATAAGTACATTCTCATAGTTTGAATATGTATAGTAACAGATGGTGGCAGTTAGATAGTACAGCAGCCATTTCAAAGTAGTGGTCTACCTGCTTATTATTTATCATAAATTATGTGCCATTATTAATAATTGTTTCATGATATTGCATATGGGAGCAATTTATTCTTTCTTTATCACTGTGGTAATATTCATCTGGACTTGTTCTGTGTCCCTGAGAGGTTCCCTCATAATGGAACTCACAGAATATGATATGCAAATAAATCAGTGGATAGATGTTCTTATCATTTCTTACAATACAATAATATGAAAATCTGGTGAAGTACTGTATGTCATAATTTGTTCACTAATATAGGTCTACTTCTTATGATTTACCTGGTTTGATGTCAGATTTCTGGTACATTCAAAGTGAAGTGTCACTGGCACCAAGTTGTCCTGCTCTTCGTGACACAAAGCACAGAAGAAATTTCGGTACCACAAACCTGTGTGGTGGCTTAGAAATGGAATATCTAGTTTGTAATCATATAGTTCTGCAGTTCCTGAACATAAATTTGAGATCTGCGTATGATGATGTGGGCATGAATTTATCATATATACATCCTGGAAAAGAGTTTATAATTAACTTTCTATTGTGGAAAATGACTTAATTTCTTTTCTGAGAACAGTTTTCAATGGCTGACAGCCATAGCCATAGTAAATATTTCCAAGTAAATTAATGTACTGATCACAGAGCTTCTACCCAAGAACAGGACTGAATATTAGTTATGTACAGTTAATAGTGGTTTTACTAAAGTTGTATTGTACCATAGCTAGATCTGTCAAATGTCTCAAAGTGACTATGCAGGGTTTTCAGAAACAATCTGATAAGTTTGTAAGTGTTGAAGGATAGGATGTGCTGAGGAACAATTAAAAAAAAAAAAAAAAAAAAAAAAAAAAAGAAAGAAGTGATATGCTGCACTGTTTTGGAGTTGATTAGTATTGAAGTTAGCACAAGTCAAACTGGCTCACCAGAGATAATAATGCTAGACATGTTCTTCATCTGGTTTCCTAAAACAGAACTTACATAAGATGGTAACAAGAATCATACCTAAGTCAAAGGCTAAGCACTTTCATGCACCATCACATACACCAAGAGAACAATTGACAATAAATGCACCTGGTGGGTTTCCTGAATTTACATGGCCAACAACCAACCTAAATGGCTAACTCCAATGCTAAATAACTCAAAAATAGTGCAGCACTTTAAATTTTTTCTTAACATCTATTTGTCAGCATAATCTATCCTGCAACACCCTTATAAGCTTTTCAGACTATTTCTGACCACCCTTATACATCCAAAAATTTGTAGCATAGAAGAAGATAGCGTCAAGTTTCACTTTTGAAATTAGACCAGCCATTTTGGAAACCAAGTAATTCTGTTTCTTTAGCTTGTAAGCCTGCCCAATGAAGCAATCCAGCAAACTGATTTTTTATAATGTTAAGTTAGTTTCAGGTTTTAACTTAATTTATGCTAATCTGTAAAGGATAAAATAAGGATGAAAAAACAGATTACTACCTTTCATGGAGCAATATGATCCAGAATGTATCATTTGAAGGAAAGTGAACTGAAATTATTGCAACTGGTAGAACTGTGTTTCTTGCCATTACAGAGCAGCACAGCAAAATCAGCATTATGTTCCACATTTAGAGTATCCCATTCAAAACAAAAAGGAATAAAATTTACAAAACAAAAAACATTTTATATGAATACTCAACACACTATAATTCCAGTAGATTGCAAAAAAAAAAAAAAAAAGAATGAAGTGTTCTCAATCTCTCAAAACATTTTCTGTAATTTAATGTTCTTCATATGTTATGTCTGTTCACTCATAATGAAATCCCCATCAACATTCAACATTAACAAAACTGAAGACAATGGGAAAAAAGTGTTCTGTAATTTTCAATAATGTGTCTCAACATATTGGTACATTAGCAATTGACTCTCCCTATATGAAAACACTAAACCATACTCTATTTGTGCAGTGTTCACATCAGATCTCATAGAATTTTATTTTTGTGGCTCACAATCTTTGATAAATGTAGACAATATATGTGAGGAATGTCATAATCTTTATATATTTTTATTATTCCACAATATGCACATAAAGTAACATCATTATGGCTGCTACATACAATAAATAATTCATAAATGAACATTCACTAACAGGCAACTGAATTACTAGCAACTGCAATGTAGGAAGGAAGAAACATTAGGATTTAACATACTGTTGACAAAAACATCATTAGAGATTATTGTAATACCACTGACTAAACTAATCACTAAAATATTAAATGTAGGTACTTATCCAGAATGTGTGAAAATATCTGTAGTTAAACCAGTACATAAGAAAGAAGATATAGCAACTCCAGATAACTATCGACCTATCACTTATAATCATAATATCAAAAATAATAGAATACTGCGTGCATAAACAAATGAGTCAATATTTTGAATCTAATGATATATTCAGCTCTTTGCTCTATGGTTTCAGATCCAGCATTTCTACAGTCAAAGCAGTTGAGAGCTTGGTAGCAAAAACATACAGTTGTTTCAAAAATAAATATATTATCTGTGTGACACTGCTGGAACTTAGAAAAGCTTTCTCCTTTATCTGTGTAACTCCAACTGTGGGTTCCGGGGAAAGAATAGGCCCGTGGTATTCCTGCCTGTCATAAGAGGTGACTAAATGGAGTCTCACACTTTTTGGCCTTTATGTGCTGGTCCCCTGTAGGGTTTGACCTCAATACTTCTGAATTCTTCCGGGGAGCAAGCCGATTGGGGAAGGGTGCATTACATGGAGCATTGTGTCCACCGTGCATTGAGACCTTTTTTGTTGTTGCATTGCAGTCCTGCTCATTCTCCATCTCTTGGGTGTGGAAAAATTAATGGGTGCAATTTCCACCACACATGGTGCAGTGTCGCTTTCTGGGGAGCTGAAGACCACGGACTTACTTGCACCTAATATCCAGCATGGTAGCCAGTCCGTTGTGGTGGAGCCGCTATGTACCCTGTTGGTTGTAGCCCCCTGACAACACAGGGAACCTGTCTGTTGTAAGAGGCGACTAAAAGGAGTCTCAAACATTTCGGCCCTTATGTGATGGTCCTCTGCAGGGTTTGACCTCCATATCTCAAAATTATTCCGAAGAGCGAGCCGGTTGGTGACGGGCGCCTTACTTGGTGCATTGTGCCCATCGTGTGTTGCGCCATTCACCAGCTTATTTGTCATTGCATTGCAGTCCTGCCCGCTCTCCATCTCTTGGGCATGGATACGTTTCTGTGTGCACCTTGTGCCATGCAATGAGCAGTGCCACTTTCTGCACAGACGATGACCATGAACTACTTGTCACCTAATATACAGCACGGTAGCCAGTCCATTGTGGTGGGGCCGCCATGTACCCTGTTGGTTGTAGCCCCCTGACAACACAGGGATCGCTCTGCTGATGCCTGCACCGTTACCTCCACATGTATGCCAAGGAGCAGATGCCTATCTCCCTGGGGCATCGGGACTCCCAGCAATGGCCATCCTGCCAGGTGGCCCTTGCTGGGGCTGGGTGGCGCCCGTGAGGATGACCCTTGGTCGGAGTAGGTGGCATCAGGGTGGATGACCCGCAATGAAATGTGGTACATCATCTCTCGCTGGTGGTCAGCTGCCAGCAGCCTCTAAGCATTCTCAGGCTCAATTTAATGCTCAGAAATACGATCCGAAAACGTTCCCCTCCCTGGCCACACCATGGGAGGAGTGTAAGCCTCAGGATGGCAGTAACAGTTATTCACCCCGGTTCCTAGTTTGTACGAGAGCTGATGGGGAGTCTTTCATGTCCACAAAGCCTCAGTTCTTCGTAGAGCATATACAGGACAAGTTTGGGGAGGTGGATAGCTTGTCCAAAATGCGCTCTGGGTCAATACTGATAAAAACGGCATCCTCTGCCCAGTCACAAAGGTTACTTGCTTGTGACAAGTTGGGGGATGTTCCCGTTACCATCACACCCCATAAGAGTTTAAATGTGGTCCAGTGTATTATTTACAATAGGGACATTTTTTGCAGTATGATGACGAGCTGTGCACCAGTTTAGAGTGCCGAGGTGTTTATTTCGTCTGGCGCGTTCATTGGAGTCCAAAGGATAATCAGATTGCTACCGGTGCCTTCATCTTGGCCTTCAAGGGTGATACATTACTGGAGAAGGTCAAGGTGATGGTCTACCGTTGTGACGTCAAGCCTTATATCCCTCCCCCGATGCAGTGCTTTAAGTGCTGAAGTTCGACAATATATCTTCCCGCTGTGCTCCCAGCCTCACATGTCGATATTGCAGATGCCCATCACATCCTGACACTCCATGTGCCCTGCCTCCCATCTATGTCAACTGCGGAGAGCATCATTCACCTTGCTCGCCAGACTGCAGGATCTTACAGAAAGAGCTCAAAATCATGGAATATAGGACCCTGAACTGACTGACCTATACTGAGGCTAAGAGGAAATATGAATGACTACATCCTGTGTGAATGACTTCCTCGTATGCTGCTGCAACAACAACTGTGTTAGCCCCATCTGTTCCGCGACTTCCAGTCAGATTGGTGAACCGTACAACACGTGCCCCCTTGCCCGTAGGGGGCACTATACCCCCTGTTGCTCCTGTGTCACCTACCTTGGGAGCAACAACCCCCCACCCATCAGGGATATCCACCCCCACCTCTAAGCTGCAGCAGCGTGCAACTTCTTCGGCTTCTCTCACTCGCAAGGGGTCCCTTGGGTCCCTCCCTTCCCAGGTTTCCACAAGCGGGAAGGCTGACGCCCAACAGTGGCACAAGTGCACACAACCAGCTGGTCGTAGGGCTTCGCAATCCTCCTCCATCCCAGAGACTGAATTGGTGAAGCCCTCGCAGCCAGTGAAACCCAAGGAGCAGCGTGAGAAATCCAAGAAGAAGACCTCTAAGCCCAAGGAACTCGCTGTGGCACCCACCCAACTGCAACCTTCAAGCTCTGCGTCTGAGGATGAGGTGGAGATTCCGGCGTCTGCTGAGGACCTGGATCTCGCCGGTCCCTCAGACACAATGGATAGCAGCTGCACAGGTACTCAATCGGCAGCAGGTGACCAGGAGGCGTAATCTGCCTCCCCAGTCACTTCACGCCTTTCTCGGCCATGGATAATGTCATCCTCCAGTGGAACTGCAGCGGTTTTTTCCGCCATCTTGCTGAGCTAGGTGACAGGTAGTCCATGTTCGTCGTCAGTCCAGAAAGCGGCACTGCACATTGCATGGCGGAAAAGGCATGCAGGAACGTAGCCATGCCCAAGAGATGGAGAGTAGGCAGGAGTGTAGTGCAACGACGAATAAGCTGATGAAAGGTCTCAACGCACGATGGACACAATGCACCAAGTAAGGCGCCCTTCCCCAATCGGCTCGCTCTTCGGAATAATTTTGTGATATGGCGGTCAAACCCAGCAGGGGACCATCACAAAAAGGCCAAAACGTTTGAGACTCCTTTTAGTCACCTCTTACGACAGACAGGAACACCCTGGGCCTATTCTTACCCGTGAACTTGCAGGGGGGTATGGTCAATGTAAGTGTAAGCAAAGCCAACAAAACCGTCAACCAAGGAGCCATCAGTGTAGATTATGTCTGAGCCCCCAAACTCACCAAGAACAGAGAGGAAGTTTTGGCGGAGGACCGCAGGTGGGACTTAGCCTTTAGGGTCAAGCAATAGGTCCAGCCTAAGCTGCGGCCGAGGTATTGACCATGGAGGGGTATGGAACCGAGTCTGCAGGAGAGGCAGTAGGGGGGAAGCGTCAAGGTCAGCCTACAAATGGGTCTCTGGTGTCGTCTGCATCTATGTCCCACACTCTCTTCACAGTGAGTCTGTCCCTCTCCAAACACCTTTAGAGGCTGTCGCTGTTCGGGTGTGGATGCCTCAGTCTCTTACTGTGTGCAGTCTGTATCTTCCACCGGATGGTGTCCTGCGGCATGTCCTGGTTGCACTGATAGCCCACCACTTATTCTGTTACTGGGCGACTTCAACACTCATAACCCTCTGTGGGGTGGATCAGTGGCAACAGGTAGAGACAGCACCCTTGAGCATGTATTGGCACAGCTCGACCTTTCCATTGTAAATGATGGTGCCTTCACACATTTTAGTGTGGCGCATGGCACGTACTCAGCCATCGACCTTTCGATCTGCAGCCCTAGCCTCTTACTGTCTGTCCAATGGAGTGTGTATGATGATCTGTGTGGTAGTGACCACTTTCTGATTTTTCTGTCACTGCCACAGCGTCACTCAGCTGGGCGTCCTAGCTGATGGGCTATGAATAAGGTGATGGGAGTTATTCACCTCCATTGCTACTATTGAGCCTCTTTCCAATGAAGCCATTGATGCAGTGGTTCACTCGGTCACCACTGGCATCGTTACTGCTGCAGAATCTGCCGTTCCCCGTTCTTCTGGGTTCCCTCGGCGGAGGACTGTGCCTTGGTGGTTGCCTGAGATCGCTGAAGCGATTAAAGATCGCCGGCGGGCGCTCCAGCGTCACAAGCGACATCCCTCCATAGAAAACCACGTTGCCGTCAAACGGCTGCATGTGCCAGCTCGCCGCACCATTTGCCAACACAAGGAGCAGTACTGAGAATGGTATGCATCCACCATTGGCCTCCATATCTCTCAATCGCAGGTTTGGGCCAAGATTAGGCGCCTCTATCGGACCCCTGTCAGTGTCCCTGCACTTTCACTGAATGGAGCAGTTTTATACTTACTCTGACATAATTGCAAACCTCTTCTGCAAATTACCCACCGGCATTCTGCTCCCTGAGAGAGCGGTTGAACGTCGGAGCCTTTCATTTCACATTCGCCATCCTGAATCCTAAAATGTTCCTTTCAGTAAATGGGAATTCCAAAGTGCCCTAGCCGCATGCTCCCGGACCTGATCGCATACACTGTCAGATGCTCGAACACCTCTCGGTGGACTGACAGTGACGCCTCCTCGAGCTTTACAACCGTATCTGGTCGAGGGTGAGTTTCTGTCACAATGGCGTGAAAGCGTGGCTATCCCCATTTTGAAACCTGTCAAGAACCCATTGTAGGACAGCTACCGCCCCATTAGCCTCATCAACGTTCTTTGCAAGTTGCTCGAACGCATGGTTAGCCGGCGGTTGAGTTGGGTACTCGAGTCTTGGGGCCTTCTGGATCCGTCTCAGGGTGGGTTCCGTTAAGGCCGCTCTGCCGCCGACAATGTGGTGAGCCTGGAGTCAGCCATCTGTACGGCCTTTACCTGCCGTCAGCACCTCATTGCTGTCTTTTTTGATATGTGGAAGGCATACGATACGACATGGTGACATCACATCCTCTCTACTCTTCATGGTTGGGGTCTTCGGGGTCCACTGCCGATTTTCATACGAAATTTTCTGTCGCATCGTACCTTCCGCGTGCACATTGCGGTCTCCCATAGTTCCCCCCGAGTTCAGGAGAATGGGGTACCACAGGGATCTGTCTTAAGTGTCTGCCTGATTGTAATTGCAATTAATGGGCTCGCTCGGCGGTGGGAACGTCTGTCTCAGCTTCCTTGCTGACGACTTCTGCCTCTACTATAGCTCCATTGCCATTGCAGCTGCTGAACGTCAGCTGCAGGGCGCTATCCGCAAGGAGCAGTCTTGGGTTGTAGCGCATGGCTTCCAGTTTTCAGCTGCCAAGACCTGCGTTATGCATTTATGCCAGCGACGAACAGTTCACCTTGAGCCATGGCTTTATATTGCTGGCGAACTTCTTGCTGTGATTGGAGACACATCGGTTCTTGGGTGTGGTTTTTGATGTCCGGTTGACTTGGCTCCCACATATTCAGCAGCTTAAATAGATGTGTTGGCGGCATCTTAATGCTCTGCGATGCTTGAGCCACACCAGCTGGAGCGCCGACCGATCTACCCTCTTACGGCTCTACCAGGCATACCTGTGGAGGCTGGTGTCCCTCCACAGCGGTTAAGGCGCCAACGTTTGCTGGCCGCTTATGCTACGTATGTTTGTAGCTTGCCCGGGCAACCTAATTATCGTCTTCTGTTCCCGCTGTCGCTCGTCCATCTCCCAGAACGTCGGCCCCGGTCGGATTGTATGATCGCGGTCCGCATCAGAGAGCTTCTCTCCAGGCTTGGGGTTTTCCCTCTTCCACCTCCTTTCCAGGTCCCTCTGTGTACATCCCCGTGGTGTGTGCCCCACCGTTGCCTTCGGCTTGAATTGGCACTGGGCCCGAAGGACTCACTCCCTCCGCAGGCCTTCCGCCACTGCTTTCTTTCCATCCTTGCCACGTATCAGGGCTCTGGCGTTGTGTTCACTGACAGTTCGATGGTTGCTGGTCGTGTCGGTTATGCTCTCACTCTAGGGGACCATTACGACCAACACTCATTGCTGACTGACTGCAGCATTTGCACTGCTAAGCTGGTCGCCATCTTTTGAGCCCTAGAGTATATCCGCTCCTGCTCAGGTGAGTTCTTCGTTATCTGTAGCATCTCCCTGAGCGGTTTACGAGCTATCGACCAGTGTTTCCCTCGCTCTCCTCTGGTGATGGCTATACAGGAGAGGGGCCGCTCTGTGGTCTTTGGGTCTTTGTGTGGACCCCAGGCCATGTTGAGATACCCGGCTATGAACACATGGACCGCCTGGCCAAACAATCCACCAGCAAACCGTCTCTCGACATTGGGGTCCCAGAGACTGATTTGCGAGCAGTCTTACACTGCGAAGTTTTCGCTCTTTGGGACGCTGAATGGCGCGATCTGACCACACCATATAAACTCCGTGCTATCAAGGAGACGACAACTGTGTGGCAGTCATCCATGCGAGCCACTCGCATGGACTCAGTTGTCCTTTGTCGGCTCCACATTGGCCACACCCGGCTGACGCACAGGTATTTACTACGCCGTGAGGACCCGCCTCTATGTTACTGCAGGGCGATGTTGACGGTGGTCCACATTTTGTTGGCCTGTCCCCTTTTAGCTGTGCTCAGGCAGACATTTGGGCTGCCTGATGCGCTCCCTGCCCTTTTACCAGATGTCGCTGCCATGGCAGGCTTAGTTTTGGGTTTTATTAGGGCAGGGGGCTTTTATCACTTAATCTGAGTGTTTGTCATTCTTTTGTTTTGAGTCTGGCCTTCGGCCTACGATTTTAGACTGGGTAATTTGTTTTAGTGTGTTTCTAGGTGGTTGGCTTTTCCTTTTTTTTTTCTCTATGGTCGGCCAACCACTGTCACTCTCTGTGTGATTTTAATTCCTTTTGTCTGGTGTCTAAGTCTCTCTTGTCCTGTGTCGTCTGTTTTCTTCTCCATTGTTCGTTTTATTCTGTGTTGGTGTTTGAAGTTTTGGAAAAAGCGGCCGATGACCGTAGCAGTCTGGTCCCTTCAACCCCACAAACCAACCAACCAAGACCTCTAAGACCAAGGAACTTGCGGTGGCACCCACCCCACGGAAACCTACAAGCTCTGTGTTTGAGGATGAGGTGGAGATTCTGGTGTCCGCTGAGGACCTAGATTTCGCCGGCCCTCAAACACCACGGAAGTTGATCGCACAGGTAATCAATCGGTGGCAGCTTTTTTGACATACGGAAGGCGTATGATACGACACGGCGACATCACATCCTCCTCATGCTTCATGGGTGGGATCTTCTGTTGTTGACAAAGGCCATTGGCCGAAAGCTTTAAGTGTGAAAATGTTTTCGTTGTGACTATCTGCGACTCAGCATCTCTGCTATATGGTGAGTAGCAACTTTCCTTCTCATAATATTATTTATTTATTTATTTAGTAACTTTTTTTGCGAAAAAAGAAGAAAAAACCAACTTTCGTTTGTCTCATTTATGGTGCTGCAGCCTGCACTATATCGAAGATCCTACTCTGTGCAATCGAATAGTATGTGGCATTGCAAATTTTGTATTAAACTTCTTATCTAAGCTTTTTCTCTTCGAGGAAAGGTTATTTTTATTTTATGTTGGAACAAAAGGTGCACTTGCGTGTAGACATAACAGTAGTGTTCACACAAATGACAACACACCGCCGGCCGTTGTGGCCGAGCGGTTCTAGGCGCTTCAGTCTGGAACCGAGCGACCGCTACGGTCGCAGGTTCGAATCCTGCCTCGGGCATGGATGTGTGTGATGTCCTTAGGTAAGTTAGGTTTAAGTAGTTCTAAGTTCTAGCGGACTGATGACCTTAGATGTTAAGTCCCATAGCGCTCAGAGCCATTTGAACCACACCAACTTCCAACGAGACTACTTAAGCTTTGTAGTCGTGTCCTTTCTGCCCACAGAAACCGTTAAAATGTTCTAAGAATAAGTGGGATAAGAGACGATCCAGCATACCTCACTGCAATAAATTGCAAAAATCATTTGCTTTTTAAATTTGAAAGGCAGTGTCAAGAATATTCAAAACTTATTTGCCTCCCAGCTAAAATTCCAGCGACGCGGGGAACGGTTGCCAAAAAAGGGACTACCATGTCCCGTTTTCTTTATGAGACGAATTCCAGCCGGCAGGTGTGATTCTACTGTTCACTAATAACAGAGAAACAGGCAACAATGAAATTAAATTATTCTGCATTGTCGTTCTTTCATAGCACAGCTACGTCGAGTAATCCGAGTTGGACAGCGATGCACCGTATTTAAAGGAAAACTTTTTGTGTTCGTGTGCCGTGTTTAAAGTAAAACGCTTTGTGCTCATGTGTGGTGTAGTACGACTGGAAGTGGATACAGTGTTGCTTTCTTTCCTTTTACAATTTTTTTGCTTTTGTTTTGACTGTTGGTTGACAATTTTGTAAGTACCTTAACATGAATAACAGGAAACAAAGCAAACGTACAAAATTAAGTGGGGCGGCATTTCGGAAATTATTGAAGGAAAGGCGAGAACGAGAAGCCAATGTTGTAAAAACGCTTGGCAGAGTAGATAAATTTTTCGCAAAAAATGTTTCTGGTTCGACTTCGACATCAAGTAGTACGGATGATATTTCTGGCACTGCAGCTGTTGTAAAAGAAGTAAATACAGACAAAACAAAAGTTGTAAATGTAGAAAAGAAAATTGTTCCTTATTTAGAGTTTCCCGAAAAACTAAGTGTCGAGTCAGGCATTACAAAAAGAAGTAACCTCGGTAGTGATGATCCTGGAGAATGGTGCGTCAATCAACAATCGACATCCCCTTACAATGTGGCATTAATCAAAATTGTAACGGTAATTTTTCTAATTCAAGAAGATCATTAGACGATAAAACCAGATATTTGAACAAAAGGGTATTTCACCATAAACTTTTAAATGGTGAATCAACTCTGTGTGATTTTCTCCTGTAGCACCGGTGCTGTTTTTGTGCACCATGTAAATATTGTTCGGAGGTAAGGCCGTGATTGCTACTAATGGTATTGGGGATTCACTTGAACACAAAAATTCTGAGTTATCTCTCTTAACAAGAAAAAGGTCACTTGGAACAATAGACAACCATTTCGAGACATATGTTGAAACAGAAAAAATGAAATAGCGCAGTTTGTTGAAAAGGGTGTTTGCAGCGGTGATGTAGCTAACAAATCATGGTCTTCCCCTACGTGGACACGTTGAAAGATTCCATTCATTATATAATGGTCCACTTACGATGTCTCTTGAACATATAGCCGAGTTTGATCCTTTTCTCGCAGAGCATATTGAAGGATATGGAAATCCAGGGCAGGAACATACAAGTTATCTTTCTTCAACAATCTATGATGTTATAATAGAGCTTCTTTCTGAACGAATAAAAAGAATTATCATAAGTGAAATAAAGCAATAGACATTTCACATATTGGTAAATTATCTTTCATATTATGATATGTGAAGGCGATTGGTGAACCTGTTGAACGTTTCCTTCTGTTTTTACCAAACCCAGGCCACAAGTCCGAAAACTTAGCTGAGGCCGTAGTAAAAGCCCTGTCTACAAATTCCATTCATATTACTAACTGTAGAGGCCGATCATATGACAACACAAGCAATATGTCAAGGACTTACACTGTTTTGCTGGCTCGCATTAAAGAATGAAATCCGAAAGTGCATTATGTGCCTTGTGCAGCACATTCTTTGAATTTAGTCGGCACTTGTGCTGCAAGCTGTCGTCAGGAAGCATGTTCATTTTTCAAAGTAGTGCAAGACCTTTATAATTTTTTCTCTGCTTCTACACAGCGCTGGGGTAAACTTCTTTCTTTCATGGAACCAGGAAGCAAAACAGTAAAAAGTTTGTCCAAAATACGTTGGTTAGCAAGAGAGGAAGCGTGTATAAGTCTATATGAAAACTGGGAGAGCGTTATCAATACCCTCACACATATTGCCAATAACGGTTGAAAAACCACTTGTGCGAAATGAGGCTTCAGCTTTATTGAATCAACTTAGCAGACCAGAAACAGTATTCATGATGACAGTTGGAAGCACATACTCCAAAGATTTAATAGTGTATATCTGAAATTGCAAAGTGTAAATATTGATACTAAAATAGTGCATGAATTATATGAATCACTTGTAGGATTGGACTGTGCGGCTGGTCCCGGCGGAGGTTCGAGTCCTCCCTCGGGCTTGGGTGTGTGTGTTTGTCCTTAGGATAATTTAGGTTAAGTAGTGTGTAAGCTTAGGGACTGATGAACTTAGCAGCTAAGTCCCATAAGATTTCACACACATTTGAACACTTAAACACTTGTAGGATTTATTGCATCTATCGTGACATCTTCGACTATTATGAAAATAAATCCGTGGTGATTGTGACTGATATAGACTATGAAAGCAGCTATAAAAGATCAAGAAAACGCAAACTTCATGAAGACGAAGAAGCGGACTGAAGAAGTTTTTCTGACTGGAAGAGAAAAATTTAGAGTCGACTCATTGCTCCCTGTACTTCGCAACTTGTATACCGAATTAGTGAGGAGGAAGGAAAGCTATAGAACACTCTTGAACTCTTTCACAGTTTTCAGTAACCTTAAGAACTGTTCACCTGACGATATTGCTGAACGTGCAGCAAATCTCCAAGCGTCATATGACACAGATTTAGAGACTTCCTTCTCTGGTGAATATGTACATTTCGCGGATTAGTGATATACCAGTCTAAATGAATAATTTGTTACGAAAAGAGAGGTTACAGTTAGAGTTTCAGAACGTTGACATTGCTCTTAGAATATTTCTATGTATGGCACTTACAAATTGTTCAGCAGAACACTCGTTTTCGGCTCTTAAAAGACTAAAATCGCACCTACGTTTTGCGTTGTCGGAGGAGAGATTGAACGCCTTGTCCATTCTTAACATCGAAGCCGACCTCCTAACTGATAACCGTCTGAACTATGAAGATGTTGCGAGTTTTCTGCCGTCAAAGCTAGACACAAACTTTGCCGTGTGGTAAGTTTATTTATTCATATTAGTTTTAAAAATTCAAGATTATAACGTGATTTTTATTATAACTTAGAGCACATTCATTGGATTTAAAAACTACGTATTAATTGTTTATTTTACAATTGCCGATGGCAGAACGCGGAACTATGCCTCGTTTACTTGCAGACGTGACCGAAGGCGCTAAACAATACTGGAATGAGCCAGGCAACTCGGCGCTGTACTGTCAAGTCATACTGATATTGTAGTATATTACAACCAGGGTGCGATTTGTGCTTTTACCAGTGGGGGGGGGATGTCTTAGGGGGTTAGTAGAATTAAATATGTTACTAGCTTGGACCGTGGCGTTACGCATAGTTAAACAGCTATTTATAAATAGATGTTAATGCCGAAACTCACTATTGACGCGTATGCACTATCAGAAAAGCCATCCCTTGTTATATCTTTAAAAGTACATTATAAGTAAAGCTTATTTACAAAATCATCTACATACAGGTACAGATATAGGAGGGGAATTCAAAAAGTAGAGGCACATTTGTGAAAAGTTGTACTTATTCTGATGATAGAAAACTGAAACATATTAATAATATTAATAGTAAACTTATTAAAAACTTTCAGTGTTCGGCTCCACAAATTTAAATTATATGTAAAGTTTTACTCCAGTGCTTGGTAAATAAACACCCCAGGTTGGGATGCATAAACTAAAACCAGAGGAGGGGATGGTCTGATGTAGAGGGGGGGGGGGAGGGGGGGGGGGGGAAATCCCCCCCCCATTCCCCCCCCCCCCCCTGCAAATCGAACACTGATTACAACTGATGCGTATTCCACTATCAGTGATTGCAGACCGAGCGCCGCCACACGGCAGGTCCAGAGAGACGTCCTAGCACTCGCCCCAGTTGTACAGCCGACTTTGCTAGCGATGGTTCACTGACAAATTACGCTCTCATTTGCCGAGACGATAGTTAGCATAGCCTTCAGCTACGTCATTTGCTACGACCTAGCAAGGCGCCATTATCAATTGCTATTTATCTTGTGATGCATGTACCGTCAGACCGATGTTCACCAATTGTGGATTAAAGTTAGTATTCCAGAAGCTACGTACCGTTTTTGCTAGTATAATTACTTTACCTGTTTCAGACCTCACGCCAGCCTGCGTGAGCTTAAACGCATGCCTTTCGGCTACCTCCTAGTGGCTTGGCTGTCTTGCCAAGTCACAACAGAAAGAGCTATGGTGAGAGCAGTAGCTGCAGTAAAAACTGTTCAGCCCTTACATGAATTAAAGATTTGTGTGCACTTATTATGCAGTATCTAGCTATACAAACTCTAACGCTTTACACGTTAACTATTAGATTATAAAACAAATTTGATTTTTCCACACTAGTCTGTAAAATTATGTAATAGCAAATCAAGTTCTGTATTTGTTGATCTGTATTTAGTTATTAGTTTGTGCACCGACATTTCTATTTCATTTTCATTTCTCACGCTTTCCTACAGATTCACGTATTGATACCGAACGAGTTTTTTTTTTTTATCTGCTACACATTCAAGTTATTAGATCGTGAAACAACAGTTTAATTTTAATTTTGAACGCATTTATCTAAAAGTACGTATTAATTTCTAACGTATGACACGTCCGCTTCAATTTTTAGGTCGTAACACAACTTTTTTATTTTCGTTTTCAACGGTTTCGTGTAAAAGAGCATATTAAAAGTGAATGTATAACAAAAATCCGTTGTCTCGTACGCGCTCTGCTGAATTTTTAGGCCATAAAAGAAAAGTTATTTTTCTTGTGTTCGCTTCTGTTGTCTGCCGACAGAAGAATGTGTTAGTACAATGCAGCTTTAAGTTTGTTTTATCCGTTGCCGTACACCAAGTACAGTTCAGGAACCTAAATTTTGATTGAGTGCGACTAGACCGCTGACGCGTCCTTCAGAACAACGAAACAGCTCACAGCGCTCCCACCCAAAACGGCAATTGTGAAGTGATCGGGTGAAAGTTATTGTTTAAAACAGTTTTTTTTGGCGGGGGGGGGGGGGGGGAATTCATATAATGTGGTGTGCCAAGGGGAGCAAAATTTTTAAATCCGCCACTGCACAGCACTATAGGAGATATCAGGAATGTATGATTTGAATAAACAGTTTTGCAGTCCAGGTATGTGTTGTGTCTGTTCGGATTGAAAAGATACTTAAAGTATTACATAATTTATTTTATAGTAAAGCAGCACTTTTAAAATTAGTAGCAAATGTGGGTTTAGAGGATCTAAAAACTACAGATCAGAAGAGTTGTGTTAGAAGTACTATATAGTTTGCTTAGAGACCATTCCATTTTGGTTCAGACCATTTGTCCATGGATCTAGCACATTGTTAGAGATCTTTAGGTTAGAATAAAGGATTGTTAGTGTCAACTAAAGCTACATCAGTTTATTTAAAATCACAGACGTGTAACAACATAAAAATAATTTGATGTTTTGTGTGTGTGTGTATTTCTATCAAAAATTTATTAATGTTGAATTCCTGTATTTTTTTATCAAAGTTTGATACAAGATATGATAAACTGTATGGCATCAACAATGCTGTTCCCGATAGTTGGCTCCACACCCCATAGATTAATGTCCTTAATGGTCAGCCACTCTTCCTCCCATAGTTGAACTCTCTGACTCAACAGTGAAATGATAGGCAGCAGGGAATGGTGCGCTGTGTCATGTTTTGTTCGCTGCAGACCTCCTTCGCTGCTTTGTCTGCTTCCTCATTTACCCAGATTTCCATATACCCAGGTACCCAGCAGACAAATATCTGCTTCCCATGCTGTTGAAGAAAGAGTAGTTTGTCTAGTGTTAATGGGATCATTTTCCCAGGTGAGTACATTTGCTGCAATGCTTGTAGGGCAGTAAGGGAACGGGAGCAGATGAAAAACTTTTTTCTCAGAAGGCACGTATTTTGCTCCATTGCCTTCAGGATTACAAGAAGCTCTGCAGTAAAGAAATTGTATTTGTTGGGAAGGTGACTCATTAACTTGACTGTGAAATATGACTGAACAGCCAAGGGGATCAGCTTACTTTTAGCCATCAATGTACACTATTTGGCTACCTTAAATTCTTGAAAATAAAGATTTAAAGGTAAAATCTGGAGTGCAGTCTTCCTTAAAATTCATCAAATCTAAAATAATTCTGGGCCTCTTTAGGAGCCAAGGTGAAGATCCGCTCCAAACTGGGTGTGTGAAACTTTAAAATCAGCAACACCGATCTCTAAAAAGTAGCCTTTCACTCAAATCCCACAGGGCTTCGTTGCTTGCTATCAATTATTGAAATATTGGAACTTAAACAGTGGCAACTATTTATTCACAACCGATACAAAAGAGTTACATGTTTGCACCTGTTACTGTCCTTCAAAGTAGTTACCAGCGTTGTGTAGAAACCGTTGCCAGCGATATGGAAGGCGTAGTATACCGTTAGCAGAGTCTGTTCGGTTGATGGTGCGAATGGAGCGGTCTGCTGCCTGTCGAATCTCTGGAACAGTTCTGAAGCATATGCCACGAGGTGGTTCCTTAATCTTCGGAATCAAATCAAAGTCACAAGGGCTTAAGTCCGGGGAGTTTGGTGGATGGTAGAGTACGTCCCAGTCCCATCGACCGAACAGAGCAGCCACGGTTGGCGCTGTATGCGTCCGCGCATTGTCGTGCAAAATGATGGGTGGGTTGCGCAGAAAGTGTCGCCGCTTCTTTCGCAAAGCTGGTCGCAGGTGATGCTCCAAAATCCAAAAACAGATAGTAATACTGTGCACTGACGGTCTGCCGTGGAGGAACAAATGCGTTAGGATAACACCATCACAGTCACACACGAGAATCATCATAACTACGGCGTAAGAAAGCCTCTTCTTCACACTCACAGCGCTCCAAGCGCGTCTGAGCAGCGTTGCAACGCATCCATTTCTGCATTTCCGTCTAGTCATGCGGAACCCATCGTGATGCAATTTTTTTACAAGCACTGGCGTTCCTTCAGGATGCGAAGCACAGTCTTATAAGCTAATCCGGTTTTGTGGGCGAGATCACGAATCGTATGGCGTCGATCACTGTTCACTCACGCGGCAACAGCATGCACTTCTTCAGAGACGCTAGGACGACCTGCCTGATGCACGTCTGCCACAGTTTGCCAAACTTCGTTGAAGGCTTTTACCCAACGTGCCACTGTTCTGTATGGCAATACCGACTCCCTGCACTCCTCATGAAGACGTTGATGACACTGTCATGCTGTACGACCTCTGTCACATTCAATCTTGATCCAACTGCGTTGTTCCTGTTTCGAAAACATAGTGACATCGTTATGTTAGACCGCTCGCTCACAAGAGACTGATTTTCCCTCGATTGTCCGCACGCCAGTGACGTGGGACAGGCGAGTCCATTTGCTCGGAGGTAAGGTAGGTATGTCAAAAAAGTGTGCTGTCAGCGACAATAGTAGATTCCATTGCACAGTGTCTCCACATCAGTGTTGCCACTATTTAAGTTCCAACCTACGTATCTTTCCAGTGGTGGAGAGCAGTGGAATAACATTCAATGGCATGTGGCATTGCTAATATCTTCTAGGTCTGTCACACAATGAGCAGTCACTGCCTGATGTTGAAAGATGAGTGATCAGCCTCAGTGAAACGACTTGGTATGTGGCTATTTCTAAAGGCACCAGTGGTCACCATGCTTCCATAATCAAACTGAGACCACACAAAGGCTGTTTAAGACTGGAGTATCCATACACAATCTGTTCTCCATGAACAGTGGGTAATATATTTTAAATTATTTGGTGATTTTAGGTAGTGGATTTTCAGGTCCCTAAGACGTGATAACAAGGTGAACTTAAAATCAAATGTGAGCCCAAGATTCCTCACTGTTTCTTAAAAATTGTGAACAGTGTCCCTCATCCTCAAGCAAGAAAGTTAAAAAAATACAATAAACTGTTAAAATGGACATTCGTGGTTGATACATTAAAACTCCTCTCTTCTTCCCATCCTCCCAATCTTCTAATCGTCAGTTGCAACAGATGAGTTGTTGTTGTTGTTGCAAGACTGGAGAAGAAAAAAAGACCAAGAAGTCTTCCACAACAGAGAACACTGGACAGAACTTTTAAGCATCGATGATACACTACTAATAGCTATGGAAAAGACAATCACACTTAAAACACTGCCTTGAGGAACAACGTTTACTTGTTCAGAGTGGTCAGAGATGACATGACAAAACTCAATATTTAAAATAATGTGGCGAGGGGAAGAGTCGTATAAAGACAAGAATACTTCATTGAAAGCTCCATTCATGGAGCTGTCCAAGGGTTCTGTGCCTCTAACTGGTATCATAGGTGCTCTCGATGTCAAAAACATATCTTTTAAGTGGTATCTTTAGAGGAAAGCTTGTTGCATAGCCGCTTCCAGGAGAGCCAGATTGTCAAAGGTAGAATGATGTCTTCTGAATCCATACTGAAAGCGACCAAGGATCAGACTGGATTCTAAAATCCAGACAATGTGGTAGTTGAATATACACTCAAGGTCTCCCCACATGCCAAGTGAGGGCAGCACTACGATAACTCCAAAAACATGTATGACCCTGCCCAGGTTTTGAAAGTGGAATTAAACTTACTTCTCTCCAGGAAGCAGGAAAGCATGCTGATGCACAAATTAAATTAAAAAGAGTGAGGAGGTTTACCTTGCTTCACCCTGTGAGGTAGTGTAACACACGTAATGGAATCTACTGTGACCAGGTGTCATATCACACACGGCAGGTAACCCAGAATCCAGCCCCCACATGGAAAAGGTACTGGGTATTCCTCATAATTGATGGAACTGAAGGGGTTCCAACTGCACCACTCAGCGGCCACTGACTAGTAGCAGTGGTAACTCTGTTAAAGTATTCTGCCATAATCTAGGCAGTGTCTCATGGGTTGGTATGGTGAGTGCCACTCTGCATTTCAGCAGCCACTGGGTACCTTCCACCTCTCCCAGAAATACTGTTGATGCTCTGTCATACAGCTGTACATTTAATAGAACTGTTTATGGTATTCAAGAACTGTTGCCACGACCTCTTCTTGCTTTCTCTAAGCATTTGGCGGACATTTTGCCCACACTACTGCAAAGGCTGCAAGGTTTCTGCAGTTGGCAGGCACTTGAACGTACAAAGAGCCGCCCACCTGCCCCTGATTGCAGAGCAGCTCTCGTTGCTCCATCCAATAACAGGCTGCATTCTTTGCTACGCTGACTTCAGCTGCGTGGTAGATCCTTTTAGTGATACAATCCACCAAATCCATTATGCTGTCACCAGTGGCGGCTCGTGAGCATACATTTTGGGTGCTCACAAATTTTTCGTCTCAGATCAACCTGAATGTGTGAAATGGCATACTGCTGTGTAATAGTTATGGTTATGAACAAATTTATACAATTACAGCCACTATCAATAATAATAATAATAATAATAATAATAATAATATGCATAACTTGTCTGACAAAAGAAGGACTTGCTTTTGTGAAATTTTGTTGTTTTGTACATAATTAAGTAGAGTTCAGGGTAAGAACTAAATAATGTATAAGCTTCCACTACTCTCCATCTCGTCAGCCAAATATTAACATTACTAAAGTTTTGTCACTCACCGAGCCTCCGTTTCTGAATCAGGCAAATGGCATAATCTCTTCTTATGAAATGTCCTATCCTTCGTCCACACAAACGTTAATACACGTTACTCTGCACATTAGGTAAACGTTAAATAGAGAAAACAATGCAGCAACATGACTGAGATTGCCTATTTATAAAGAAAATCCTTGTGCCTGTTTTTCAACCGCTCAAATGCCTCGATCACTCTACGTCTTTAGTACGGTAAAAAACGACTATTCACGTTCGTGTGTAGAATATACGAGTCTGGCGATATACCGTCTGACTTCCGGAAAAATGTCATCCACACTATTTCGAATACTGTAAGAGCTGACAAGTGCGAGAATTATCACAGAATCCGCTTAATAACTCATGCATCCAAGTCCCTGACAAAGATAATAAAGAGAAGCACGGAAAGGAAAATTGAGGATGTGTTAAATGACGATCCGTATAGCTTTAGGAAAGGTGAAGCTTCCAGAGAGGCAATTCTGACGCTGCGGTTGATAATGTAAGCAAGACTAAATTAAAATCAAGACACGTTCACAGGATTTCTCGACCTGGAAAAAGCTATCGATAATGTAAAATGGTGCAAGATGTTCGAAATTCGTAGAAAAATGCCTGTAATCTATAGGAAAGGATGGGTAAAACACAAGATGTACAAGAACCAAAAGGGAATAATGAGAGTGGAAGAATAAGAATGAAGTGCTCAGATTAAAAATGGTGTAAGACAGGGATGTAGTCCTATGCCCATACTATTCAGTCTGAACATCGAAGAAGTAATTATAGACAAAAAAGAAAGGTTTAGGAGTGGAATTAAAATTCAAACTGAAAAGATATCAATGATACGGTTCACTGAAGACATTGCTGCCCTAAGAGGAAGTGAAGAACTACATGATGTGCTGAATGGAATGAGCAGTTTAATGAGTGCAGAGTATGGACTGAGAGTAAGCCGAAGAAAGACGAAAGTAATGAGAAGTAGCAGAAATGAGAACTGTGGGAAACTTAACATCAGGATTGATGGTCACGAAGTACATGAAGTTAGGGAATTCTGCTACCTAGGCAGCAAAATGACCAATGACGGACGGAGCAAGGAGGACATTTATACCAGACTAGCGCTGGCAAAAAGGGCATTCCCGGCCAAAATAAGTCTACTTGTATCAAATATCGGCCATAATTTGAGGAAGATATTTCTCAGAATGTACGTTTGAAACGTACCTGTATGGGAGTGAAACATGGACTGTGGGAAAACCGGAATAGAAGAGAATCGAAGTATTTGAGGTGTGGTGCCTCAGACGAATGTTGAAAATTAGGTGGACTAATGAGGTAAGGAATGAGGAGGTACTGCGCAGAATCGGAGAGGAAAGGAACATACGAAAAACAATGACAATAAGATGGAATAGGATGCTAGGACATCTGTTAAGACATGAGGGAATGACTTCCATGGTACTAGAGGGAACTATAAACAGTAAAAACTGTAAAGGAAGACAGAGATTGGAGTACATTCCGCAAATAATTAAGGACATAGGTTGCAAGTGTTACTCTGAAATGAAGAGGTTGGCATAGTAGAGGAGTTCGTGGCGGGCCACATCAAAACATCAAAAGACTGATGAAAAAAAAAAAGACTAACATAAAAGAGAAGTTCACTCTTTGCAGAAGTTCATTGTAGCGTAGATAGAATGAGGTCAGGTTATGAAACAATGTGTATCAGGTTCGTGTTTTGCTGCATTAATACATTTTTTTCAGCTTCGCGGTTTCTAAAATTTGTGGGATTTTCTCTCTACAATAAAAGAAACAATTTCTGTAATACTTGATGTTATGTCAGCATAAGTCCGTTGACTCTCAGGAGTGAGTTCGTCTGATTTTGATACGCTGATGTTCTTCTACTGAGTGGACATGGAACTTCCCTTTTTGCCTTGTAATATGTTCATTGATAGTGACGTTTTTATTTATGTATCATTAGTAGCATTGGACAACTGATGAAACGTGCCTTTTAATAGAGCTAACACAGTAATTTTATACAGATCCATTTTCGTAAACGAACTAGGCTGTTTGGGAACCAGGTACAGCCAACAGTTGCTACTGGAGAGCGCTACAGTCGCAAATCACGTAAACCAGCACGACCCATGTGACGCACATCCACGTCGATGTTAGCTGCCTCATCCCATGCGAGGGCAGCTTAACCCCGAGCTTTACCAACTATGTTACACTGAACTTCCTTAACAGACGTCCTCTATTTTATGTTACAATCCTCTGAAGGCTTTAATTGGCAATATATTATTACCTGACATTTAACTATAAAAAACGACATGTTTTACATGAATCTTCAATGTGGCATTGCATTAAAAACGGCATGCTTTCATAACACTCGAGCTAAAACACGAAAATAACTAAATACGGCTGGCCGGAGTGGCCGAGCGGTTCTAGGCGCTACAGTCTGGAACCGCGCGACCGCTACGGTCGCAGTTTCGAATCCTGCCTCAGGCATGGATGTGTGTGATGTCCTTAGGTTAGTTAGGTTTAAGTAGTTCTAAGTTCTAGGGGACTGATGACCACAGCAGTTAACTCCCATAGTGCTCAGAACCATTTTTTTAACTAAATACGAAATTTGTATAAGCACCAATATGACGTTTTTCGTCATGTTATTACAGCAAATCGTACCAATAACGACACGTTATCGCGAAATTCTCAGCGTGCCGCTACTTGGAAATAGTATGTATTTGTAGGATGTATGTTGTAGAACCAAACCCACCAGATATGGGCTTCAACTGAGAACGACAAATAAAATATGGCGTCTCAGAAGTTCTGTTTATGACTTAGAGAACGTTCTTGCCTGCTGCTGGTTAAACATTCCGTTGCGCATTGGTGAAATATTGTAGAACTCATCCTGTGTCTCGGCGACGCAATGGCTCCTCAGTGTGAAATAATAGGAAGTGACATCACAAAACTCGTACAGCTGCATGTCAACCTCAGCGGCCTCGCCTCTGTGAGGACAGGTTTATGCAGTTAGAGATCACGCCGATTGGTATTTTTAAACCCATACTCTGATCCTGGCTTCCAGTATGTAGAAGGCTGACTAGTATTACATGGGGCTGCTGCAGGTTTGCAGTCTTGGTGAGAGTTTTTTTTTATTATTGAGAGTATCTGAAGGGACTGTCCAAATGAACAGTTAAAATATTAAATTACTCGTGAAGTGCTCGCATTGCACGGGTAACTTTTCAAGTAGTTTGTGTTGCCAAACTTGCTATGAATTACGTAAGTGAGTACGTATTCATATGCGTGGCGTTGCAAACGATTCGCGTCTTTGTGAAGTCAATAGGCACCAGACTGGTTACAAATTCGAATTCTTGTCACTTAATCCCAAACAATATGCAATCAGTTCTTTCACTCGTTTCTTCAGTTTAGTTTATTCAATGATTCATGTATAGAATTGAGTTCATATAACGCTGATACATCCAACTGTGTTTTACGTATCTTTGTGATGTCAAGGATTCATGTGTTGTTATGTTCATTCGGTTTTGAACTAATTGTATAACTAAAATACGGATACAAATTCTCATTTCAACCTTCTTGGTCACTTAGTTGCTGTTTAAGTGTACATGTCATGACCTTTCTTTCTCCCACCACTTCGTGATGGATGTTACAAGACGATACCTTTATCGGAGACATTTGTTTCATATGAGGAATTTCATCGAGTATTTAATATCCCAAACAGCACCCTCTTTGATGACGGACGCTGCTCGGAGGAACGCTGTGCATGATCGTGCAAAAGTGTGTTTATTTATGTTGTAAGAATTATCTCGAACTGAGTATTATATCGAGAGACCTAGCGCGGTTTGGCAAATCATGCATATTCATATATTTCAAACTGCAACATCGTGCAGCCAGTTTTAAGTCGTATTCCCAGTAGATATTCAATGTTTAGTATTTGATTATTGTGGTTACAATATGGGGCCTTCATCTCAATTACAATGTGATGAACTATGTGTTGCTCACTGCTGCATTCTTGATATTGTTAGGATCTTGTCCGTCAGATACATGTTCAATACTGTTCATTTTCTAATCCTATGTCTGATATTTTCCGTTGCACTATTTAATGTAACCGTGGGTTGCTCATTTAACTTCCTTTTCTCATACCGAAGTCAAAATGCGCTTATTAATGAATTACTTGTGTCATTACTGGTTCTGTTATAAGCCACAGTTTCTACATATCAGAGCAAGTTAGGTTTACTATCCAGTAGGTAAACCATTGCTGACGAGAGCACATACCTTACAAACTGTGAACAATAATAAGTGCTACTGTACAATATGCTGTTAAGTGAAACAAACGGCTGATCAAAAGTGGAGAAACTTTTTTTCGAAAAATACATCTCAGTTTTAGTATTTGGAAACCTAGAAAGCTTTCTGTGCACCAGTCCAGGTGTTCACGAGGAAGTATGGTCACGCACTTTATTGCATTCGTAAAGAAGAAGCATAGAATATTAATTACGATGTGACGAGAATTTTTAGCGGATCGTACAGCTCATAGCGATAAATTGCTAGCACCTTATGACTTCCAAAGAAACTTCTATCGATTATCAAGAAACATAATTATAAGAGCATACCTTTGCCTGCGAAGGTATATGTGAACAGCTCCAATGAAGTGAGGTTTGATCGTAAGCGTAGTAAGATGTGTTAGATATATCATAGCAGCAGTCTTGGAATTTCTTGCAATCAGGGTCACAGTAACACCTGGCAGTAAGAAATCTAATGGACCAGAAAACAAGTAGTCAATAAGTAAATTAATATGCACCCACAGTAAGTTAATGTATAATTTTCCAGAAACTCACGTGTCTAAATCCATGTCATTAGGTGATTCTTGTCTCGCACTGCGACAAGAGGTAAAAGCACAGGTTTTGTTAAGTAGGATCCTCGGTTCGAAGCTGATGTCCTCCATTTTCCCAAGACAGCAATGCAGAGCTATACAAAGCAATAAAGTCAGTCGGATCCATTCAGCAAACCTGAAACAAGAGTACATAATGAGCTGTGTTTCAAGACAAAGTACGATTTGTGTGAGTGCTGCTCCAATTTTAGTGTGTTGTGTTTCTATGTAAGATGTCTGTTAATGGCTTTCCTGAGCTTATTAGAAGAGGATCGTGAATCACAACAGAAATAATTATCATTACCTGTGAGAATCCTGAGTTTAATGTTTTTACTAAGTGTGTGTATTTCCCTGGTTCTTCAGTACACTTTATTAAAGTCACCAAATTTACTGTAACTTGTTGACGCTTCACTTACACCTGAAATAGTGGTGAGACATTTTCGAACTGTAGCCGTACAGCCAGTAGCCAATTGTGCCAAACAGCTAGAATTACGTGCTCACAACTGCCCACAAATTCAAGCTACAATGAAATCATAAACTACATTCTACAAATTTCCAAAGGTGACTTATTATTTTGATATTATACTCCTGGTTGCACGAGAGGGGACAGAATTATACAGATTATGAAAGATTACCCATTCCATCTGTGCTAAGTTCTGCCTGTCACATGACCCAGCAATAGGTTGTACTACACTACTGGCCATTAAAATTGCTACACCAAGAAGAAATGTAGATGATAAACGGGTATTCATTGGATAAATGTATTATACTAGAACTGACATGTGATTACATTTTCACGCAATTTCGGTGCATAGGTCCTGAGAAATCAGTACCCAGAACAACCACCTCTGGCCGTAATAACGGCCTTTATACGCCTGGGTATTGAGTCAAACAGAACTTGGATGGCGTGTACAGGTACAGCTGCCCATGCAGCTTCAACATGATACCACAGTTCATCAAGAGTAGTGACTGCCGTATTGTGACGAGCCAGTTGCTCGTCCACCATTGACCAGACGTTTTCATTTGGTGAGAGATCTGGAGAATGTGCTGGCCACGGCAGCAGTAGAACATTTTCTGTATCCAGGAAGGCCCGTACAGGACCTGCAACATGCGGTCGTGCATTATCCTGCTGAAATTTTGGGTTTCGCAGGGATCGAATGTAGGGTAGAGCCACGGGTCGTAACACATCTGAAATGTAACGTCCACTGTTCAAAGTGCCGTCAGTGCGAAGAAGAGGTGACCGAGACGTGTAACCAATGGCACCCCATAGCATCACGCCGTGTGATACACCAGTATGGCAATGACGAATACACGCTTCCAATGTGCGATCACCGCCATGTCGGCAAACACGGATGCGACCATCATGATACTGTAAACGGAACCTGTATTCATCCGAAAAAATGACGTTTTGCCATTTTTGCACCCAGGTTCGTCGTTGAGTACACCATCGCAGGCGCTCCTGTCTTTGATGCAATGTCAAGGGTAACCGCAGCCATGGTCTCCGAGTTGAGAGTCCATACTACTGCAAACATCGTAGAACTTTTCGTGCAGATGGCTGTTGTCTTGCAAACGTCCCCATCTGTTGACTCAGGGATCGAGACGTGGCTGCACGATCCGTTACAGCCATGCGGATAAGATGCCTGTCATCTCGACTGCTAGTGATACGAGGTCGTTGGGATCCAGCACGGAGTTCCGTATTACTCTCCTGAACCCACCGATTCCATATTCTGCTAACAGTCATTGGATCTCGACCAACGCAAGCAGCAATGTCACGATACGATAAACCGCAATCGCGATAGGCTACAATCCGACCTTAATCACAGTCGGAAAAGTGATGGTACGCATTTCTCCTCCTTACACGAGGCATCACAACGACGTTTCACCAGGCAACGCCTGTCAACTGTCGTTTGTGTATGAGAAATCGGTTGGAAACTTTCCTCATGTCAGCACGTTGTAGGTGTCGCCACCGGCGCCAACCTTGTGGGAATGCTCTGAAAAGCTAATCATTTGCATATAACAGCATCTTCTTCCTGTCGGTTAAATTTCGCATCTGTAGCACGTCATCTTCGTGGTGTATCAATTTTAATGGCCAGTAGTGTACTTCTTCATCACCAGGCACACATTTCGCTTGGCCGCACTGTCTGAGCTGTTGGCACAAGCACTTCCAGTGTGTATTAATAGTTGAGATAGACTAAATAGCTATTTTTATGCCAGCTATTGCGCCTATATTTCAATAGCAGTTAGTCTTTGCTGTCGCTTATAACTGCCAGTCAACTGTACTGCGACTGCCTGATGGGAACGACCGAAGCGGACACTGTACTTGATTTCAACAGTATGATGATAATGTACCTTGTTTATTTTTCCATTTATCTCATCTGGCAAGATTAGGAGCTTGAGGCCCTTCCTTACATGTAACCCGACATCCTTAGGTCATGTCCCACAGGTGACTGAGCACGTGACAATTCAGCTGCAAGCAGCAGTGTCGGGTGACAAGCCCTGGTGTCCTGCATGCGAGCAACAAACTCCCACTACAAGATGGCTACTAGAACCGACCAACTAATTTCATAATATGGAGACCATTAATCGTGGAATGCTGTAGCTCGATGATAATGCAACAAGATTACCTTTACTTAGGTAAATAAGGCGATAAAGGAGCTCTGTCCTTGAAATTTACAGAGGGAGGATTCTTCACGTCGAACTTAATCAATTATATCATCAACTAAGATGGTCACCAAACAGAGTCTTAAAATATACGAGGATGAGCAAGTATATATTCGACTGTCTCACCACTGAATTAAAGGTGACCATTAAAGATGAAAGTGACCACGAGCTTTCAGTGGCCGTTAAGTGTGGAACAATGATTGACCACTGCAAGTATGGCAGAATGGCCCACCACAGCAACGAGGTGTCTATGGTCTAGCGGAAATTTCTGTGATTAGTACCATATCTCTTTGTGGGTCCTGGGTTTGGACCAGGTTACATCTTAAATTTTAAATGCCTCAGACATAATCCTATCATCCGCTGTGTGAATAAAGTTTTGTCTATTCTCTTCACATGGCATCTCGAAGTATATTTTTAAGGTCTTGCAAAAGTACTTTAAGTGTATATGCACCTATCTCAATATATCACGCACATTAAACTGCTAATAAAACATACTGAACAACCAAGAAATTTTACTGACATTTGATTGTTGGGAATGCAATTCATCAGCAATCAGTGTTCATTAATCTAAACAGTCTGTAAATAAAGTATGACAAGTTTCGTTAAGAAAAAGGTTAAATGTTTTGCGAAATGATTCTTCTCAAATTAAGAAATACGAACAAAATAGACTAAAGAAAAATTTGATCCATCTCATCTGCTGTACATGCTTTAGAGCATCATTTGAGGGCACGTTAAATGCTTCTCCACTCCATTTTATTTCTTACTTTTAGACAAATCATTCCACAAAACATTTGACCGATTTTTTTCATTTCTCAAAAAATCAGGTCTTATTCAGAAAACATCTTAGTGACAACTCGTTTGCCTTCCTAGCGTCCTCTGTTTTCGAAATGTCCTAAATTTAGTACTTGATTCAAAGGAAGCTTTTTGACGGTTAAATATCATGCAAATGCATCTTTTTATGTGCAAAATACATAGGCCTTGAAGAGATGAACTTTTTGACCCTTCATTACATAGCTAGAAGCAGCTAATAAGATACATTTCACTGTTCTCTCAATTCACTAAGTTTTTTTTAATTAACCTCATTACTTTCAAATAATTAAGATTTTTAAGGAAAAACGACCTCATGCTGGTTAATTTGATGTTCAGTTAGTTCATTTCCGACTCCTCATTTGGCTATGAAAATTCGGGCAGAAACCCATTGTGTAATTTGTAGTGAATCCTGTTTTTACTCCACTAGAACATTTGACAGAAACGTTTTGAGTGTTCATCATAGAACAAATACGTTTCTCTTTGTATGCTATCACTTGCATAAAAAAAGAAAAAAGGGAAACCGTGTGCCGATATCTCGAACTGTTTATGAAATATGACAATTTTTGCAGTGTCATGATTCCGAATACACACGGGCATAGTCGGGCGCACAGTACATAAGCCATCCGCCAGACATAAAATCCAAAATCTCGAAAACTAAGAA
This sequence comes from Schistocerca americana, assembly GCF_021461395.2. NCBI lineage: Eukaryota > Metazoa > Arthropoda > Insecta > Orthoptera > Acrididae > Schistocerca > Schistocerca americana. The sequence goes on along the minus strand of NC_060124.1, from coordinate 362,143,454 downwards.
ATATATAATTCTGATCTCAACTTTAAATACGATTTCGATATGTTCGCTTCATTTCATACAGAGAAACGTATGACCTAAGATTAATTATATGCAAAGTCTACGCAATGCATTTGTCACTCTGCAAACTCTAAAAAACAATTGTGCAGTCATTTACTTAGGTTCGTGCAGCACAGTAACTAAGATGAATAACGAAAAGAAATTCAGTCCTTAATCAAGAGAAGATGTCAAGCTGTAAGATATGAAAGAAACAGAATTTTTCACCAAATAGTTTTCTTAATATCAGATAACAAGTATTTTATAGCAGCCAGCGCATCCGCTCCAGCACTTTGTCAAGAACTCACAACTGTAGCCTTCGCTGACAATTGTGCTGTAGTGACAATATTCATATATCTCCAGTTGTAACGGATGACAGGCAGTGTTGCGGACGTCACCAACCTAGGACACTTCTGTACCTAGGTCTGCGGTCGTTTTATGTCACCTGAAGCTGTTGCACCTGTCAGTCATTTCTGTCACTCATGTAGGATGTGGCCTTCGTGAGTTAACGTTATACTAAGCATACTGCAAAGCTGTATTAGCTGATAATGCTTGTTTTTGTTGTTATAGATAGAGTATGAATATATGGTATTCCATTAATGTCAGTCATATTGACATGGCGTCAAGTGACACTTCTTGGCAGATCAACACTGTGTGCCAGACCAATACTCGAACTCCGGAACTTTGCTTTTCGGAGGTAGGTGCACTAGCCACCCATCCTCACAGCCTTACTTGGGCCATTACCTGGTTCCCTACCTTCCAACTACCCTGACATAATGGTGTCAAGCAATTTCGTTATTACATTGCTGTCGTCCGTGAGTAATGACATACCAACAGAAACATATGGCAGCAGTACAAGGGACCCAAATCTGAAAAAGAAGTTGGCTAGTCTAGGGAAGATGAAAAAATAATATGGTAAAGTTATCAGATAAGATGGAAGAAAGAAATCGGAAATAGAAAGGTGGTTTTTATATTGTTGCTTGCAGGCAACGAAACTGTTGTTTTTAGCCGCCCATTACAGATTTATAAAAATGTCTCCCCTTTGGCCTAGGAAATCATACAAAGATGACGAAAAGTAGTAGAAACGTTAGCATTCTAGTATGTTAGTACCAAATGCATTGAGAATACCTTATTACGTGTTTTCTTTGAGAGTTTAGTGCAGCACCATAATTATTGCTGCACTTATCGATTATAAACTGTGAGAAATATGTACGTCATTTGCATCAAATAGATTGATTGTCGTCTTGTGCCTCTAGTCTTCTTCTGCATCGAATCTAAAGATTATGAAGTATTTGTAGAACGCGAAGTTGACACTTAAACATATATGAAAGCATGGTAAAAGTCTTTTCATGCTACATCCCAGTACATAAGTTCAGCATTAAAATTTATGGCTAAAAAAGGCAACACCCAGAACCACTAAATATGATAATTGTGTGGACAATTATAGAGACTCCGAAATGGATCCTGCATTCTAGGCAGCCAATAGATAAGAAAACATAAAAGGTGAGAACCCAGACCAATAGCAGAATTAAATGGAAATGGCAAACCGTAATAAAATCTTAAAAAAACACAAAATTTGGGAACCCAGATCAGTAAAAAATTAAATGCAAATGGCAAATCGTAATAAGATCTTACCGAATTTATAAAGTGTTTCGGCTAAGGTACATAGTTTTTACACATCCTCCCTGCTGGTGGCTACTTCCTACACTAAGAAACACTGTTTTGTGTCATGTGATGTAGGTAGTGTAACTGGGTTCGCGATATGTTCACATGCATGTCACCATCCCAAAGTAATGGAGGAGGTGGCTTAGCAATGATACAGAAATTGAGAACCGTGCTGCAAAGTCCCTGGCTGATAGCATCACGAGATCGACGCGATGTTTTGCTGACGTGACAATTAGTCGAGAATGGTAGTTTCGACCTCAACTAACTGGGTAAAATGCATTGAAAGTACTTGTAGAGAATGTTATGTTGTTGGAATGTAAAGTTACTGGGGTTAGTGTTTCGACATGTCACCATACGTGTGTGGGAAGTGATCAGGCTAATGTTTCTGTAAAATATTACGTATGTCTAGCCTTTACGGGAGGACAGATTTTCATGGGCAGCTGTGATTTCAACACATTGACGAATATATCTAAGTGTAACGATGATAATTCACTTCGTAAACACCTGCTCAATATACCAGTTCAGAGGTTCAACTGGATCTGCTGTAGTTTACAAACAGAGCAGCCAGCTTGGCTGTAACGTCATGGATACACGGAACGCCCTCTCATCGGCTCCCTGAAGCAGATCCTCACGTATTCTTTGTTGCACTATCGACTGCAATGTATATTACAGTACATCAACCCATATCGGTGGTCTTTCCAACCCTTTAATCTGTGGGAACGCTGTTGATTATAACATAGTTCTGGACACCTTGCGCTTTACAGCACTTGTTTGAGTGAGGCTTGGTGGAATGCAGCACTTTCCGGAAGTGCTGACTAAAAATACCAGCAGTCTATTCTCGAATATGATTGGCTGGAAGAATCATTTACTATAACTGAGGATAATCGAGACACCTAGCTGATGTGAATGTGGATATACTGTAATTCTTTTGGGTACTGCACACATATAAATGAAAATTTCATTCCTTGTCTGAGATGTGTTTTTGTTGGAGTGTGAAGTTACTGTGGTCAGTGTTCTGTCATGTCTGAAGAAAATGATGTGGGTGGGACTATGTCCCTTGATGAGGCAGGGACAGATTTAATGTGAAAAACTGCAATTTCAGTGCATTGATAGCCATAAGGGGTATGAAAGATTTTATGTGGAAAATTATGTCTAGTCATAAAGAGGATATGGCAACGGCCTTGCCGTAGTGGGGTACACCGGTTCCCGTCAGATCACCGAGGTTAAGCGCTGTCGGGCGTGGCCGGAACTTGGATGGGTGACCATCTGGGCCGCCATGTGCTGTTGCCATTTTTCGGGGTGCACTCATCCTCGTGATGCCAATTGAGGAGCCACTGGACCGAATAGTAGCGGCTCCGGTCAAAGAAAACCATCATAACGACCGGGAGAGCGGTGTGCTGACCAGATGCCCCTCCTATCCGCATCTTCAGCTAAGGATGACACGGCGGTCGGATGGTCCCGATGGGCCACTTGTGGCCTGAAGATGGAGTGCATAAAGAGGATATAGATTTACATGGGAAATCACAAGGAAGTATTTCCGGTACTTGGCTAATTGTTGAATGGTCATCGGATGGTGGTTCTATTGCAATATTTAATTGTAACTACACTGTAAATGTGTGTCTGGTTTTCTATGACGACTCTACTTGGTAGCCGGCCGCTGTGGCCGAGCGGTTCTAGACGCTTCAGTCTGGAACCGCGCTACCGCTATGGTCGCAGGTTCGAATCCTGCCTCGGGCATGGATGTGTGTGATGTCCTTAGGTTAGTTAGGTTTAAGTAGTTCTAAGTTCTAGGGGACTGATGACCTCACATGTTAAGTCCCATAGTGCTCACAGCCATTTGAACCATTTTTTTCTACTTGGTATCTCTGAACGTGGCAGAGGTAGCCCGTGGCTGGAACGAATGAACATGTTTGGCTTAAGTCGTGAGCCACCACTGAGCCTCCAGAACTCAGTTACGAGTGTGCAGTTGACCTCACCGTGTCGTCACATGAGCGGGTGAATAGTGAACTGATAGTCAGTATGCCTTGGGAAGCCTTCGCGATCGTGTGTGTGGCGATATTCTCCGATTTTTATGTAGAAATTTGAGTATATTCAGCTAGTATTTTCACTGGACGATTATTCCCTCCTCCCCATGTAAATTGACCAATTGTCGGCTTGGCGGTCATGGCAGCAGTCTCTCCGGCCTCTGAGTATCTAGTACGACTGACGTGTGGATTCTAGAAGACGAGTGTGCAAAGATGACTGGCAGCGGTAGTCTAATGAAATTTCCTCTATCTCCGATATCCAGTCATGCCAACTACTATGTAATGGACCATGCTTTATGTGTATGTGTTAACAAAGTGCACTGTCCATGAGCTGTTGGCTGCTATATGTTGCACTGAGTGCTTCTCAGTACATTCCAGTGGACTCTATCATCCGGCAAAAAGATGGAGTGGTATTTGTTTAAATAAATGTGGATTAGTTATTGTTACTATCCTATCAGGCTCTTTCCCCTCCTTCTCCTTCCTGGTTTAGCAGAGAGAACCAACTTGGGAATTCTATAGTGCTTTAAAAAATACATTTAGCACACCTGTAGGTGGTTGAGAATAACACAACCATGACGGCATAAATGTGCGCCGAAATTTGAAATGACAGCAATAATTTTGTACAGTATCGCTTCCAATTGCGATGAAAAATTCCTGATTGATCAATTTATTTTTTCCAGTACAAGTGGTGATACTGTGAGCAAACTACAGTCAAACCCTTGCCATGTCTCCTACAAATTGCTTAAGGACAAAGCCCAACTGAGCTGAAAATTGAAATTCTCACTACAGTTTTCTGATACCTCCAACATAATGGATTTCCCGCCAAACGACCTAACTGAGCCAACATCCACCAGTAGGAGGGAAGGAAATCCAAGAGGGGGAAGAGTATGATTTGGAAATTGGGTGGTTGTGGGACAGATATTCCCAGATTTTCCTGCCAAATATGCCAGACCTCGTATCCACCAATAGGGAGCATGGAAAACCTCTCTCACTCAGAGGGCATCGATTTCATTAATTAGTCAATCAGTTTGATAGAGTGGGGACAGCGCAAGTGGACTATTTCCAAGACATTCACAGCTGGAGTTTACCACGTATCTGCTGCTTTGTTCAGGGCATAAGAGGGGTTAGTGTGGTTTCTGGTAACCCACAACAGACGCTCACCAGTCAAGCAGTAGTCACTTGAGAGGGGCAGGGGGGGGGGGGGGTGGCAGAGCAGCGAAAGAGAGAGAGATGGAGAGAGAATACGTGTTTCAATAGCCCCCAGGTACCAATATTAAAGAGTTGCTGCCACCTGATGCTTTATCCAACAGAAAGTAACCAGACTGACAAGGGGGAAGGGGAGGAGATGGTTGGAGGGAGAAAAGTTGGGTGTGCTGCTTTCCCCCAGGGCCCTCTGCTGTTGGTTTTGTGAAGTAACTCAGTCAGTAACTGCATAATAGGGCTAGCACGTACAGCAGCTGGTTCCATTGACCTTGTGTGGAATATGTGTGTCTAGAAAGAAGACAGGAAGAGAGTCTGGTATCATATTTCAAAGGAAGCCAGCATATGGTATCACACATTCATCCTCAGGTGCCTGCCAGCCCAGTGCTTGGTAGTCAAAGGGTTGCCAGCGATCTGTCATGTGTGGTGCAGTGTGGCCCACACAAAGATGCGATCAGAAGGTTTTTTTCGTCAGACGTATGGTGGAGGAGGGTGCTTGTGTAGTCATGAGTCAGTACATACAAGACCTAAGATATATTAGGAGTGGTTTTCCTGTAAATTGCAATATTCCACACAGTCAATCGATTTGATAAGATATTTACTCCAAAATATGCAAGTGATCAATCAAAAGTGCCTCTGTATTTCTAGAGAACTGATGGGTTGGGGTATCGATGCAGTACGGATTTTGACCTAACTGCACCAGTATTCATCAATAGGATGTGGGGTGATGTCATAAGAGTGGAGGTACCACAACTGAGTTACTTCCAACCAAAGAGGAGCCTGTCTCCTGCAAATTGATTAAATAATGAATATGCAACAATATATTATTGACACTGATTTGAATTTCATATCGTGAAAACCTTCCTTTACAGCATAGACTACATCTTCTTCCGGCCAATTTCCAGGTGGGGAATGGAGGGGGGGAAGTGGGGGAGGGGAGGGTTGGGGCTTTTCACCAGAGGGGTATGAATGGCTCTGAACTGAACAAGTGTCCCTCTTCCCAGTGCAGTAGAGAGAAGGAGGGAAAAAGGATGATGAGTTTCTCATAAGGACTGATTATCCCAGGGCAGTCATAAATCAACCATCAAGGGATCATGAAACATTTAGCAGAACTATAGGTTAAGGGGAGGGGGGTGGTTACATGAAAAACCACTTAGCAGAACAATAGTTTAAGGTCATAAATCAATCAGCTGTCGCATTTTTTAATTTGCGTATCAATTTGATATCAAAAGTGGGCCAGAAACGCCTCTTGTCCTAGTGCTATTGATGGCCTTTGAAATCCGTACATTTTATTCACCACAGATGAAGACCAAGAGGCAGACGAAAGAAAAGAAGAGATGGAATTCATGAGGCCTTGCTGCAGATTGGTATTAGGGTGGTTGGTGGCAGAAATCAGGAAACAGAATCCAGTGGAACACAAGCCTTGTAGCTGAGCACAGTCATCTGGGCCTGATCACATAAGGTAAAGTAAGTCATGTCAAGAAAAGTTATTCCTACAGATGTAAGAACGCTGGAATCATGTCTTTGTCTCTCCAAGGAAATAACCTCTTATTTGCTTACAAATATGAGTCCCTATGGTCATATATTGTGAGCTTGAATGACGCAACAGGTGGCCCATAGTATCGGCAGTTACTGAAATACCGTCTAACACAGCCAAAAAACTATTTCAGTACCACTAACTGCAAACACTCAATAACTGGTTACCTTCCCCCCTGCGGGTTCGGGGGTAAGAATAGGCCCGCGGTATTCCTGCCTGTCGTAAGAGGCGACTAAAAGGAGTCTCAAACGTTTCGGCCTTATGTGATGGTCCCCTCTCGGGTTTGACCTCCATCTATCTAAATTATTCCGAAGAGCGAGCCAATTGGGGAAGGGCACCTTACATGGTGCACTGTATCCTTCGTGCAATTAGACCTATAGCCGTCTTTCTCGTCGTTGCAATGGTGTCCCGCTCGTTTTCGATCTCTTGGGCGATTACCACGCTGCACTCTGCAGTGTTTCTTTTAACTGTGACAACGACCTTGGCCATTTTTGCACCTAAGATCCAGCACGGTAGCCAGTCCGTTGTGGTGGGGCCGCCATGTACCCTCTTGGTTGTAGCCCCCTGACAACACAGGGATCGCTCTACTGATGCCTGCGCCGTTCACTCCCCACGTATGCCAAGGAGTAGTTGCCCATCTCCCTGGGGCATCAGGACTCCCGGCAATGGCCATCCTGCCAGGTGGCCTTTGCTGTGGCTGGGTGGCGCCCGTGGGGAGGGCCCTTGGTCGGAGTAGGTGGCATCAGGGCGGATGACCCGCAATGAAGCGTGGTACATCATCTCTCGCTGGCGGCCAGCCGTCAGCAGTCTCTAAGCGTTCGAGAGCCCATTTTAAAGGTAACGTTTATGACCCCAAATCGTTCCCCTCCCTCGCCACACCATGGGAGGAACGACAGGCATTGCGTGACAGTGAGACGTATTCGCCCAGATATCTTGTCTGTACCAGAGCTGATGGGGAATCTTTTCTATCCGTGAAGCCTCAGTTCTTTGTAGAGCATTTAGAGGACAAGTTCGGTGAGGTGGAGGGCTTGTCCAAGATGCGGTCCGGATCGGTGTTGATAAAAACGGCATCCTCTGCCCAGTCACGGAGGTTGCTCAATTGTGACAAGTTGGGGGATGTTTCCGTTAGCATCACGCCGCATAAGAGTCTGAACATGGTCCAGGGTATTATATTCCACCGGGATCTTCTTCTGCAGTCCGACGATGAATTACGCGCCAACCTCGAACGACGAGGTGTTCACTTCGTCCGGCACGTCCATCGGGGTCTGAGGGATAATCAGGTCGCCACCGGTGCCTTCATCTTGGCCTTTGAGGGTGATGTCTTACCCGAAAAGGTTAAGGTGATGGTTTACCGTTGTGATGTGAAACCATATATCCCTCCTCCGATGCGGTGTTTTAAATGCTGGAAGTTCGGGCACATGTCATCTCGCTGTACTTCCAGCATCACGTGTCGGGATTGCGGACGTCCTTTGCATCCCGATACTCCATGTGCCCCGCCTCCTATCTGTGTTAACTGCGGAGAACACCATTCCCCCTGCTCGCCGGACTGGAGGATATTGCAGAAAGAACGGAAGATAATGGAATATAAGACCTTGGACCGGCTGACCTACCCCGAGGCTCGACGGAAATATGAGAGGCTCCATCCTGTGACAATGCCGTCAACCTACGCCACTGCTGCAACGACGGTTCTCCCGTCATCACGAATCGGCTCTAAGATCGGTCAGCATCCACCGGCCCCCTTGCTTGTGGGGGGCACTTCACACCCTGTTGCTCCTGCTCCCTCTTCTCCAGGAGCAACACCCTCCCAACCTTCGGGGACATCAGCTCCCCCTTCCCAGCCGGAGAAGCGTAAGACTTCTTCGGCTGCTCTCGCCAGGAAGGGATCCCTTGGGGACCTCCCTTCGCAAGTTACGACCAGTGGAAAAGCGGACGCCTGCAAGTGGTTGAAACAACCGCCAGTCCCTGGTCGTCGGGCCTCGCGGTCGTCGTCTGTCCCTGAGACTGACCCAGTGAAGCCCATGCAGCCTGAACCGCCGAAGGCACAGCGTGACCAGCAGAAAAAGAAGAAAGTCCCCAAGACGAACGGTATTGCGGTGGCACCGATCCCGCCGCTTCCTACAAGCTCTGCCTCTGAGGACGAGGTGGAGATTCTGGCGTCCGCTGAGGACCTCGCTCTTGCCGGTCCCGCGGACGCAATGGATGGCATTTGCACGGATGCTCCATCGGAGGCAGCAGGTGACCCAGTGGCGTAATCTGCCTTCCCAGTCCCGTCACGCCTTTCCCAGCCATGGACAACACCATCCTCCAGTGGAACTGCAGCGGTTTCTTCCACCATCTAGCTGAGCTCCGCCAACTTATCAGCCTTCACCCTTTCTTCTGCATTGCTCTCCAGGAAACTTGGTTTCCAGCAATGCGAACCCCCGCCCTCCGTGGCTATCGGGGTTATTATCAGAACCGAGCAGCTTATGAAAGGGTGTCTGGTAGCGTCTGCATATATGTCCTTCACACTCTGCACAGCGAGTCTGTCCCTCTCCAGACGCCTTTAGAGGCTGTCGCTGTACGCGTGTGGACGCCACAGGCTGTTCCCGTCTGCAGTCTTTACATTCCACCGGATGGTGATGTCTCGCAGCATGTCCTGGCTGCACTGGTCGCCAATTGCCGCCACCTTTCTTGCTATTGGGCGACTTCAACGCTCATAACCCTCTGTGGGGTGGGTCGGTGGCAACAGGTCGAGGCGCCATCGTTGAGCATTTATTGTCGCAGCTCGATCTCTCGCTGTTAAATGATGGTGCCTTCACACACTTCAGTGTGGCGCATGGCACCTACTCCGCCATTGACCTTTCAATCTGTAGCCATAGCCTCTTACCGTCTGTCCACTGGAGTGTGCATGACGACCTGTGTGACCATTTTCCGATCATTTTGTCACTACCACAGCGCCACTCTTCTGGGCGCCCTAGCAGATGGGCTATGAATAAGGCTGACTGGGACTTGTTCTCCTCCACTGCCGCTTTTGAGCCTCTCTCTACCGATGACACTGATGCGGTGGTTCAATCGGTCACCACCGGCATCGTTACTGCCGCCGAATCTGCCATTCCCCATTCCTGTGGGTCCCCTCGGCGGAAGGCTGTGCCTTGGTGGTCGCCTGAGATCGCAGAAGCGATTAAAGATCGCCGGCGGGCGCTCCAGCGTCACAAGCGACACCCCTCCCTCGACCACCTTATCGCCTTCAAACGGCTGCGTGCGCGGGCCCGCCTCCTTATCCGCCAAGGCAAGAAGGAGTGCTGGGAGCGGTATGTGTCCACAATTGGCCTCCATGTCACTCCATCGCAGGTCTGGGCCAAGATTCGACGCGTCTACGGCTATCGGCCACCTGTCAGCGTCCCTGCGCTCTCACTGAATGGAGCAGTTTGTACTGACTCCGACGTCATTGCAAATCGCTTAGCAGAGCATTTTGCTATGAGTTCCGCTTCTGCGAATTACCCCCAGGCCTTCCGCTCCATTAAAGAGCGGATGGAACGTCGGAGCCTTTCGTTTCGCACCAACCACCCAGAACCTTACAATGCTCCATTTAGTGAGTGGGAATTTCGCAGTGCCCTCGCTGCTTGCCCTGGTACCGCTCCTGGGCCAGATGGCATCCACTGTCAGATGCTGCAACACCTTTCAGTGGACTGCCAGCGGCGCCTTCTCGATCTTTACAACCGTATTTGGGTCGAGGGGGAGTTTCCGTCGCAATGGCGGGAAGGCATTGTCATCCCCGTTTTGAAACCTGGAAAGAACCCTCTGGAGGTGGACAGCTACCGTCCCATTAGCCTCACCAACGTTCTTTGCAAGTTGCTTGAACGGATGGTGAGCCGGCGCTTGAATTGGGTACTGGAGTCTCGGGGCCTTCTGGCTGCATCTCAGGGTGGGTTCCGTAAAGGCCGCTCCGCCGCCGACAATCTGGTGAGCCTGGAGTCGGCCATCCATCCTGCCTTTTCCCGCCGTCAGCACCTGGTCGCTGTCTTTTTCGACATGCGGAAGGCATACGATACGACGTGGCGTCATCACATTCTTTCTATGCTTCATGGATGGGGTCTTCGGGGTCCTCTGCCGATTTTTATCCGCAATTTTCTGTCGTGTCGTACCTTCCGCGTGCAAGTCGCGGCCTCGTATAGTTCCTCCCACGTCCAGGAGAACGGCGTGCCACAGGGTTCCGTTTTAAGTGTCTGTCTGTTTTTAATAGCCATTAACGGTCTTGCTGCGGCCGTGGGACACTCTGTCTCCGCTTCCCTGTATGCTGACGACTTCTGCCTTTATTACAGCTCTCCCGGCATTGCAGCTGTTGAACGTCAGCTACAGGGCGCTATCCGTCGGGCGCAGTCTTGGGCTGTAGCGCATGGGTTTCAGTTTTCGGCAGCCAAGATCTGCGTTATGCATTTCTGCCGGCGACATATTGTCCACCCGGAGCCGCAGCTTTCTCTTAACGGCGAACTTCTTTCGGTGGTGGAATCACACAGGTTTTTGGGGGTGGTTTTCGATGCCCGGTTGACTTGGCTGCCTCATATCTGGCAGCTCAAACAGACGTGTTGGCGGCATCTCAATGCACTGCGATGTTTGAGCCACACCCGCTGGAGAGCCGACCGCTCTACCCTGTTACGGCTCTACCAGGCGTTAATCCAGTCCCGTCTGGATTATGGGTGCCTGGCATATGGCTCAGCATCCCCGTCTGTGTTGCGGGTGCTGGACCCAATTCTCCACAGCGGGATACGCCTTGCCACTGGTGCTTTCCGCACCAGCCCTGTGGACAGCTTACTCGTGGAGGCAGGTGTCCCTCCACTGCGGTTCCGACGCCAACGTTTGCTAGCCGCTTATGCTGCCCATGTTCTAAGCTCGCCCGGGCATCCTAACTATCGTCTCCTGTTCCCGCCGTCAGTCGTCCATCTGCCGGAACGTCGGCCCCGGTCGGGTTGTCCGATCGCCATACGTGTCAAGGAGCTTCTCTGCGGGCTTGGGTTTTTCCCTGTTCCGCCTCCTTTCCAGGCGCCTCTGCGTACACCCCCGTGGTGTGTTCCTCGCCCTTGCCTTCGGCTCGACTTGGCACAGGGCTCGAAGGACTCGGTCCCTCCAGAGGCCTTCTGCCGCTACTTTTATTCCATCCTGGCCACGTATCAGGGCTCTGGCATTGTTTACACCGACGGCTCGATGGTTGCTGGTCGAGTCGGTTATGCGCTCACTCTAGGGGACCATTCCGAACAACGTTCCTTGCCGGCTGGCTGCAGCGTTTACACTGCTGAGCTGGTCGCCATCTTTCGAGCCCTAGAGTATATCCGCTCCTGCTCAGGTGAGTCCTTCGTCATCTGTAGCGATTCCTTGAGCAGTTTACGAGCACTTGACCAGTGTTTTCCTCGTTCCCGTCTGGTGATGGCTATCCATGAGTCCCTGCATACTCTTGCGCGTTGCGGCCGCTCTGCGGTCTTCGTGTGGACCCCAGGCCATGTTGGGATCCCCGGCAACGAGAATGTTGACCGGCTGGCGAAAGAGGCGACTAGTGCACCATCTCTGGACGTTGGCCTCCCGGAGACAGATTTGCGAGCGTTCCTACGCCGCAAAATTCTGGACCTTTGGGACACTGAATGGCGCGCCCTGCCTTCACGCAACAAACTTCGGGCCATCAAGGGGGCTACCGGTGTGTGGCGCTCCTCCTTGCGGGTCTCTCGCAAGGAGTCTGTTGTCCTCTGCCGGCTGCGCATTGGGCACACTCGGTTTACGCACGGCCACTTATTGCGCCGTGAGGACGCGCCTCTATGTCGCTGCGGCTCCGTTTTATCCGTGGTTCACGTTTTATTGGAGTGTCCGTTTTTAGCTGCGCTCAGGCAGTCGTTCGCACTGCCTGACTCGCTCCCTGCCCTTTTAACAGATGACCCGGCTATGGCTGACTTAGTTTTACGTTTTATTCGGGCAGGGGGTTTTTATTCTTTAATCTGAGTGTTTCTGTTTTTATCTTATTGTTTTGTGTTGATTCTGGCCTTTGGCCTCCGGTTTTAAACTGATTTTTTAATGTGTTTCAAGTGGTTGGCTTTTCCTTTTTTATTTCTCTGGTCGGCCAACCACCGTCACACTCTGTGTGCTTTTAGTTCGTTTTGTCTGGTCTTTGTCTCAGTTTCTCTTGTTCTGTGTCGTCTGTGCTCTATCCTGTTACTCGTTTTTTATTCTCTGTGGGTGTTTTTTAGTACTTGGACAAAGGGGTCGATGACCGTCGCAGTCTGGTCCCTTTAATTCCCCAAACCAACCAACCAACTGGTTACCTTGGCCTGTAAGTTATTCCTTATAATCTATAATGTTTAGTGATCCAGAGTTTTATCCCATGTGTAAAATTGTAAAATCATCTTATAAATCCAGGACTGTAATGTTCCTGCAGTTTCACACATTGTTCTTAGTCACTACAGTCCCAAAAGAACCATCTTCACGGTTTTTCTTGAAATCAAGCAGAGAAATCATTCTGCATTTTCGGGATCAATAGTGGGCAAATACACCGAGTTGACAAAAGTCGTCATGGGATGCCTTCTAATTTGTGTCGGACCTCCATTTTCCCAGCATTGCGCAGCGGCTCAACATGGCATGCACTCAACAAGTCGGAAGTCCCCTGCAGAAATACTGAGCCATGCTGCCTCTACAGGCGTCCATAATTGCGAAACTATTACCGAAGCAGGATTTTCTGCACAAACTGACCTCTCGATTATGTCCCATAAATTCTCGATGGGATTCGTGTCAGGCAATGTGGGTGGTCAAATAATTCGCTTGAACTGTCCGAAATGTTCTTCAAACAAGTCCCGACAGGGAGTATTGAAATCCAAAAAAAATCCATCATTGTTTGGTAACATGAAATTCATGAATGGCTGCAAATGGTCTTCAAGTAGCGAAACATAAACATTTCCAGTCAATGATCGGTTCGGTTGGACCAGAAGACTCTGTTCCATGTAAACACAGCCCCACCACTATGGAGCCATCACCAGCTTGCACAGTCCTTGTTGACAACTTGGGTCCAAGGCTTCTTGGGGCTCTGCACCACACTCGAATCCCACCATCAGCTCTCACCAAGTGAAATTGGGACTCATCTGACCAGGCCACGGTTTTCAGTCATCTAAGGTCCAACCGATGTGATAACGATCCCAGGAGAGCCAACACAGGCGATGCCGTGCTGTTAGCGAAGGCTCGTGTGTCAGTCGTTTGGTCCCATAGCCCATTAACGCCAAATTTTGCCCCACTTTCCTGACAGATACGGTTCGGTGCACGTCCTACATCGATTTCTGTAGTTATCTCACACAGTACTATTTGTCTGTTAGCACTGGCAACTCTTTGAAAACGCCGCTGCTCTTGGGCGTTAAGAGTAGGCCGTTGGCTACTCCATTGGCAGTGTTGAGAGGTAATGCGTGAAATTTGGTATTCTCGGTAGACTCTTGACACTGTGTATCTCAGAATATTCAGTTCCCTAGCGACATCCATAATGGAATGTTCTATACATCTAGCTCCAACTGCCATTGTGTGTTTGGAGTCTGTTAATTCCCGTCATGCAGCAATAATAACGTCGGAAAACTTTCCACACGATTCACCTAAGTACAAATGACAGCCTCGCCGATGCACTGCCCTTTTAAACCTTGTGTACACGATACTACCGCCACATGTATATGTGCCTATCGCTATCCCATAATTCTTGTCACCTCAGTGTAATCAGTAAATTTAATTTGTCATGTAAGTAATGAAGTATTTTTTTAAAATTACAATTTACTTACTGTTTCGTGTAGTACATGTTCTGGAAGCACCTCATGAGTAGAGAGACATGGCAAATTTTAGCCCTTGCCTAGCGCCACTCCTGCAATCATAAAATGAGATTGGTTTATGTAGAAGACTGATTCCAAAGATCTTTCATATAGGTCATCAAGGAATAACCACTAATCTTAGACAGAAGTAATTGATTATCATTCTTTTCTTAGCCTTATTTTCGGTCTATTGTAAATATTAATATACACAAAAATATTGTTTATGGTAGGCATCATAACAACATGAGTGGAAAGCAAAAAATATCCATCAGCAGTGGCTAAAGTTATTGCTTGATGGAACAAAAGATGAGTTAGTGATATTTGTTTTTCATACACTTATGGAACTAAATGTCAGTTTCTTGAAACTGCAGGATATATCCTTGACATTCTACTGAATAATTAAACTTATCTGCATAATATGATTTCACAGATTTTCCTGGGGTGGTTTTTTGTGTATTTTGTGCTGACTAACTGCGTTGAAAATTTAATTTGGGTACACTATTTTTCTGAAACTGGTCTATTAGTCTTGTGTTGCTAGCATGGTTTTTGCTCATGGTCTTCACTCGCAACACTCTACAAAGACGTCTAGAATAGTCATCAAAACATTGGGTTTGTTCAGGCAGCGAATCTCTGACAGTTCCTGCCAGTTTGCAGATTAATTCTCCTATTTATGTGCAGCCCAAAACAGTTGTAACTGTTTCGGATGTTTGTGATGCCGGAACATTGTTACTGTCTCGTGCCATGTGGCACACTGTGAATCATTTTAACTCTTCTCTAGTGCCTCTTACATGGCAGTATTTAGCCCTTAGGGTGGACAGATATAATAAATGTATTTTTGTACCCAACTGGTCTGCCCCTTAGCTGGGTGGTCTGCACATCTAACTGCCATGTAGCTGGTTTGGGTTCAATCCCTGGCTGGGTTGGAGATATTCAACGACTCGAGGAATGGGTGTTGTGCTGTCCTCATTGTCATTTCATCATCATCGACACACAAGTCGCTCAATGTTGCGTCAACTGAAAACTCTGCGGCCAAAGTTCCCCATGTTCTTTTTTTCACCCAACATTCAGTGTTCCATGCAATAAGTCAACTGTATCCAGCCTTCAGCTTCTTTGTGTTCACAATATTGATGAGACAGTTGAAATGAGAATTGTCAAATTTTCAACTTTTTTGGCTGTGTCCATAGTAGTACATATTAACTATCAGTCTGATTATTCAGTACTTTAATCTTCATGAAACAGTATTTTGTACAGCTGTAGTTTGAAATTGCTTGACAGACTGAAGTAATATTGCTTTCCGACTTCGATCCTCGATTTTGATCTCCAACCCACTCAATATGCCTTCTGTGGAGATCACCCCCAAGTGTTTAGAATCTTTCAACTTTCCCACAATTTTTTATTAAACTTACTGAGTGACAATATGGGCTGTATGGGCCACCTACTTTTATAAGTTGTCCACAGATGACCACCCTGTTCAGGGGCTTAGCTCTAAAGGAGCATATTCTTGGTGTGATTACCAAAAAGGCAAAAGAAAGTGGTCAAATATACCATCATTAGCATTCTCTTCCTGAGCCTGTTATGAATGAAATAAAACCAAGTTTTAGAGACGTGAGTGACCCTGACTTGCTTAATAAATGTCTTCATGGGGACACACAGAATACAAATGAAAATTTCAACCATTGCATATGGCAAATATTATCCAAGAATGTTTTTGTGGGACTAAATACATTAAAAGTTGGTGTACTAGATGCAGTGATATGTTTCAATTATGGAGTGATAGGAAGGTTGGAAGTCCTGAGAAATTTAGGCATAAAATGTGGCTCTAATATGGAAGATCAATTGCTTGTGTATGACAGACAACTGATGCATTAAGCTGAAAGATTCGCTATTCAAGTTACCAAAGAAGCAAGAAGTGCTAAAAGGAATCCCAAGAGGAAGCTTGAAGATGAAGAAATGCTGCAGGATGAAGACTATGCTTCAAGACTGTTCTGAGCCACAGTTTAAGTGGACTCATATCTTCATTCACAACTTCCTGCAAGTTGTATTTTTTCAGAATTCAGGTACAAATATTTCCTACAGTTTATAAAGCATTGCTCTAATTTTTTTCTATATCTTGCAATAGTCCATACTTATAGTAGATCTAAGCTTTATTACAGAATCAACTAAATTATAGAAAAAGTAAAATTTTATTTGGAAAAACAAATTATAAAAATTAAAATGTAAGCTGGCCGTTGTGGCCGAGCGGTTCTAGCCGCTTCAGTCCGGAACCATTTGAGAAACGGCGTCACCAATTATATCTGATTACGCTCTGCATGCAGTGAATTAAACAACGCCTTCAGTCACAAATTTTCGTGTTTTCTTAAGTACACGATGCATTTCGGAATACAGTCACGTTTGAAGCTGCAAAATATGGATAAAATTAAATTAAAGCCTTAGCTGGTCTCTCACCGGCGTAACCTCCCTCTTGGCATATGCCAGTCGTTTTCTGTCTGTCCAACGACAAACGAGTATATCCGTCAAACTCTAAAGACTCCATGCTTTCTTCATCCCAATCCATTTTCGTTTTCTTTCCTCCATCCCATAAGCTAGCCTTACCCCGCTATGTCTCGGTGTTCTCACTGTCGGTCAGCTTCTTCTTCAGATTTTATTCCTTATGTTTCTGTTAGATGTCGTTTCTCAAATTCGACAAAAACATAATGAGGAAATTGTTAAAATAGTTTAATTAGACTGGCATTTCTGAAATACAATGTATTTATTACTATATCTAATATTATTATTACCAGATTATTATTATGAAATTGATTATTATTTACTGCTCATGTTATTATGCGTACTGTAATGATTGCTATACTATTTGTAAGCATTATACTTCTAGCTGCCAATATGGTACCATTATGTGAGACTATGTGAACTTTCGCTATACCGTATGGATTTCCAGTGCTTATAGTAGTGTGCTCTTTACGGAATCTCGGTGAAAGTTACCAATCTGACCTAGATGTGACTGCTGTGCGTATCAACTTTATGCCTAGGTTTTATATATGAATTTCTAATACAGAATATTTAAACAATCTCTTAACTGTACGACATCGGTATGTAGGTTAACCAGACCAACGTTTACATATGTACCTGTGTAGGATTCTTGCATCATGACTGGACTAATCACGGAATATGAAGTGTACCTATTTACTGCTACGAATACAGAAAAACACAAGGTTTCTTTAACACAGTACTCTGAATGCGATAGTATGTTTGGCCTAACAACTGCAACGCAGAGACATACAGGATAAACATAGGCTGTGGCTGAAGGCAGTCTGAATCTGTGTGTTGTGGACTGACAAGACAGCCAGTCCACAGTGACGGGTAACCGAAAGGCACGCGCTTAAACTCACGCAGGCTGGCGTGCGGTCTGAAACAGGATACGTAATGAATGCTATAAAGAAAAGTACGTAGCTGCTGGAATACTTAACTCTAAGCCGGCCGCGGTGGTCTAGCGGTTCTAGGCGCTCAGTCCGGAACCGCGCGACTGCTACGGTCGCAGGTTCGAATCCTGCCTCGGGCATGGATGTGTGTGATGTCCTTAGGTTAGTTAGGTTTAAGTAGTTCTAAGTCTAGGGGACTGATGACCACAGATGTTAAGTCCCATAGTGCTTAGAGCCATTTGAACCACTTTTTGAAAATGTAAGAGGTGATATTTTTTATCCTTGTAATATACATAACACGTGGAATTAAATAGGTCTAGCACCTCAGCCATTATATCATGCACATCTGGTAAAAATGTGGTCCCCTTCAAATATATAACATTGGATTAAATGGTACCTCAATTTGAGGAAGCATTTTGGAAACAAACAATTTCTTTGTAATTTTTAATAACCCTAAGCAGGTTCAAAAATATTCAAAATAGTTCTAATTTGTTTAGAAAGTGTGCTGCATTAGCCGATGTCAATAAAAACTCTGTAAAATATGTACTTTATAAACAATGCCTGAAAGAAATAGGTGTTGATTTTTATATAATATTGAGCCAGGAAAGTACCCTGGATCAAATGGTTCAAATGGCTCTGAGCGCTATGGGACTAAACTTCTAAGGTCATCAGTCCCCTAGAACTTAGAACTACTTAAACCTAACTAACCTAAGGACATCACACACATCCATGCCCCAGGCAGGATTCGAACCTGCGACCGTAGCGGCCGCGCGGTTCCAGACTGTAGCGCCTTTAACCGCTTGGCCACCACGGCCGGCTACCCTGTATCCTTGAGGGATTTGTTGCAAGAGCCTGCTACGGTGACCTAGAGGTGGGAGACAGTCCCATAACTACAGATGTTTTCCGTAATTTGTTGTGAATAAACTTGCAAGAAGTCCTAGCATGAGGTAACACTCTGCAACAGCGTGCCGTTTGTGGGAGCAGGATATGTCCTTTGGAAGCACCTACATTCTGTCTCTGAGGCTGACTGGCGAACGGCCTCAATGTTAAAAGTGTTTCGTATGACTGTTTATTGCTCGTGAAATGAAAAGTCAACTGGCATTGTTTGGCTTCATAGGGGTTGTGCTGTTTTAAAGTGTTCGGAAATTATTGCACTTTCTTGGCCAGCAAAATTTCTTTTCCAGTTCAGAAAGCCTAAACAAATTCGAAAGTGCTCTGTTGTGCACTGGCGTACCCTTCTGCTTTCCCGGTTTTCTAAAGCAGAGTCAGAGTTTACTGAGCTTGATCGTTCGGAAGAAAGAGGTTTCATAACATTTGGTGGAACCGTTTATTGGGCTAGAGTTGAAGCCAATGCCAATGAATTACATTTGTTTCTACGGAAAATTGAAGTATGGTGTTTTTGTGTTATTTTAAATTTATTGGCATATCCTGTTTTGTCTTATTTGGTATTATCGGCAGAACTGTCTAGGTACCAACAAAAGGTGGTGTATTGGCTGCTAGTAGCGTGCATTATCCAATCCAGTGGTCGAGTCTTGGAATTTTTATGGATGATGTTTTGCAGTTACAGGACATGAATTGTTCGTTTCGGGAACAGTGAAAAGTTTAAACGTATCTCACGGGTCAAAGTTGATCCCTCATAAGACAATTTCCTGAAGTAGAATAGTGCTGAAAATTAAAATGGATCTCCCAATAAAGTTTTCTGATTAATACTGAGAGCAGTACGAATCCAGCTGTGGCAAAATGTTCTATTAAGAACGTCTGCAATTATCTGTGCAGAGCGAACTGTAAATACTTGTGGCTGTTTCGAATGACGTCAATAAAATAGGGACGAATGATGCGATTCTCGAAATTCCAGCACCACATTCAGACAAACTAGAGTAGCAGGTTATCCACCTCTCTCAGACAGAGTGAGTTTTCATCTGACCAGTACTGCACATTGTGAAGATTGACTTGCACGTGGTTTGTGAACAATGAATTATTCGCGATGTCATACATAGAAACACCATGTCACTTTACAGTGTTCGTATATGTTATTTGGATAGCTGTAACCGATTTTGAAAGTCATTGTCATGAAGCTGTTAATGGATGAACACCTGAAAAGGATGGAATGCATATGTGAGAACAGGAAGCCACCTCCAAAATATTCGCGGTAGGAGACTCCCTCTGCCAACTCTCCTTGTATTTGTTTGAAAAGAGATTGACTGTACGGTGTGTCAGAACTCCAACAGCGCGCTCTCCCTGTAGTAGTAGAGAGTGAAAAGCGATAAGAGGTAACGTAAGCTTAGCTGTGAGCTAATATTCTGCAGTAAAAAATCTGTTAAATAAATTAATCAAATTTTGAGAAACAAATTAAATTCGTTCAGTGATATTTATCTGTTCAGGTGTATATACCTTGATAGCAAACTGCCTGAAGTTTTTACTAAAGATTTTACTAAATCCCTTTCGTTGGACGTTATGCTGAAAAACTACAATCGGTGAGATCTCTGAACTTCATGTACATTCTGTCTGAAATACAAAGTGATTAAGTTGCCCCTATCAATGTCGTTTTATGCAAACCGCCATTTTGTGTCTGGCCACCAAATCATGCGCTACATTTTCATATTCTCTCCCTCACTACGCGCCAAACATTAGAAAAAAACGAATAGACGCTTTTTGTAGGAATCGTAGTTTAATTTTGTACTGGGATAAATTTTCGATAGAGGCTGTAGTATTCGAGTTATTGAAGAAAAACTTATGAAAATGACCTTCACACGCAACCCCAATAGATTTGTCCCGACCGATCAGGATTTCTAGTATATTGTAAATGGCGCTCCCTCCTACTGCTATACAAAAATTTTTGATTGCGCAAATTATTTCACACCTTCAACCTCTTTTGGTCTTCGTTGACTGGCCTCATTACACCACCGGCTTAGTCGAGCATTTACAAATTGTAAAATTGTCGTCTGTGTAAATTCTACCTAATAGTTTTGTGAATTTTAACAGCATAAAATAAAACACATCGTTGTATTTGTCAGCCCTTCAGACTACGAAACTACTGTGCTTGTAAGGGTTAAGTTTGGACTGAATTACCAACGTAATTAGTTTCACCGTAAAGTTTACAAAAGCCGTTTTTCTTTCGTTATCCTCACGAACACGTTTAAATTAACATGTTAACGAAATAGCTGGCTATGCTGGTAGTGAAACGACCCAATCAATAGAGGCCAGAAAAGGTCGAATATCAGGAACAGTTCGTGTATTTGTAATTTTTTGTACAGTGGTAAGAGGGAATGGCACGAACAACGCACTAGGAATCCTGACTGGTGAGGGATACGTGAGGGGTGGAGGTGCGTTTGAAGGTGTCTTCTGTATATTTTTCTTGAATAGCTCGAAGACCGTGTCCGTCAGTGAAACCATATCCCACTACAATTTTTAAGTACTTTAAATATCCCACAAAAAGATCCTATTCATTTTTTTCTGTAGGAGTAATAGTTTACGTGTAGCGAGGGATAGCGTATGAAAATTTCGCGCGTGGTTTCTGAAGGCCAGATACAACACAATGGGTTGTATCAAACGATTGTATTCAACGACACCGGTAGGGACAGTTGACTCACCCTGTAATTTGTATTTCAGGTTCCCCCAGGGGCTCAGCATTCGTTTGCTGGGTACGGGCTTGGCGACCCCAGGATTCCTGAGCTGGGGACTGGTTAGCGCCACCTGTCCCCCGTCACCGTAAGCTCTGAGTACACTTCAGCGACCACCGTGCGGCGCAGCGGTGGAATGTTGTGTGTCTCAGGGAATGGGGATCTTGGCTTGGCCGCCCGGATCGCGAGGATGGAACAAACCTCTATAAAAAAACCCTCAATCTTCCAGTGTGCTCCGTGCCTATGAGATGCATGGCTGTTGAGGTGGAACAGTCGCAAGCGGGCAACCTCTGGGGCACCTGCCACACCCCAGTTGTATAGGGCTTACTCAGGCATGCGGGGCTCTGTCTGAGCGGACCTTTAGTTCCCTAGCTGCTCGTGGGATCGAGATGGAACCCTCGAACTTTTCTTTTCCTCCCAGCGGAAAGGGTGGGCCGCTGGTAGGTTCTCACACCCAATCTAACAAGAGGGCTCGTGTAGCCAGTCCTCCTGATTCAGGTACTAGTAACAGAACGCATTCTGCTTCTCAGAATGTGTTTCTTATAATTAAAAGAAAAGATGGGAGTTTTGAAAAAGTTTCGCCATTTTATATACAGAAGGGCTTAGAGGGTATTGCTGGCACGTTAAAGTCTGTAAAGCGCCTGTGCAATGGCACCTTGCTGGTTGAAACATCTAGCTTCCAGCAAGTTCAGAACCTTCAGAAGGCACACTTTCTTGGGGAGTTTGCGATAGAGACTGACTTTCACAACACCTTGAACTACAGCAAGGGTGTTGTGACTTGCAGAGATCTCGTCGACATTCCCCAAGACGAACTGAAGTCTGAATGGTCCCGGGAAGGCATTGTGGACGTGCAACACGTTATGAAATGGGTGGATGGTGCTCTCATAAAAACTGACTCATTTATTCTTACCCCCTGCGGGTTCGGGGGTAAGAATAGGCCCGCGGTATTCCTGCCTGTCGTAAGAGGTGACTAAAAGGAGTCTCAAACGTTTCGGCCTTATGTGATGGTCCCCTCTCGGGTTTGACCTCCATCTATCTAAATTATTCCGAAGAGCGAGCCAATTGGGGAAGGGCACCTTACATGGTGCACTGTATCCTTCGTGCAATTAGACCTATAGCCGTCTTTCTCGTCGTTGCAATGGTGTCCCGCTCGTTTTCGATCTCTTGGGCGATTACCACGCTGCACTCTGCAGTGTTTCTTTTAACTGTGACGACGACCTTGGCCATTTTTGCACCTAAGATCCAGCACGGTAGCCAGTCCGTTGTGGTGGGGTCGCCATGTACCCTCTTGGTTGTAGCCCCCTGACAACACAGGGATCGCTCTACTGATGCCTGCGCCGTTCACTCCCCACGTATGCCAAGGAGTAGATGCCCATCTCCCTGGGGCATCGGGACTCCCGGCAACGGCCATCCTGCCAGGTGGCCTTTGCTGTGGCTGGGTGGCGCCCGTGGGGAGGGCCCTTGGTCGGAGTAGGTGGCATCAGGGCGGATGACCCGCAATGAAGCGTGGTACATCATCTATCGCTGGTGGGCCTCCACCAGCAGTCTCTAAGCGATCGAGGTCTAACCTCAACGGGAAGAAATTGGATCAGAGATCGTTTCCCTCCCTAGCTACTCCATGGGAGGAACGTCTTGCTAAAGAAGGCAGTGGCGAATATTCACCCCGGTACCTTGTGTGTACGCGGGTTGATGGAGAATCGTTCATGTCAACCAAGCCCCAGTTTTTTGTGGAGCATTTAGAGGACAAGTTCGGGGAGGTGGAGGGCTTGTCCAAGATGCGCTCTGGCTCTGTGCTCATCAAAACGGCATCCTCTGCCCAGTCACGGAGGTTGCTCAATTGTGACAAGTTGGGGAATGTTTCAGTTACCATCACGCCGCATAAGAGTCTCAACATGGTCCAGGGTATTATATTCCATAGGGATCTTCTTCTGCAGTCCGACGATGAATTACGCGCCAACCTCGAACGACGAGGTGTTCACTTCGTCCGGCGCGTCCATCGGGGTCCGAGGGATAATCAGGTAGCCACCGGTGCCTTCATCTTGGCCTTTGAGGGTGATGTCTTACCCGAAAAGGTTAAGGTGATGGTTTACCGTTGTGATGTGAAACCATATATCCCTCCTCCGATGCGGTGTTTTAAATGCTGGAAGTTCGGGCACATGTCATCTCGCTGTACTTCCAGCATCACGTGTCGGGATTGCGGACGTCCTTCGCATCCTGATACTCCATGTGCTCCGCCTCCCGTCTGTGTTAACTGTGGAGAACACCATTCCCCCTGCTCACCGGACTGTCGGATCTTCCAGAAGGAAAGGAAGATAATGGAATATAAGACCCTGGACCGCCTGACCTACACAGAGGCACGGCGGAAATATGAGCGGCTACATCCTGTGCCCATGACATCCACCTATGCCGCTGCTGCAACAGCGGTCCGATCCTCTCCCGTGTCGTCACGTACTGTTGCCTCTCAGCTATGTCAAAATGACCCAGCCCCCTTGGTTGTGGGGAGCACTTCGCCCTCTGTTGCTCCATCTACTCCAGGAGCGACACCACCCCAACCATCGGGGACATTCGTCCCCCCTTCCCAGCCGGAGAAGCGTAGGGCTTCTTCGGCTACTCTAGCCAGGAAGGGGTCCCTTGGGGCCCTCCCTTCCCAGGCTTTGCCCAGTGTCAAAGCGGATACCCGCAAAGTTTTGAAGCAACAACCGGTCGCTGGTCATAGGGCTTCACGGTCGTCGTCCGTCCCTGAGACTGACCCAGTGGGGCCCTCCCAGCCAGACCCTCCCAAGGCACAGCGTGCGAAGCCGTTGAAGAAAAAGGCTCCCAAGCATCCTGACATTGCGGTGGCACCTGTCCCACCGCAACCTTCAACCTCTGCGTCTGAGGACGAGGTGGAGATCCTGGCGTCCGCTGAGGACCTCGATCTCGCCAGTCCCTCCGACGCCATGGGCAGCACTGGCACAGGTGCTCACTTGGAGGCAGCGGGTGACCCCGTGGCGTAATCTGCCTTCCCCGTCCCGTCACGCCTTTCCCAGCAATGGCCAGTACCATCCTCCAGTGGAACTGCAGCGGTTTCTTCCACCATTTAGCTGAGCTCCGCCAACTTATCAGCCGTCATCCTTTCCTTTGCATTGCTCTGCAGGAAACTTGGTTTCCAGTAATGCGAACCCCCGCCCTCCGTGGCTATCGGGGTTATTTTAAGAACCGGGCAACTTACGAAAGGGTGTCTGGTGGCGTCTGCATATATGTCCTGAACTCTCTTCACAGCGAGTTTGTACCTCTACAAACAGCTTTAGAGGCTGTCGCTGTTCGGGTGTGGACGCCACAGGCTATCACCGTCTGCAGTATTTACCTTCCACCTGATGGTACTGTCGCACAGCATGTCCTGGCTGCTCTGATAGCACAACTGCCGCCACCTTTTTTGCTGCTGGGCGATTTCAATGCCCACAACCCTCTATGGGGTGGGACTGTCTCCGATGATCGTGGTCGGGCCGTGGAGCATGTGTTGGCTCAGCTCGACCTTAGCCTCTTAAACACCGGTGCTCCCACGCATTTCAGTGTGGCCCATGGCTCGTTCTCGGCCATCGATCTCTCTATTTGCAGCCCTGGACTTGTCCCATCCCTCCACTGGAGGGTGCATCCTGACCTGTGTGGTAGTGACCATTTTCCCCTCTATTTGTCACTGCCACAGTGTCATTCTTCTGGGCGCTTGCCCCGCTGGGCTTTCCACAGGGCTGACTGGCCAGCTTTTACTTCCGCTGTCACCATTGCGTCTCCCCCACAGGGTGACATTGACGAGGTGGTCCGTGTTTTAACCACGTCCATCGTTTCAGCGGCCGAGGCTACCATCCCCCGTTCCTCTGGCCTCCCTCGGCGGAAGGCTGTCCCCTGGTGGTCGCCGGAGATTGCTGAGGCTATTCGCGACCGTAGGCGGGCTCTCCAGCGTCATAGGCGGCACCCGTCTCTGGAGACCCTCATCGCCTTTCAGAGGCTCCGTGCCTTCGCCCGTCGCCTTATTGCACGGCGTAAGCAGGAGTGCTGGGAGAGGTACGTCTCCTCCCTGGGCTCCCGTGTCTCGTCCTCGCACGTGTGGTCCCGTATCCGGCGGATTTATGGCTCCCCGACCCCTGTGGGTGTCCCTGGGCTCTCCTTGGACGGCGCTGTCTGCACGGACGCTGCCGCCATTGCTGAACGGCTAGCCGCGCACTTTGCTCAGAGCTCTGCGACTGCATCCTATCCCCCCGCCTTTCGCTCTCTAAAGGAGCGAGCCGAGCGGACGCCGTTCTCATTCCACACGCGTCATTATGAAACTTACAATGCTCCTTTCAGCGAGAGGGAACTCCTCGCTGCCCTCGCCGATTGCCCTGATACAGCACCACCACCGGACTGCATCCATGCGCAGATGCTGAAGCATCTCTCCAGGGACTGCCAGAGACACATCCTCGCCATCTTTAACCGCATTTGGAACGAGGGCGTGTTCCCGTCGCAATGGCGAGAGGGTCTTATTGTCCCCATCGTGAAGCCCGGTGCGGACCCACTGGCGGTGGACAGCTATCGTCCCATTACCCTCACCAACGTTTTGTGCAAATTGCTCGAACGTATGGTGGGGCGGCGTTTGTGTTGGGTCCTTGAGTCGCGCGGTCTCCTCGCTCCATCCCAGGGTGGCTTCCGTCGGGGCCGGTCTGCAGTGGACAATTTGGTGTGGCTGGAATCTGCTGTCCGTACGGCTTTTGCCCGACGTCAGCACCTTGTTGCTGTATTTTTCAATCTGCGGAAGGCGTATGACACCACATGGAGGCATCACATCCTCGCCACGTTGCATGGGTGGGGTCTTCGTGGTCGGCTCCCGGCTTTTCTTCAAAGCTTTTTATTGCGCCGCTCTTTCCGGGTGCAAGTCGGTGCCACCTCTAGTTCCTCTTATATACAGGAAAATGGGGTCCCGCAGGGCTCGGTGTTGAGCGTCTCGTTATTTCTAGTGGCCATTAATGGTCTGGCTGCAGCAGTGGGGTCGTCGGTGTCTCCTTCTTTGTATGCCGACGACTTCTGCATCTCATTTAGCTCCACGACTACGGGAGTCGCCGAACGCAGGTTGCAAGTCGCCGTTCGCAAGGCAGCATCATGGGCTCTGGCTCATGGTTTTCAGTTCTCTGCTGCCAAGACTCGGGTTATGCACTTCTGCAGGCGTCGGACGGTCCACCCTCATCCTGAACTTTACCTCGACGGCCACCTGCTTGACGTGGTGGACACTTGCCGCTTCTTGGGACTCGTCTTTGATGCCCGGCTCACATGGGTTCCTCATGTTACTCAGCTGAAGCAAAAATGCTGGCGGCACCTCAACGCCCTCCGCTGCCTTAGCCACACGTCTTGGGGTGCAGATCGCTGCACGCTACTGCAATTGTACAGAGCCCTTGTGCAGTCCCGGCTTGATTATGGGAGCCTGGCCTATGGGTCTGCGTCACCCTCAGTGTTGAAGTTGTTAGACCCCATACACCACTGTGGGGTCCGGCTTGCAACTGGCGCTTTTCGTACGAGCCCCGTGGATAGTTTACTGGTGGAGGCCGGGGTTCCCCCGCTGCGGATTCGCCGCCATCGACTGCTCGCCGACTATGCTGTCCACGTGCATTGCTCGCCAGGCCATCCCAATCGTCGCCTGCTTTTCCCTGCCATGGTCCTCCATCTGCCCGAACGGCGACCTAGGTCTGGGCTTTCCGTAGCTGTCCGTGTCCAGTCCCTGCTGTCAGAACTGGGGTCATTCCCTCTTCTGCCTCCCTTCCGGGTCCATACACCTACGCCTCCCTGGTGTTTGTCCCGGCCGTCTGTCCGTCTGGATTTGGCACAGGGCCCTAAGGACTCGGTTCCGCCTGTGGCCCTCCGTCGCCGTTTTCTTGCGCTCCTCGAATCATTTCCGGGCTGTGAGCCAGTCTACACTGATGGTTCCCTGGTTGATGGTCGCACTGCCTACGCCTTTGCTCACTCTGACCATATTGAGCAACGCTCCTTGCCGGCTGGCTGCAGTATTTTTACTGCAGAGCTGGTGGCCATCTTGCGCGCTCTTGAGCACATGCGTTTCTGCTCAGGTAGGTCCGTTGTCATCTGCAGTGACTCCCTGAGCAGCCTTCAGGCCATCGACCGCTGCTATCCCTCCTCTCCTCTGGTGTCCTCCATTCAGGAGGCTGTTTCCGCCATTGCCCGTTCTGGTGGTTCAGTGGTCCTGGTTTGGACGCCCGGTCATGTTGGCATCCCAGGGAACGAACGTGTAGACAGGCTGGCCAAAGGGGCGATAGCCGCCCCAGCTTTGGAGATCGGCCTTACGGCTCGCGACCAGCAGCTGGTGTTGCGCCGTAAGGTACTTGGGATGTGGGCTGCTGAGTGGCGTGGCATGACAGCCCCGAATAAACTACGGGCTGTCAAGGGGACGACCGATGTGTGGCGTTCCTCCCTGCGGGCTTCTCGCAGGGACTCGGTAGTCCTGTGTCGGCTGCGCATCGGCCATACCTACCTGACGCACGGCCATCTGTTGCGTCAGGAGGATCCCCCCTTGTGTCAGTGTGGGTCCCGGCTGACGGTCGGCCACATTTTGCTGGAGTGTCCTCGACTGCGCACACTCCGGCAATCTTTTAATCTCCCGGGCACTTTGGCTTTGGTTTTATCCGACGATGCCTCCATGGCTGATACCGTTTTAAATTTTATTCGTGGTAGTCCGTTTTATGGTTCGATTTAGGGAGGTCCTGCGCCTTTCCCTTTCTGTGTCTATTGTCCTTGTGTCTGTTGCTGTTCTGGTGTGCTGTGAGATGGTTGACTCTTTCCCATTTTTGATCTCGTGGTCAGTCAACCAGTCTCCGGCCATCTTTCTTTCTTCTGTTTATTTCTGTCTGATGTTCCTCTGTCCTTGTCTGTAGTGTTTGTTGCTGCATTTGTGTGCTTTTAGCGCCTGGGGGGACGTCTCCTCCCCCTTTGGTTTTTATCTGCTTCGTAGATTTTCGGCTCGCCTGATTTTGGAATGGGGGACTGATGACCTTCGCTGTTTAGTCCCCCTTAAACATCCAACAACCACCACCACCATTTATTCTTACATTTAACAGCACCAAATTGCCAGAGCATGTGAAGGCAGGTTTCCTACGACTCCGTGTACGGCCTTATTACCCCAACCCCATGCGGTATTTTAAATGCCAACACTTTGGCCACACTACTCTCGGCTGTAAAGGGGAAGCCACTTGTGGGAAATGTGGTAAAGCCGCTCATGAGGGAGTTGATTGCTCCTCTCCTCCCAAGTGTGTGAACTGCTCTGGGGATCACCCTGTGTGGAGTAGGGAATGCAGAGTTTTCCTTGAGGAACGGAAGATCCAGGAACTTAAAACCACTAAACGCATCCCGTATGGTGAGGCAAAGAAAATCTACAAGTCCATGCAGCCGCCCACGTTCGCTGCCTCCTTTTCTTCCGTTCTGAAACAGCCTGTCTTGAAAACCGATGCCGCTACCCAAACGGAGGTTGCTACTGTCAGCACTAGCACCTGCGTTTGTCAGTGTACATGTGCTGCTGCCATTCCTGTGAAGCCCGCTGCTCCCTCCCAGCCTTCTGACCAGGCTGTGGTAGCTGACATCATGGAACTTCCTGTCCCTTCCCGGGTCCAGTCTTGTGTACTGCCTAGTGCTGGTACACCCCCTACTGCTTCTGAGGTTTTGGCTCCAATGCCACCTCAGGCCAGAAAATCGAAGCCAAAGACAAAGGTGAAGACTCGCCCACTAAAGGAGACTGAAGTTCTACAGTCTGCTGATGTGGATGTCATTCTCTCTGACGTCTCTCTCGACTCCTCTTCTGAGGCGATGGAGGTAGATGTCAGACTGGGGCAATCGTCTCGCCCCAAAACTGAGCCTCCACCTGTTGTGGGCTCTCCACCCCGACAGAAAGTGCGACTGAAGGTACTCCCGCCCTGATAGATGGCTCCCATTATTCAGTGGAACATGAATGGATTCCGGGCACATGTGGAGGAACTGCACCTCCTAGCACAGCAACGCCCCCTGTGCTTGTGTTTACAGGAAACACATCTCAAACAATCTGATGCTCCTGTACTCAGGGGCTATAGGTTGTATCGCAAAGATGACCTGACTGGAGACAGGGCCAAAGGCGGAGTCGCCGTGTTTGTCGATAATGACCACCACTCCTCTGCTCTCCCCCTGGATACTGACCTGCAAGCAGTTGCAGTTGCAATTTATTCCGGTCGGAGGCTTACCGTTTGCTCCCTTTATTTACCCCCTCTGGATGCAGTGAACTTAGAGGCTTTCACACACCTTATCGACCAACTCCCCCGCCCATTTCTCCTCCTGGGAGACTTCAATG
Source organism: Schistocerca americana (assembly GCF_021461395.2). NCBI lineage: Eukaryota > Metazoa > Arthropoda > Insecta > Orthoptera > Acrididae > Schistocerca > Schistocerca americana. The sequence goes on along the minus strand of NC_060124.1, from coordinate 362,113,831 downwards.
CCCATCATGTCCTGTGGGGCTCCACTTCTCTTTGCGCTCGAGGTCGAATTTTGGAGGGCCTCCTAACATCTCAAGTGTTGTGCATCCTCAACACAGGTACTCCGACTCATTTCTCTAGTGCTACAGGGTCATTCTCAGCCATTGACCTATCTTTCTGCTCTCCAACCCTCACTGACTCCGTTCACTGGGAGGTCATTGACGACCTACATTCCAGCGATCACTTCCCTATCCGCATTCATCTCCTGGATGGTGTATTGCTGGAGCAGCGGCCACCATCGTGGATGATTGGCAGGGCTAACTGGCCACTGTTCACTCGGTTGGTTGTCTTTGACCGCCACACCAGCGTACAGGAATGGGTGGATCACATCACGCTTGTGATCCACCATGCTGCTGACCTGTCCATACCACAGTCTTCTGGCACTCTTAAGCGGCGCCTTGTGCCTTGGTGGACAGAAGGGTGCCGTTCAGCCATCCGTGACAGGCGTGCGGCTCTTCGCCGATTTAAATGCCGCCCAACAACGGTCAATCTTACCGCCTTTCGTATCGCGAGAGCCAGGGCACGCCGTGTCATTAAAGAGAGCAAGAAAAGGTCATGGCAGGAGTTTCTGGACTCCATCAACCGTTCCACTTGTTCCACAAAGGTATGGGAAGCCATCCGGAGGATTTCCGGTAAACGCAGCCGTTTACCAATAGCTGCAGTCCTGAACCAGGGATGCCTCCAAACGACACGCAGTGCCATAGCTCAGTCGCTGGCAGAGCATTTTGCACAAAGTACTGCCACTGCAACCCAGGATCCAGCGTTTCGTCGCTACCGTGCGACTGTCGAAAGAGCGAATTTGAACTTTCGGTCGAACGGTTCTGAGGCCTACAACTCCCCTTTCTCCATGTGGGAACTTGAGTCGGCTCTTACTGAGACTTCTGACACTGCACCAGCTTACGACCGCATCCGGTACTCCATGCTTAGACATCTTCCAGCGGCGTCAAAGGAAATCCTCCTTGAATGTTTTAATCTCATATGGCACACGGGAGTGTTCCCAACCTCGTGGAGGGAGGCAATCCTCATCCCTCTCCTCAAACCAGGAAAGGACCGCACATGTCCCAGTAGTTATCGTAGTATCGCCTTGACAAGCTGTGTCGGAAAGACCCTGGAACGGATGGTTAACCGTCGTCTGGTCTGGCTGCTAGAGACCAGACAGCTCCTTAGCCGCTTTCAGTGTGGATTCCGAAAATTTCGATCCACAGTCGACAACCTGACCCTCCTCGAGGCGGCTATTCAGCAGGCTTTCCTCCGTCAGCATCACTGTATCGGTATCTTCTTTGATATCAGTAAGGCATATGATACTACTTGGAGACACTGTATTCTTGCACAACTGCATCAATGGGGCTTTCGTGGCCGCCTCCCTATTTTCATTCGGTCTTTCCTGTCTCAGCGGTTTTTTCGGACCCGCGTTGGTAACACACTGTCTGATCGCTTTGAGCAAGAGAACGGTGTCCCCCAGGGCAGTGTTTTAAGCGTTACCCTCTTTGCCATAGCAATCAACAGTATAACGTCTACAGTGCGGAGTCCAGTACAGTGCTCCTTGTTTGTGGACGACTTTGCTGTTTTCTGTTCCTCCTCTAGTGTTGCATCCGCGAGCCGTCAATTGCAACTAACGGTGCGGCGGTTAGAGGAGTGGGCTGCAAAGACGGGTTTTAGGTTTTCTGCCGATAAGTGTGTTTGTGTTCATTTTAATCGTTCTCGTCGTCTTTTTACGTTGCCTGCCTTGCATATGGGGGATACTGTCCTACAGTTTGGAGACACAGTGCGGTTTCTAGGCCTAATTTTTGACTCCAGGTTGTCATGGTTGCCACACCTACGTGACTTGAAAGCCAGAACGCTGAAGGCACTGAACATCCTCAAGTGCCTCAGCCACAGGTCTTGGGGAGCGGACAGGGCGCGTCTCCTTCAGTTTTATCGAGCTTTCGTGCGCTCACGGCTGGACTATGGCTGCACAGTATATGGGTCAGCGAGGCCGTCTTATTTGCGGATCCTTGACGCTGTTCACCATGCTGGGATTCGACTGGCTACGGGTGCTTATCGGACCAGTCCCGTACCCAGCCTCTGTGCTGAGGCTGGCGAACCGCCACTTACCATCCGGCGGCAGCTCCTGCTGGTGCGCCAAGCTTGTAAGTTTCTTGCAGCTCCCGGCTCGCCTGCTCACCATCTTGTTGCCCATCCACCTCTGGATCGCCTTTTTTCCCGCCGTCCCCGGGCTACGTTGCCGTTTGGGATCAGAGTGCACCGTGTGCTTGAGTCCCTCAGTGTGGAGTCTGTACAACCCCAAATCCTGGGTTTTAACTGCCTGCCACCCTGGTTACTGAAGAGGCCACGTGTGATTTTAGATTTATTGCAGTACAAGAGAGATTGCACTCCTGCTACCGTTTTTAATGCAGCATTTTCTGCTATTTTATCTGAGCACCACGACTATGTAGCTGTTTTTACGGATGGGTCGAAACAAGGGGATTCCGTGGGTTGCTCAGTTGTTTTTCCGGATCGTGTCCTCAAGGTCCGCCTGCCTCAGACTTTTACTGTCTTTGATGCAGAATTGTCTGCGATCTTGCGGGCACTGGAGCCGATGAGACTTTCTTCCTCTCTTAAATTTCTTGTCTGTTCCGATTCACTCAGTGCCCTTCAATCCTTGCACCGTTTGTATCCGGCGGATAAAGTAGTCCAGACCATCCAGGATGCCCTCCTCCGACTACAGCGACTAGGGAAGGTTGTAGCTTTCTGCTGGGTTCCGGGGCATGTCGGCATTGCTGGGAATGAACGGGCAGATCTCGCAGCGAAGGAGGCGTGTCTTGATCCACACGTATCTCAGTGTGCTATCCCGTTGCACGCACTCACCTCGCTGTTGAGCTCCAGAGTCATGTGTCGGTGGGAGGATGAGTGGCTGGAAGTGACTGACAATAAGCTCCGTCTAGTCAAGCCCACAACGCGTGTGTGGTGTACTTCCTTTCAGCCCCATCGACGGGACGAGGTTCTCCTCACTCGGCTTCGAATAGGCCACAGCCCTATGACGCATGGCTTCCTGCTCCGGCGAGAAGACCCTCCATTGTGTGGTGCTTGGGGCGTCCAGGTCACTGTGAGCCACATTTTACTGGATTGTGTTTTATTTTCTGACCAGCGGGCCTCGGCTGATTTGCCAGCGGACCTGCCAACTCTTTTAGGCAACACTCGGACGAATGTGGTTGAAGTTTTAAAGTTCTGTGCCTTGTCAAATGTTTTTACAAAGATTTTAGGGAGCGGATTTTAATTTGCTCACTGTGTGCCAAGCTCGCCCATCTTTTCTGTAAGTGGCCAGCCAATGACACATTCCTGTGTCATTCTTGTTGCTATGTTTTCCCTTCCCTTCGGTTATACTTTCTTATGTAGTAATTTCCCTCTTTTCCTGTTTTCTTTGAATGTGTTTTTCAGTTTTATTAGGTCTCTCCACATTCGTTCCTTTTAATGTGTGTCAGGGCGCTGATGACCTCGATGTTGAGCGCCCATAAACCCCAACACACACACACACACACACACACACACACACTGTATTTCAGGTCGTCTAAGTCTTGTCGTAATGGCGATGGACTGGAGACTAATTTTCTCCCGACACAGTATGAGAGATAAGTGTTCTGTAATTTATCCATCTAGGTAGAAGAATGGTTCTGTCAAGAGAGCATAGTGTTAGTAGTCGGCATAGGAAAACCGAATAGGGAACTAACAAAATGTTGACAATTATCATTTAATTCATTTGGGACGTAGTAGTGTTTGTTTCTACAAGTACTTCACAAAATGAAAATCTATTGAAGTATGTAAGCAGAGTCGTTGGTCGTTTAAGGACGTGACAATCCCGAATTAATTCGGTGGCAAATAAGAGCTTGTCGGATTCTCATGGAAAGAGGCAGGTACAGTACGTGAATGACAGTCTACCAGGTTTAAACACAAACACACTTTTGTCAAAAGCTTGGTGATTCTCAAATCAAAACAATTCGTAAGATTCAGCAGGTGATTGGAGAAGATGCGATGGTTGTAACGCAAATTAAGGAGCGGTTCAACCGATTCAAAAATGGACGCACATCAGCGGAGGGTGACCAGCGTTCTAGCAGGCCCCAAACTGCTCGGAGTGGAGCTGTTGTTGAGGGGGTGCAAAATTTTGTGATGGAAGATCGTCGTTTGACCGTGCGGGAGATTGCCCAATAGGTTGGAGTGAGTAAAGATTCTGCACATGCAATTTTGCGTGATGATTTGAACATGAACCGAGTGGTTGCGAAATTCGTGCCCAAGTTGTTGTCACCGGAACAAATGACCACCGTTTTGATGTTGCACAGTGTTGTGACTTGGCAAGACAGCCAAGCCACTATGAGAGGAAGCCGAAAGGCACGCGTTTAAGCTCACGCAGGCTGGCGTGAGGTCTGGAACAGTTAAAGGAATAGCTGGAATACTTAACTTTAATCCATAATTGGTGAACATCGGTCTGACGGTACATGCATCACAAGATGAATAGCAAATGATAATGGCGCCTTGCTAGGTCGTAGCAAATGACGTAGCTGAAGGCTATGCTAACTATCGTCTCGGCAAATGAGAGCGTATTTTATCAGTGAACCATCGCTAGCAAAGTCGGCTGTACAACTGGGGCGAGTGCTAGGACGTCTCTCTAGACCTGCCGTGTGGCGGCGCTCGGTCTGCAATCACTGACAGTGGCGACACGCGGGTCCGACGTATACTAACGGACCGCGGCCGGTTTAAAGGCTACCACCTAGCAAGTGTGGTGTCTGGCGGTGACACCACACACAGGACCTTCTGGACACCACCAACGCTGATCCTGGGTTTCTGAACACTGTGATAATTGGAGATGAGTCATAGGTGTACGGGTACGACCCAGAAACAAAAAGACAGTCGTCGCAGTGGAAGCATCTCCAGTCTCGAAGCCAAAAGAAAGTGCATCAGGTGCAAAGTAAAATCAAGGTGAAGCTGACTGTCTTCTTTGATGTCTGTGGAATTGTGCATCACGAGTTATGCACCAGGACCAACAGTGACAAAGGAGTACTATCAAGATGTTCTCCGGCGACTCAGTGACGCAGTTTGGAGCAAAAGACCAGGCATGTGGACGGCGAAGAACTGGCAACTGCACCACGACAACGCCCCCATATATTCATCCCACTTGATCCAAAATTTCTTGGCCAACCTCCCTACTCTCCAGACATGGCTCCCTGCGACTTCTGGTTGTTTCCAAAATTGAAGATGCCACTGAAAGGATCCTGTTTTGAGAGTATAGAAGAGATAATGAGGAACACGACGATGGAGCTGAACACCATTCCAAAAGAAGACATCCAGAGGTGTTTGTGGCAGTGGAAGGGTCTGTGGGCTAAGTGTGTGCAAGCACAAGGGGCCTTCTTTGATGGGGATTAGGGTCTCAACCTCGTCAGGTATTCGAAATATTTTTTCTGGCCAAAGGTCAGATACTTTTTAGACAGGCCTCATATGGCCCGTAGAAGCATCGTCACGCTACTGCCTTTTTCTGCTTTAGTCATCATCCTCCATCATCCTATGGGACTGTCTGCTTTAGGAGCTAGCACCAGCTCCTATGAGCTAAAGATCGGACTAGGATCCTTTTACCCGCTGACCCACTTAGAGTCTACTCTCGCCATGCACTGCAGAGTCTACTCTCGCCGTGCACTGCCAGCCAAACGTCAGAAACTGGGGTTTGCTCCCTGTATGCCATCGCTTCTGTCACCAGCCGCTGCTGGGGCAGGCTGCTGGCACAACCTTCCCATGGTATAACCATGCCAGTCTGCGAAGTTAGAAATTCAAGCAGCTCCACCATTGGTCAAGATTGGTTACACAGAAGGTTGCTCTGCTCTTGGCGACACTGAGTCGTGACGACCCCAGACGAGGTTTCGACTATGTATTGCTGAGGAGAACCATGTGGGCGTTGTATCTGCGATGTATGCTGCACTGGAAAAATAAATCAACTTGTTTCAATCTGAGTATGAATCAATTTGCTGCTGCTTCCACTAGATAGTCCACATGTCTTGGGGGCTGGGGGAGTGGGGGTCATACCATCTGCCCTGACAAGTATTCTACTGACCTATCCACCTTCACAGGAGGTCGACACCACACAACACCATTACAGAACACACATATTAAAATTGAATGCTATAGTGGAGAGAATACGTTTCCCTGCGTTTTTTCGGCACATAATGTGAAAGTGAAGTATAAATTTTCACTCTCATTTCTGAGATTATGATATTTATTTCATGTATATTTCAAAGAGATGAAAAATATTTGTAAAAAATATTAAATATCTTACAAGCGCCTCTTTCCTGGGCTGTCTGTGGTGCTGCATCATTCAATTTCAACAGTATTCCTCTCCTGTGTCAACATTTTCATGGCAGATTAGCACTTGTATACTATGTCCTGAATTATTTGTTGGATGTATTCGACCCTCTATCAACCATACAGTTTTTATCCTCTACAGCTCCCTCTAATACCACGATTGTCCGCCATCTTCTGGAGTTTTGCTGTGCGAAGTGGGATCCGCGCCGAATAGGATTGACGGAGGCCATCGAAAAAGTTCAAAGTAGGGCAGCCAGTCTTGTATTATCGCAAAATAGCGGAGAGAGTGCCACGGATATGATACACGAATTCTTCAGTATTGCTGTGCGAAGTGGGATCCGCTTCGCAAAGTGTTGACAGAGGACATCGAAAAAGTTCAAACAAGGGCAGCCCGTTTTGTATTATCACAAAATACGGAGATAGTGTCACGGATATGATACGCGAATTGGGGTGGCAGTCTTTAAAACAAGGGGTTTTCCGTTGCGGCAGAACCTTCTCATAAAACTTCAGTCACCAACTTTCTCCTCAAGAGAAGTAGCTTAAAGGTCGTTCAATGAACTCTCTGCCAGGCACGTAATCGTGAATTGCAGAGTAATCATGTAGACGTAGATGTAGCAGTTATTCGGTGATGTCTTAGCACGTGTACTGTCATCTCATCTTTTCTTGTTGCCTCCACTTTTGCAATGATTCTGCAGAGATCCTCCTTTTTCTCTTATCTTACCAGTCTACCTAATTTTCGACATCTTTCTGTAACACCCCATCTCGATTCTCTCCTTTTGCGATTTACTCACGGACTATGATTCACTACCATACAAGTATGTGCTCAAAAGGTACATTAACAAAAAAATTAAGGCCTATGTTGAATACTAACATACTTCTTTTAGCCAGAAACGTTCTCTTTCCTTCCAAAGTACAAGAATCGCTTATCTTCGCCAACTTCGTGGTCAGAAGTTTGGGTGTTAAGTTTTTCGCTATTCTCATTACTGCTGCTTCTCATTACCTTCGCCTTTCTTCGATTTACTTTCAGTCCATATTCTGTACGCAATAGACTGTCCATTTCATTCAGCAATTTCTATAATGGTTCTTCACTTTCATTGAAGATAACAATAGCATCAGCGGATCTTATCATTGATATCCTTTCACTCTGAATTTTAATCCCACTCTTGAATCTTTCTTTCATTATTACTTATCATGACAGAATTCCTCCTGCCCTTGTATCTCCGCTCCCTCAGTAAAATGTCTTGCAGATGCACTCTGGTATTTATCGTTAACAACACACATTTTAGCTTCGAGAAATACAGGTGTGATTGCAAAAAATGGGATTTAAGTGACATCATACATTGCAGATGTTCATACGGGTTCTTTCAAGTTTTTATGGTTTGAAGCTTTCCAAAGAACCATTCAAAACATTCTTAAAGGATTGCAATGCTTTACTCCTTGATGAAATATATTGGCTAAAAACATAGTTTGGTGACCTCAGAACCCCTGCCATGACAATAGAACTCTTGCCATCTGTTCACAACGTCAGATAAAATTACATTTCCGTCTAAGAGCGGATATTACGGGCATATTTTACGGTAAGTTTGAACCGCTGGATCTCGGTAACGGCTAACGATAACGAGAAAAAAATTTAAGTTCCCAGAGGTCTTCATATTAAGAAAACACGGTAAAAATTTCGACGACTTACCACGAATAAAAATTATAGATGTGACTAATTGGTAGTTTTTGTATGCAAAAATTATCAATTTTCCGTTGTATCTTGATAACGGGTACAGATTTTTAGAAAACGAGAATATGGCATTTCTAGATGAATGTCTGAAGAATGTACATTTGAGGTTTGTGGCACTTTCTATTGTTCAATATTTAGATAATTGCGGCCCATGGTGCGAAAACGGCTAAAAACTGATTTTTGCTATTTTCAGTGTAAGTACTGTAATTTGGAACTTCTGTATATCAGTAAAGGGTTATGATATCGAAAAAAATTTCCAAGTTGCCCTAGAATATCATCTTAAGAGCATACTGTAAAAAGTTTGATGCTCTGTCATGAATAGAAATGATAGAAGTGGCCATCCCAATAATTGGTACTTTTTGTACGCATAAATCAGGCTTTCTCAGGGTCTTCTCAGGAAGCACCCATGAACAAATGGCGCTTTTATAAACTGCGTAAGGTCTACTGCAGACGACACCTAATGCAAAAGAACCGGCCGATTTGTTCAATTTGCCAGGGTTGCAGGAAGAGTGAAATCTTTAAATTTTCACCCTGCACTGTAGGATAGCTACATATTCCCGTTCTTCCGACATGTATACAAATGATCGTTAGGCCGATAGCTATCCAAAATACTTGATCTCTTATCTCTGTGATCAACAGAACCCAAGATATGACCCTCTGAAAAATAGCATTTTTGCGAGCGGCTTTTTTTGACATATTTGTATGACAACTTACGGATCGATATAAAACCCTTTGTCATTCAAGGTCCCAGACGTCCGTATCTGCAAATAGGTGGAGGGGTCTGGTTAGCGTGTGCAAAAGACAATTAACTATTATTTTTGTCTTGGGTGTAATTTTATACGCACAGCAATACCTCCTGGAAGGCAACACCTATTACTCCTCGTCTTCTTTGCGTTACCACGATTTATACTATATTTTCTTTGTTGAACAGTGCTATTTAACGAGATCCACAGAGTAAATAATAGTGCGCTCACACTGGCTCATATCATGTGGTTCTAAATCAGTGATGGCTAGTTTAATAACACCAGTCAGTAACAGTAATGAGAAAAGCAGCTTACATCTTAAACTCAAGGAGAAAGTAAATTTATTGTGAGGCTGTTGTTAGTATGTCTAGTTCTTTTTCACGTTTACCTACTTGAGGTCTGCAGATGAATACCAGATGCAACATGATCCTATGTAATGAATGCTTTGTATGTCCATGTTGAATTTCCCAGGAAATTATTCCGTGCGACGTTAATGAATGGAAGTACACAAAGCAAAACGAATTTCTGAAGATTTTACAGTTAATCGTTGAGAAAATGCTACTGAAGACAAGCATTTGAGAATATATAATGCAATTTCTAATTAAAGTAATGATTAATGTACACAGGCATTTCGAACATTCAGTTTTAAGTATTTCTTTTCCTCTAAGCTCTGCTTATATTCTTATTGCAAAGAACTGCACGAACTCGTCTTTTATGCCATTTGGAACGTTCCTTTCATTGACGTGACCGCGCTCCAGGAGTGACGCAGTCTTAAGCCCCTTTTATGCGATCGACTTTCTTGTCTCGAATGGCTACTCGAGACCAGTGAGTCTACTGCAGCGCCCCTGGTGTTTTATTGCTGTACTGAGTCTAGTCTGTTTCGACTGGCCGTTGTCGTATACAAGTCAGTTCCAAAATGGCGTGTGTTGTGAGAGGTGTCTGTTGTGCAGTATGGCATCTGAACAGTGAATGTGGGATTATGAGCGATCACACATTTTACGAAAAAATCTAACTATAGAAAAAAAGTGGGGACCAACAATGATAACAGAGTTATTAATTACGAAAGCAGAATTCGTTGTGAAACTTGTTGTCAAAGGTTGTGTGGTATATTCTTTCACTCCTGAAAATTGAAAGGATAGGAGGATCGCCTTCCCAACGTGTAGAACAATATATTTTTCTGCTCGAGAAAACATATACATACATTAGAAAAAGTTTTGCATCACCCCAATGCCCAGAACTCTTGAGTAGTTGGTGGGTCACGTCGTCCATAAACAGCCCTTTTCAATCTATCCCAGACATGTTCGATTGAGTTCATGTCTGGAGAACATGCTGGTCACTCTTATTCTGAAGGAAGTTATTCACAAGATGTGCACGATGGGGGCGCGAATTGTCGTCCACTAAGACGAATGCCTCCCCAATATCCTGCCGCTATGGTTGCACTATGAGTTGGAGGATGGCAGTCACACATAGAACAGCCATTACAGCGCCATCCATGACCACTAGCGGCGTACATCGGCTCCACGTAATGCCACCCCAAAACAGCAGGGAATCTCCACCTTGCTGCACTCGCTGGACAATGTGTCTAAGGCGTTCAGCCTGACCAGGTTGCCCCCAAAACACGTCTCTGACGATTGTCTGGTTGAAGGCATAAGCGATACTTATCGGTGAAGACAATGTGATGCCAGTCCTGAACGGGCCATTTGGCATGTTGTTGGGCCCATCTGTACTGCGCTGCATGTTGTCGTGGTTGGAAAGATGAATCTCGCTATGGACATCAGGAGTGAAGTTGTGCACCATGCAGACTATTGCGCACAGTTTGTGTCGTAACACGATGTCTTGTGGCTGTATGAAAAACATTATTCAACATGGTGGCCTTGCTGTCAGGGTTCCTCCGACCCATAATCCGTAGGTAGCGGTCATCCACTGCAGTAGCAGCCCTTGGGCAGGCTGAGCGAGGCATGCCATCGACAGTTCCTGTCTCACTGTATCTCCTCCATGTCCAAACAACATCGCTTTGGTTCACTCCGAGACGCCTGGACACTTCCCTTGTTGAGAGCCCTTCCTGGTACGAAGTAACAAAGCAAATGGAATCGAACCGCGGTATTGACTGTCTAGGCATGGTTGAACTACAGACAACACGAGCTGTGTATCTTCTTCCAGGTGGAATGACTGGAACTGATTGGCAGTTGTACTCCCTCTGTCTAATAGACAGTGCTCATGCATGGTTGTTTACATCTTTGGGTGGGTTTAGTGACATTTCTGAACAGTCAAAGGGGCTGTGTCTGTGATACAATATCCACAGTCAATGTCTATCTTCAGAAGTTCTGGGAACCAGGATGATGAAAAACTTTTTTTGATGTGTGTAATTTTCATTAGAAAACATTTAACGTTATGCATGCGACAGCATGCAGATCTAATATGTTCCAAAACACTGTGTGTGAAAACAGGGTTTTCCAGTGCTTATATCTTTGTTTCTATTAGTGATAAAAATGTGGGCTCAAGTGTTTTGGATAGCCCTTTGGCTAGGGACTATTTGTATAACCAACAGAAGGATTGTCATAGTGTCACTATCCTGCCTACAGGGTGAAAGTATGAATATTACACACATGCTCCTGCTTAGGCTACTGGAGCAAATTGGTTCTTTTTGCGTTTGGTGTGGGCTATGGTGGGCTTGGTGAGACTTATGGAGGCACCACTAGCTCACTGACATTTCTCAGGAAAATCCCACAAAAAGTCTTTTCACGATCACCATCGGATCAAAACCCAACCGACGATTGCAAGGCGGCTACACACAGAAACAGGCTGAAATTCTTACAGTATACTTCTAATGTCCCGATCTCGAACAAACCTTGAAAATTTTCGTGATATCTTTATCTCTTTCCGAAATACAGTGGTTCAACTTTTCCTAGTTCTACATGTAAGATTCGGTATGAGGCGAAATCTAAATAATAAACAATCGCAGCAAATTGTTCAAATTATAACGGTATATTCTCTAAGCATTTATCTACAAGAGCCATCTCCCCGTTCTCAAAAAGCCGTGTTTGTTGGGCACCAAAACCCATCCGCGGATTCCGAGACGGGTATGCACAGCGAAGTCCGTAATTTTTACGATATGTTGCTAAGATTTATCTTGAACGATATCCAATATTTTCTGTATATCCTTATCAGTTTCCGAGACACAGAGGTTCAAAGTTACCTTACTTGTACACGTAAAACACGCATGTAAAATCCAATGTGAGTCGAAAATGTAGTTTATAAAGTGATGTAGCACGGAGAAATATGCTGTAAAGTGTCTCCGTTATCATATGGGAACCACATGCTCTAGAATTTTGCACGTAAAATCTGGTCTGAGTTGTAAAATTAGTTGTGCGTTATTTCAACTTCACTTAAGTAAACTATCTAAATTTTACTGACCGATACATTTCTTTTCACATGAGTTACATGTGCTATTCAGCGGGGAAAAGAAGGGAACCAGTGGAAAAATGGTCCTCTCGGAGAACAAAAAAATCGAATAAGTTTCTGTTTATTTTAAAAGACTCCAACTGAAAATTAGAGTCCAGCTGCCTCAGCCTATTTTCCTCGGCATTTTTGAAAATTTTCCCAAAAATTTTGTCATGCAAACATGTTTGTGCTTTTTATACTGAGAGAAAAGAAGACAGTGGCAGTGGCAAATAGATGGAAAAGTAATAAATATTGGAAGATAGCAGGTAGTGGTTGTGTTATAGAAAGAGCAAAGGAGACAATGGCAGTGTGAGAGAAAGCGAAGGACATAGTGGCAGTAGAACTTAGCTGACAGTGACAGAAAACGTGGAAGTGGGTGAGAACCAGTGTTAATAAGAGACAGTGGATATGACAGTAACAATGAAGAAGAGAGAGATAGTGACAGTGAGAGGGAACTGTAGCAACAGCAAAGGCAGGAATGAGATATTGCAGTAAGAGAGAGCAAGAGAGAGATAGTGACAGTGAAAAGAAACTGTAGTAGTGAGACAGGACGAAGCGGACTGTCGCTGTGACACAGGAGACATTCACAGGGAGACACAAAGAGATAATGACAGTGAGTGGGCTGAATGAGTGAGTGAGAAAGGGCAACTGGAAGTGGATGTGTATGAGCGACATACAGCGATGGACTAGTGGGTGTGACTTACAGTTATGGGAGCTTGTAGGAGTCTGAAGTCAACTGCACGTTAAAAAAACGCGAATCTGTTCATATGCCAAGATCTATGGGAAAATTTTTAAAGGTTAGGAAAGTAGACTGCGGCAGCTGGTACCCCACTTTGAAGTCAGAGTCTTTTAAAACAAGCCCGCATCTCGTGGTCGTGCGGTAGCGTTCTCGCTTCCCACGCCCGGGTTCCCGGATTCGATTCCCGGCGGGGTCAGGGATTTTCTCTGCCTCGTGATGGCTGGGTGTTGTGTGCTGTCCTTAGGTTAGTTAGGTTTAATTAGTTCTAAGTTCTAGGCGACTGATGACCTCAGCAGTTGAGTCGCATAGTGCTCAGAGCCATTTGAACCATTTTAAAACAAACAGAAAATAATGGTTATTTTTGCGCTCCGATAGGAGCATTTTTCCGCTGGTCTTTTTACGTTCTTATTTATCCACACTGTAGATGTTTTCTCTGTAACACGGTAAATATAATTTGGCTTCAGACATTTCGTTTCCTTCGTGCGAGAACAGTAATAGGAAAAAATACCAGAATGTTTTGTATATTCTCAGTGTCTCACAGAAACTAAGCAAACAACTCAATAATGATTAAGAAGTGTGTTATTTCTGGCTTAGTCAGCCATCAAATTAGGCTCCAAGAAGCTGTTCCCAGAGCAGTGGAGATGCAAGAAGTATATAGATAACGAAATGTGGTGTGAGGTGCCTGTGAAACATGATAGATTCAGTAACATTGCCGTGAGAAAGACAGCCTGCATAATGCTACTGCTCTGTGATCGGCTGCTGTGTTCGGAGCAAGGGCGCCAAAACGTTAAAGTATAGTTATTATTATTAGTTAAACTACTCATTGGAATGACTTCACTTTTTAATATAAATATCTCTCAACAGCTGACTATCAATCAGTCATTTTAGAATTATTAAAAACAATTTAAATCAAAAACAAAAGACTGACGAAATTACAGTCGAAGCACTTCAGAAGCGTTCGGGTCAAGCCTTCTCTGGTATGGCGCGCGAAGTGTTTCGGAGTCGGACTGTTCGTCACTCTGGATTAGGCAGTCGAGAAGAACAGACATGTTGTCTGTCGTAGGATGTGTTTCCAACTTTTATTTAAGTTCCTGTTCGTCGTTCTGAATTAGGCAGTCGAGAAGAGCAGACATGTTGTCTGTCGCAGAATGTGTTTGCCAGTATTCAGTATTAAAAGATTCACTCCGGTAGTCATGAGGCACAGACACGTGCCACAAATAGTGTAAAGACAAATTTTCGTAAACATTGTGTTTGATCATGTACTTTGCTATATCAGAAGGTGTTTGTATTAAGATCATGTATTCTTCTCGTGTGGCCGAGCGGTTCTAGGCGCTACAGTCTGGAACCGCGCGACCGCTATGGTGAAAGGTTCGAATCCTGCCTCGGTCATGGATGTGTGTGATGTCCTTAGGTTAGTTAGGTTTAAGTAGTTCTAAGTTCTAGGGAACTGATGACCTCAGAAGTTAAGCCCCATAGTGCTCAGAGCCATTTGAATCTTCTCGTGTGGCTATATTAAAATACGGGAGTGGCATCCCAAAGAAGTGATACATTATTTCAGAACAGAACCTCTCTAAAAGTCGGTTTCAGCCTCAAGATACAGAACCTACGACCTGCGTGCTGTTTCCTGCGCTGGGGACATCAAATTGAAGACAGCAGGTTAGTGAACTATAATAAAAAAATGGTTCAAATGGCTCTGAGCACTATGGGACTTAACATCTGTGGTCATCAGTTCCCTAGAGCTTAGAACTACTTAAACCTAACCTAACCTAAGGACATCACACACATCCATGCCTGAGGCAGGATTCGAACCTGCGACCGTAGTGGTCACGCGGTTCCAGACTGAAGCATCTAGAACCGCACTGCCACACGGGCCGGCGAACTATAACAGAACCTCCATATTCCACACTGTGCAGTGGAAACAACTAGGCGCTTCACGTGTACTGCATGCACAGAACAAATGTGCTCAGTGACACGTCATCTGCAGTAATGTAGAGGAGGTAAAGGAGGATGATCGTTATTAACACCAACATTCAATTCATTCTTCCTTTCTTGCCGTACAAGACACAAAAGCACAGAATCCATTTCTTTGATGTGAATCATGATGATGTCCCATACTACGAGGAACATGGGGGACGATGCAAGATACCCGCACCGTCGACTAGGCGTAGCGGAGGTAGTTTGCTTTTGCCTTCCTCCAACCGTAATGGGGATGAATGATGATGATGGAGACGACACAACAACACCCAGTCATCTCGAGGCAGGTAAAACCCCTGACCTTGCCGGGAATCGAACCCAGGACCCCGTGCGCGGGAAGCGAGAGCGCAAGACCGCGAGCTGCGGCCAATGTGAATGAGCTCGATCACAAAAGTTTAACCTCTGATGCTAGCAGACGGCACCTAGTCCCTTGTTTATGAACGTTCACAGCACGCAGCACACTCACAAATTTAGAAATTCACACTCGGCACAATCTGTATAGATCATTGACGTTATAGGCACACTCGTGTCGTAGTTGGCTGCTGCTGTATAAGGAGCGCACGCACTTCGAGTAGTCGAATTTGACCAGAAAGTCGCTAGTGTAAAAAAGGGCTTATTAACGCTGTGCGGCACTCGAGACAAATTATGGGACGTATAGGTCCACGTATTCAGCTGAAGCGTTTATTGGCTGAGCAGAACTAATGCTCTGTAGGTGTGTGCCTCTGAGATCAATACATACAAGAGTTGCCAGCCTCGCTTTGACACGTGAGACAGGGTTTAACGTCTTGCTACTCTGGAAGTCTGAAGTCGGTAACTTAAAACCCTGCAGCTGTCTAAATATTCCCCAGAAGATTCCGACATCCGACCACTGGACCGGAATACATACAGTGTTAACAGTTCATGAAATCGCCTGCAGTTGGCTATTAGCGACTCCCGCCTATAAATTTCACAAAAACAAAACAGGGATACAAGGAAAAATTCAACCAAAGACACCACATCCAAATTTCAATGGAAGCAAGTGCAATTTTTTGTCTTCTTGCAAGCTGCAACGACGACACGGATAAAAACAGTGATCCAGGAAGTGTAGAATTTGTTTCTTTTATTCCGGTCTAAGATTAGAAACTTCGTCCTCAGACTATCGATTTCGGTCAGTGGTGACCATCTTCAGATTTCTAGAAAAAGGGGAAACCAAGTAGAAGTAATGGACGGTCTACATCTTGTAAACAATGAAAACTATTACTTTAATAAATATAGAATACACGCGCTTAAAAATATAACAAAGCTACCCTTGTAAAATGTGCCCTAATGTAATTTACGCCATGTCTTTGGATCCATGATCTCATTTGTTATAATAAATGAAAAAACATCATCTGAATCACAGTTTGTTTTATTAATTACTACCGGTTTTGACTTGCCCTGCAGGTCATCTTCAGGTCTCGCACCGCAGTATGTAATTGGACAACAGTGGTCTGAATGACATAAAGCCAATGTTACTTATCGAACCCTCGATCTGTGTCTGTTCTACAAAGACCTGAAAATTACAGAATTTGTCATTGTTACACTTCGTCTGTCACGACGGTGTAACAGTTTGGTGACCAAGAAATCTATGAATACTGGACGGCATTTGCGCGTATATGATTAGTTTACAGTTTTACAAGAAGCATTAGGTCGTCCATAATCCCTCGCGCAATTTTCTCTTTGCTCTGGTACTTCATAAAGGAGCAGTTCCTTCCTCGTATAGTCGTACGTATATTTCAGTTACTACGAGTACTTTTTACTCACGTGCGAAGAATTTCGTCGTTTAGCCATCAACGGAGTCTTAAGTATTATGACAACTGGTTCACAGACAGACTGCTGCAATCTCCGAAGATGTTTTTCTTTTCTTTTTTTTTTTTTTTGCCTCTTTCGTTGTTACATTGAGTTTATCATGAAATCTACATCTTATATGCGTCCCATTTTGGAATATTTCTTGCATATGAAAGTATGAAAATAGATTTTTTATCCGTTTGACTAAGGTCAACACCTGGGAAAACTGTTCTATTTGCGGAGAGGTCCGCGTACGTCGTATACGAATTTATCAGCCTGAGTATACCTATCAGATAATTTAGTTTTCATTTCCACTCATGAGTTCACTCACTGAATTAAGATTTCGGAGAGCACTGTGAGGAATAGATAATTGTCCAGGTTAAGTTCCTTTGCTTTTGTCTAAAGTACTCTTACTAAAGGTTAAAAAGTGTATGTAAATGAATATAGCCGCAAGACCGAAAAGCCAATAAAAAATTTACCGCAACTGTGCTTGGAACCTGCAACAATATAATACCCTTCCGTGACGCGAACTGCAGGATCCGCCATCGTTCCTGAATTGGACTTGGCGTGCCCAACGCCAAGTTAGGTATTGGTTTTGTTGCTTCAGTAATGGTTTCTCGCTTGACAGTCTGGCACGCATGGGGCATGGTGGTCCTGTGCAGGCTTCGCAGGTAGAAATGCCTGACACCAGAGAGGCTTTGATAAATTCGTCGGCCGGAGGGTCAGGTAGCGAGGGGTGTACATGGCCGAATGGTCGGTAGAGAGAACAGTCGTCCCTAGGGATTCCCAAAGCCACATGAGCTGCATCGATTGTGAGGTCTACGGGAGAGCGAGCGCAGTCAGATATTACTGCAGAGTAGGTCTAAGTGGATAGAGTTAACTTCATGCAAACAGCCTCAGTCTGTTATTGATGTAGTTGCAAATTAAAAATGTATTCTCGGTGCACAAGGTATTTCCTTATTGCGAGAAGGGTGTGTATATTCTGCAAATCATTACCATTATGGAAGATGATACACTTTATTTGTTTCTTATCAGTGCCATTCATGAGCAGAGCGAGGTAAAAATAATTATCTACGTGCCTTTGTGCGAGCTGTTATTAGTCTAATTTGCTCTTCGTAGGCTCTACCAAAGCGACATGTAGGACTCTGAAGAATATTTGTAGATTCTGCTCTGATCAGTTTTTGGAATTTCCCAAGTACGTAGATTACTGTGAAGTGCTATGCATCCTACACGTATTACCTGCGAGCTGAGTTTGTTTTGTATTTGTATTGCGCTCTCCCGCCAGTGAAATTAACCTGTAACTTTTCGGGTTGCCCTTCTTTCAATACGCTCGACGTTCCACGTTGGTCCAACTGAATACGTATTCTGACTTAAATAACGCAACTATTGATTTAAATAACAAAGTACTGCAACTATCGCGTTTCTGCATGCTTTGCACAACGTTTCTCAGGGAGTTTATTACCTCTATCGAATTCTCTGGGAATTTACATAGATTTGGGTGTGATGTTATGAATGTATCATCCTGCCTCTTTCCCTGAAGTCATTTTTTTTCCCTACTTTCTCAAGGTACTGTACATCCTACATCACGCATAAATTCACACATATGTACCACATTATTCATAGAGTTTGTTCATAATAACATTTTTAATGATAGGTTACACAAGTACTTCGTAACCACTCCCCTTCGTAGACAGTCTGCAGATTTCCATTATCCCATCACTTAATAGTAGTTTTTTATTTGCTTTACGCTCAACCGAACCAACGTCATAGTTCTACTTCATATCTCGACCAGTCATTCCATTCAGTGTTTCTTTCGTTTTGATATGACTGAGTTCACCTGTGACTCATTGATCGCTTATATATTTCTGTATAGTAAGATCTAATAGCCAGTTTGTGTACCAAATAGACACGAGGTGCAGATCCACTTGGATATTTCTGCAGTACACAGCAGATAATACTAACTGTACTGAATGTTCCACCATATAAAATAAAACATTATCACTGACAAGTGGAAGTTTATTATGCCTCTCTTAATTCGCGTTTAAAGAGAAAGGGACATCAAAAAATGCAAACAATAATGAAAACATATAAAGTGAGAACGGTATCAGATTTCTGCATATTTCGTGCAATAAATTTAGTATTTAAGATTCTCATTCAATAACAAAACGCAATCTGAGGTAACTGAAACGTAAACTACTAAGTTTCTTTTAAGTCAACAGTCTGTTTACTGGTTTCATGCTGTCATCCATTTTTTTCGTATATTGCGCTAAAATCTCCATGTCTACGCAACTGCTATGCCTAACATCCTCCCAATCTGTTCTGCGTTTTCTGGTCGTTGTCTGCCTCTACCATTGTTCCCTTTTACTACTCGTTCAGCCGACAAGTCAGCTAGACGTGAAGGCTGTAGCCGATGTATCAGTAACGTACACTTTTTTCGGCAAGGGGGCACTGAAAGACCTAAGTGGAAAGAGGGTTCCTCAGATCTACTGAGATATTTGGGAGAAACAGCCATGACAAAATTATTCCACCCAGTGTGGAAGATATATGACACAGGCGAAATAGCCTCACACTTCAGGAAGAATGCAATAATTTCAGTTCCAAAGAAGACAGGTGCCGACACATGTGAATACTACCGAAACATCAGTTCAATAAGTCATGACTGCAAAATATTGACATGGTATTATTCAGAGAAAAACCAGGTGTCGTGAATATTATCTTTTATTTCGGATTGATTTCGGCGTCCTAATATTACTCCCAATGTTTCACTTTCCTATACATGCTGTATTTGAAGAATGAACTGTTAGATGCCGTCACACTTAAGGCGTCACATGTTATTACGTGTTTCTGCTTTTGTCTGAAATCAGTCTCTTTCATAGTGAAGCATTATTTAGGCTACAGTCTACCGTATTGGCCGGCCTTAGTGGCCGAGCAGTTCTAGGCGCTACAGTATGGAAACGCGCGACCGCTACGGTCGCAGGTTCGAATCCTGCCTCGGGCATGGATGTGTCTGATGTCCTTAGGTTAGTTAGGTTTAAGTAGTTCTAAGTTCTAGGGTACTGATGACCTCAGAAGTTAAGTCTTATAGTGCTCAGAGCCATTTGAACCATTTGACAATCTGCTGTATTGGTTCTCATTGGCTAGTGCTTTAAGAGATTTTTGCATCTGTTGATCGCACATGTACGCAATAAAAATAAGAACAGCGAGAATTGCCACTTACAATTTTATAATCTCCTAAGTTTTCCTCATTTACTTTGATTTCTTTACAAGTGGGAAGACTCAATCGACCTGTGCTTCAGTTGGTATGCACCTCAACGTAATTTACGACGAATAAATTGAAGACTACACGTTTATATGGGCCTGTCATTTGATTTAAGCCTGTGAACTCGACCCGCGCCGAACCCCAGTCTTAATTGCTGCACATATGCATGAATTTACATCACAGGTTTAGGTTCCGTTCTAAAAATTGTAAGAATTAACGCAAAGAGAATGTTCTGTAGCGACGATTGGATTGGAATCCGTACCTGCTTCCTGAATGATGACTTGAAATGTTTTCAGATAGCACGCTAATATGAGTTGTTAGATGACCACATAAATTTGTGCAAGATAACTCGATAATAGCCCTCGAGTCTTATCATCCTAAGACGGCTGTGTCCGACTGAGCACCATTAGCTCTATAGTTCTTCGTGGAGAGCCTTTTCTACGCTACAGGAGAAGAGGGAGAGACAGAGATAGAGTAAAAGAGCAGAGTAAACATCTAGAGTAAACCACACTACGAACGTGGCGTTCAGTTGAACCATAACATCATATATTTCGGCTTGGGGGAATAGAGGAAAGAGTGGTTTGTGGTAGAAGCCGAAGAATGTATGGCAAACAGTGCAAACTGACTTCTCAAGAGCAGGCGCAGCCCTGCAGCGGTGGGCAGGTACACAGCTCGTTCCAGAAATACTTTGGCGCGGAACACAGACTGTGTGTAAAAAAGAGATTGGTGGAACAGTATCGCAAACATAAACTTCCCGTGACGTCAGGGCACATATTTATAATAGTCCTTTACACTACTGTTTACCGCGAAACACAATGCAGTCGTGAGATAACGGATACCCGCAATCTCCTAAGCAGAATAACTCATTCCACGAGTCAATGTACGTATATCATCACGGATACTTATACTTGTATATTTATTTATTTATGCATTTATTTCACTTGGTAATATTAGAGCTTACGGCCGTCACTTACATCTAACCAGATATTCTTAATAAGTTAATATTATAAGGGGCGATAAAAAGGTTTCGAAGGCAACACTAATCCCTTACCTACATGTCGGTGCTTACATACACGCATCGGCGTCGCGATGGGTTACCTGTACGCTGCAGCATCGTCCTCAAACAGAAAATTTTTGATCCCCCCCCCCCCCCTCCCTATACAATACGTGAAGTAAATAAGCAGTAGATGTGTAAGGTTTCTGTAACATGAGAGGTGGTGGATTTGTTTGTAATATTTGCCAGAGACGGTGTACTTTCGGATAACTTGTACAGAGGAGACACTTTGGATACTGACGTTTATATTGCAGCGTAGTCAGTCCGCCCTGGTTAGCATTATTTTATCGAGCGTTGGTAGAACTGGACATGTCTTAGCCGTGTTGCTGTGGAGCATTGACTTCGGAATGCAGTTGCCGCGGTTTGGAACATATGCAGTGTGGTAATATCTGGCTATGCGTTTGCGTGCCTTAGTATTGCATCAAACGCTTTCGCCT
This sequence comes from Schistocerca americana, assembly GCF_021461395.2. Classification (NCBI taxonomy): domain Eukaryota; kingdom Metazoa; phylum Arthropoda; class Insecta; order Orthoptera; family Acrididae; genus Schistocerca; species Schistocerca americana. The sequence continues at coordinate 362,092,291 of NC_060124.1, read as the reverse complement.
GTTTATGGGTTGTTTTCAGTTTTTGTTTTGTTTTTAATATTGTATCTTGTGTTTTGACTATAAGGACACTGTCGGTTTGAGCACCTCATTACAGTACATGCATGAACTCAGGAAAGCCTCTTTGCCTCTTCCTTTTGAAAGCACTGAATGTAAGAGGAATTTTTCAGGTGTTCACTTCGTAAGCTTTCTGTTTTATATCCAAATTACAGTAACTGATAACGTTATCATTAATATGGATTCTGTTTGTGTTAGTCGCTCATGGTTAATACACAACTAAATAGCAATAGTTTTCCAATTATCTCTCACTGACCTTCACATCCCATTTACCGGTTTAAAAGTTTTTAAATACTATTATTTATACACGCACTGCAGCTTGCGTGATCCGATTATTAATAAATGGTTTAAAGGCGCTTGTCTTACGCGCAAGATTTATTTGTAATATCAAAAGCAATGTAATTGCTCCCAGCTCATCTTGTTGCAGATGATTATAATCAAGGTAGGTATGCACTGCAGATTACAGATACGTTGCTGGTAATCCACATCATTCTTAGTGCATTTAAGGAACAGTGAGTGCTTATTCAGTTTGCACAGATTCAGACTGCCTTCAGCCACAGCCTATGTTTATCCTGTATGTCTCTGCGTTACAGTTGTTAGGCCAAACATACTATCGCATTCAGAGTACTGTGTTAAAGAAACCTTGTGTTTTTCTGTATTCGTAGCAGTAAATAGGTACACTTCATATTCCGTGATTAGTCCAGTCATGACGCAAGAATCCTACACAGGTACGTATGTAAACGTTGGTCTGGTTAACCTACAGTTAAAAGATTGTTTAAATATTCTGTATTAGAAATTCATATATAAAACCTAGGCATAAAGTTGATACGCACAGCAGTCACATCTAAGTCGGATTGGTAACTTTCACCGAGATTCCGTAAAGAGCACACTACTATAAGAACTGGAAATCCACACGGTATAACGAAAGTTCACACAGTCTCACATAATGGTATCATACTGGCAGCTAGAAGTATAATGCTTACAAATAGTATAGCAATCATTACAGTAAGCATAATAACATGAGCAGTAAATAATAATCAATTTCATAATAATAATCTGGTAATAATAATATTAGATATAGTAATAAATACATTGTATTTCAGAAATGCCAGTCTAATTAAACTTTTTAACAATTTCCTCATTATGTTTTCGTCGAATTTGAGAAACGACATCTAACAGAAACATAAGGAATAAAATCTGAAGAAGAAGCTGACCGACAGTGAGAACACCGAGACATAGCGGGGTAAGGCTAGCTTATGGGATGGAGGAAAGAAAACGAAAATGGATTGGGATGAAGAAAGCATGGAGTCTTTACAGTTTGACGGATATACTCGTTTGTTGTTGGACAGACAGAAAACGACTGGCATATGCCAAAAGGGAGGTTACGCCGGTGAGAGACCAGCTAAGGCTTTAATTTAATTTTATCCATATTTTGCAACTTCAAACGTGACTGTATTCCGAAATGCATCGTGTACTTAATAAAACACGAAAATTTGTGACTGAAGGTGTTGTTTAAGTCACTGCATGCAGAGCGTAATCAGATATAATTGGTGACGCCGTTTCTCAAATGGTTCAAAGGGCTTACCTTCTGAGGTCATCACTCCCCTAGAACCCAGAACTACTTAAACCTAACTCACCTAAGGACATCACACACATACATTGCCGAGGAATGATTCTAACCTGCGACCGTAGCGGTTGCGCGGTTCCAGACTGTAGCGCCTAGAACCGCTCGGCCACCTCGGCCGGCCGCCGTTTCTCGCCACAAGCCGTATGTACGCTTGTTTCATGGTACTTTGGTTTTAAGAGAGTAACAAATAAAACTTGGTATCACCGATAGCGATTTCCTATTTCATTGATTTTGTTATGGCAAAGGCAAAACAAAAGTCAAACACAGAAACAGCCTAGAGCCGCGTTACTGAAGTTCTGTCCCACCGACACTTTTGTGGGCACCCCACGAAGATCTGAGAAAAATTTACTAGATCTAAATCAATAACAAATAATTCCGCGAAATGGACTACAGAACCTGAAGACTTGATATCACGTGAATTACCTGCAACGGTGTAGTCACAGTTTCTCGAGGCACGTGTGACAACTAGAAATTTTCGGTTAATCACAGGTTTATTATTACTCCTTTCTTACCTATTCATCTGCGGATTACATGGTTTACGACTGTTCCAGGTAATACATTTGGAATGGAAACGCTTAGCCGTCCTTATCACAACCGTCATAAGGTGTTGTCTGATGGATATGAACGCGGTAAATCTACAACTGCAAACCACAGTGGGGCGCTTAGCATACCTACCATTCTACCACTTAGGGCTTCTTCCCATATCATTAGCGTATGATGCATGGGAAGAATGATAGCTTGACGTTCGCGCTTCCCGCGCCCGGGTTCCCGGGTTCGATTCCCGGCGGGGTCAGGGATTTTCTCTGCCTCGTGATGGCTGGGTGTTGTGTGCTGTCCTTAGGTTAGTTAGGTTTAAGTAGTTCTAAGTTCTAGGGGACTGATGACCATAGATGTTAAGTCCCATAGTGCTCAGAGCCATTTGAATGATAGCTTGAACACCTCTGTGCGCTCTATAACTAATCTAATTTCCTCTTCCCGATCCCTTCGGGAGTGATACGTAGGTGGCTGTAGTACATTCCTACGAGGTCGTTCAGTAAGTAATGCAACTTTTTTTTTTTTTTTTTTTGAAAGCACGTTAGTTTTATCAGGACTCCAATATAGCCAATTTACCCACTCTTTCGGCTACAAAACCTTATTTTTCATCGTAATCTTCCTCCAGTGCGACGGCTTACGCCACCTTACTAAGAGGGCCTGCAGGCCCAGATGGACCCACTCTAATGGTCGATGTCGGAATCAACGTCTTGCTGCATCAATAACCTCCCCATCATCCACGTAATGCTTCCCAAGGAGTCTGTCCTTGTTTGGGTCGAACAGGTGGAAGTCGGAAAGTGCGAAATCCGGGCTGTAGGGTGAGGAAGAACAGTCCAACGAAGTTTTTTGAACTCCTCTCGGGAGCGCAGACCTTTGTGAGGCCTTTCGCAAACATGGAGAAGGCGAAGTTCCTTTGCGTTTTTGTGGCGACGAACATGCTGAAGTCGTTTCTTTGCGGAAAACGTCAAACAGAATAACCCCTTCAGAGTCCCAGGAGACCGTCGCCATGGCTTCACCGTCTCATGGGGCTGAACGGAAATTTTTCTTCGGAGGAGGTGTGGCACCACTCCATGGCTTGCGGTTTCGTTTCCGGTTCGAGGCGACGAACCCACTTATCATCGCCTGTGATGACTGTCGACAAAAAAATTGTCACTATCAGCCTCTTAACGCGCCAGTATTTCCGCACAGATGGTCCTTCGTTGCTGTTTACGGTCTTCTGTTAGGCTCTGAGTACCCCAACTGGTTGGCGATTGTGTCAGCACTAGCAACAGAGACGTCCAGTTGATCAGCGAAGTTTTTGATTGTGATCCATCGATCGCCTCGAAAGAGAGCGTCCGCTCGTTCCAACATTGCAGGAGTCACAGCTGTACGCGGCCGGCTGGCACGCGGTAAATCCATGGACTTACTAAATGGGTAGATCGAACAGGTCTGCACGACCTTGTTGCGATGATGACAGATGCCTCGCCCAACGGCCCACCGTGCTTTTGTTCATTAACAGATCTCCGTAGACATTCTGCAAGCTCTTATGAATATCTGTGATGCGCTGGTTTTCCCACAAAAGAAACTCAGTGACAGCTCTCTACTTGGAGCTCACCTCCGTTACAGATACCATTCTGAAGGCTAAACATAGCGCCGCCATTATCGTAACTTCATAAAGGTTTAGGGGATTGTAGCGGGAATATTTCACGATCTCCCACATTTTTTCAACCGAAATTAACCGACAAAAAGTGTTAAATTACTTACTGAACACCCTTCATAGATTCCTCACTACGGTCAAAAATCTGTGACCATTCGTGCTGACCTTCTTGTATACAATCAGTATTCTCCGTTCGTCCTTTTTGTTATGGGTGGCTATACCTGAGCAACATTCTATGACGGGTCGCAGGTCCTTTGTAGACTAACTGCATTGCCCTACAACCTACTACCGCTTGCTTTACCTACGACCAAGCCTGTACAATTTATATATTTCATTTCGTTACAAATTTTTATTTGTGTGAGTTGACGGATTCCATCACTGGACTGTAGTCATAGATTACTACGTTTCTCCGTTTTGTGAAGTGCATAGTTATTAAGATGTAACGGAATATTTGTGCAGCATTTCTACAATAATACTTCATTAAAGATAACCACCATATTAGCGAAAAGTCTGAGGTTGCCATTAATATTGCCTGCAAGGTCGTTAATATAAAACAGAGACTCCATCATACTTTGCTGCTGCACGTCGAAAGGGAAATCGAATGCGAATCCATGGAACTAACCACTGAGCTACCTCGCTTGCTCATACGATCGTACTTTTGATAATAAGCATAGGTGTGGTACTGTGTCACATACTTTTCGGTAGTCAAGAAACACTGCATCTACATAACTGCCTTGACCGATGACTTTCAGTATCTCATGTGAGATGTTTTCGGAATCGATGCTTTTTGACATCTAGGAGATAACCGCATTTGAGATACCTTATTACATCTGAAATCAGAATACGCTAATATTCCACAATAGATGGATGTCGAAGATATTTAACGATGGTTTTGCGGATCACTTCTGCTACCCTTCTTGTGGGAAAACGTGCTGTAACTTTTACGTTTGAAATTCGGACAATTGTGTATTTATTTGTTGTAGGGCCTGAGTAATCTAGAACCAACGTTCACGAGGATGTGTTTGTAAAGTTTTGCTTTGTACTGCGTACATCCAGTATGGAGAAATACACGTTCTTATTTACACAAGCGGGCTTCACATAAGAGCAGCACTTGCTGATTGAAAGCATAGGGTTACATTAAAATGATTCCATACGATCAAAACCAAATTCAAAGTCGGGAAATACTAAATGCGGTGTATCTCAAGGTTCAGAATTTGTCTCTCTTCTGTTCTTGACTTACATGAATTATCTTTGGAGGGCTATTACAAAACGATGACAACTGCTGATGAAGCATTTACGCTGGTATGGGGCCAAACACATCTACACCATACAAATCCTGGAGAATAGTACAACAGGCGTATAACTGATTTGCAGCAAACAGTGTAACTATCAGTCTTATAGAAACTCATGTTATGCAACTCCAAACGAATGAAAATGACCTACTGGTACCAAATGTAGAGATCAATGGGCATACACTAAATTAAACTCCGTGTTTAACATTCCTAGGCTTCCAGATGGATAATTTATAGAGATGACACTTTCCTGTGGCTACATTAGTCAAAAATCTCTGTTCTGCCTGCTTTGAAACCTCTATTGACTTGAAGACAGAATTCTGAGCACACACTTTTAATCAGTGCTGTCCTGCAACATAATCTTCTTCATCAATGCAATTATCCCAAAAACCTTTTTAATCTACTTCACAGTGGTTTGTAGAGTATAGACGTAGAAGCTATCAGTGCAAAGTTCATGCAAAATTGACATCCAAACATCTTACAGGAGACTTTTTCAGGGAACTGAGGATTCTATCAGTCACGTGACAATACATTTACGTTACTTTTACTTATAACAACAGTGAATTTAGGAACAATTATGAAATTTAATACAGCTGTAGTAGATGTTAAATTCACTTCCTTGCAGACTTTGTGTCAAATAATGTAGCGATTTTTCTGAAATCTTTAAAGGAGCATACAGAATTGCTTTCGGGCCGGTATTTTTCTTTCGTTCTCAATTTCACAAAGAATTTCTAATTTTTGACTGGGTTACGTAATCCAAATTAATTATAATCAAGAAATAAGACAATGAAAGATAGAAGAAAGGGCACATTTTGGGTGATTTCGGATCCAAGCACCCTCTATCAAGCACGAACGTCACTAGCTATCACTAGCTGTTACGACCAGCCAACAGACAGTTTTGATGCAATCTGTACTGTTACACTTAAACTGTAGGTAAGAAGCTAAAGAGAATATCATCATCTACATATACAGGATGTACCAGAGGAATGATAATTATTCAGTGATATGACAGGAACACTCATTTGAAGCAAAAAACTTCATATGTACCTTTGTCCTATTTCGAATAGTTTCCGAGATAGAACACATTTAATGTACATTTGTTTTTAGCTAGTGGCGCGTACGTATGTGTCTTTCCGATACAGCTTCTTTGACGTTTTGCTACACATCTAGACTAATAAAGAGTATGCAGATAGGATGTAGGTTTACGGCTCCTGCGACGGCAGTGCTTCTGCTGCAGTTGAACAATACCGTCGGCGCTTTCCGACATCTCGAATTCCCAAGCGAATTGCCGGAGTTTTCAGCGCATTGCGTGAAACAAGTATTCTTTCAAGTTCCAATTTTTCTTCTGAGCTTATAGTTCAACAATCTATGCAGGAACAGTAGCACCTTGTTGAAATGGTGCAGCGTAGTCCTACCAACACCGCAAGGCCACATCCAGCGCCGCTGTGGCCGAGCGGTTCTAGGCGCTTCAGTCCGGAACCGCGCTGCTGCTACGGTCGCAAGTTCGAATCCTGCCTCGGGCATGGATGTGTGTGATGTCCTTAGGTTAGTTGGGTTTAAGTGGTTCTAAGCCGAGGGGACTGATGACCTCAGATGTTAAGTCCCATAGTGCTTAGAGCCATCTGAACATTTGAACTTCCAGCGCGAACACTACATGCGGAAAACTTGTACCCATTTCACATACAGTGTCCACAATCTTCACATTCGCGACAATGTGACACGACTTGAATTTTGTCACTGGTTATTTACTGTATATGTTTGCTCCTGTCATATTCCTGAAAACAGACCGTTCCTCGTGGAACACATTGTATACTGGGAAAGTAAAATTTCTATTATCATTTCCCGATTATTTCTTCCCATAATCTGTAAAGAGTCTTCTAGCACCTAAGCACACATTTCGTTAGCGTCATCAGACTTCCATACCATTGCACGCAGCCAACTCCAAGTCACGCAAGTAGTGGATTCATTCAGAAATACAGTTATACGCATCGTTAATTGTCGCCACTTGCCGCTGTATCAGGCCACAGCTCTGAACGGACAGGGAAAATACAAGCAAGTAAAGCAAACTACGTTCTTTAGATAACGATGTTACGGGCGGCGAGAGCCAAACAACGCGAGAGCAGCTGAACATTCGTAGTCCAGAGAGGTGTGCTTGTGCGTAATTGAAGGACGTAGTGGGTTGTTTCGCACATACGCATGCTGAATTTCGGAAGTGGTAGATTTCGCATAACTTTGCTAGAGATGCGGTTCGAATTCTGGTAGGTACCTACCTCATAGCGGAAATATTGTTCATGGTTTGTGTTTGTGCCTACTCCTTCGACAGATTTATCAAGCAACCCAATTTTCAGTTGCCCCACTTTTGCTGTCTTTGATAAACTGCACTAAGGTTATGCGGCCGAGCATTTTTACAGAGCAGTATGACGCTACAGCTGTCTGGCATTAAATCTTACGTTGTAAGGCAGGTTCAAATGGTTCAAATGGCTCTGAGCACTATGGGACTCAACTGCTGAGGTCATTAGTCCCCTAGAACTTAGAACTAGTTAAACCTAACTAACCTAAGGACATCACAAACACCCATGCCCGAGGCAGGATTCGAACCTGCGACCGTAGCGGTCTTGCGGTTCCAGACTGCAGCGCCTTTAACCGCACGGCCACTTCGGCTGTAAGGCAGGGATCAAGTATCTATTAAACAAAAACATAGAAATTAATTCTTCGATATGCAGACTGCGCTGCCAAGGGAGAAGTAATTTGCTCATTTCGGAAGAAATGAGCAGCCAGCTTTTGCTGCAAATAGTAGGGTGAAGGAGAGCAAGAAAGCTTATTCCGACGTGCACGACGATATAAGCGTGCTTTCTAAATGTTTACAACATTCATTTAGGCTAACGCTGAAGGGTCAAGAGATACGTTACCCAAATTTTAGTTCATTCCTTAACTTCTGAAAATGCTGAACTTTTCTTAGTGTTATTGGTGTTTAATTTCCATTTAAATTAGTTTCTCCGATCTGAGCCAATTCCACCTTTAACCATTGTCTAAATAACATGAAAAGCTGAACAGAAATTTCTGTGGCGACAGCTGCGTTAAGAGATTGACCACCAACTCGAATGGATAAGGATGGAGCAGTAAACCGATCACGGAACCATCCACAGATACACAGTAAGTGAGTCAGGGAAATCAAGGACAGCCTAAACCTAAATAGCAAGACTTCGGGTCCAGCATCTTGGCAACTACACCATCTCGGTTGCTGTGTGACAAAGAAGGGAAACACGGAAAAATTTATTCAGAGCAAGTGAACGGTAATTGTAACCTTTCACAACGCTAACGCTGACCGAGGAGTTTAACGCCACGCCGGCAACGAAATCGTAAGAAACATAGCACAGGCTCGGACCGCGGAATCTTGGATATGTACCTCAAGCGTTTAGGGAAACCACGAAAAATCTAAATGCGAATTTCTCTGAAAGGTACACGAGGCCAGCGTCTTACTGGTTCACCATCTTGTTTGGTGAAAGAAAAAGAAACGAAGATGACTTGTACGAAGATATTATCCGGCAACAAACTGTTTTATTTGACACAGACACCTCATTTCATTGGCAGTTACGCATTGTCGCCCTCATTGAGCCATTTTATTTTAATACCTCGTCAACGTCATGTGCATTTTTATTTCAAGACATACGCTGAGTTTTTTAATGTATTGTACTTTGCGTACTGGAACAGTGACAAGACGCGGTGCAGTACCTGGTATCTGCTGTTGTAAGATACTAAGCCATTCAACGGGTGATGCTGTTACATGTTGATGTATTCCGCTTACGACATCTGGCAAATTGTTTCCAACGGCTGTTGTGTAATGTGATTGATAATATCCAAGAGGTGGAACTAACTAATCGACAATGACACCGTTTGAAGTATGTTACGAGGAAATACCTTCGTACAAAAAAAATTAATGCACTTGTGGACTCAAGAATAAAAAAAAGCTATTTATGGATGTGCATCAGGTTTTAATGGGAACATTTTAGGTTAGGCTATACTGTGAGTAAGAGACAAAGCACAGGCTTGGACTATGGACGGATAAACATTTGACTTGAGCAATAAACATAAAAACTGGAACTGAACTTTATATACTCAAAATTGTAGTGCAACACAAGGTACTAAAGGATGTTGACCAGTTCCATATCTTGGCAGCGTTATTTGCAATAACAGCGACGTAATGCAGATATCAGCAACATAACTGGGACAGCTTCTGCAGTCTTCCAACGGCTGCGATTCGTATGGTAGTTGTACTCTATAACTGCGTCAACAAAACTTCGGCTGTACTCCTGTATCATGCTACTGATGGCAATATACGCATATGGAACCCGGAAAAGTCAGTAAAATCAGCACACGAGCTCAATGTTTTTCATCGACGATGATTAAGACGAATTCTAAAGATCAGTTATCGCGACCACACTTCAAGAGATGAATTGTGCTAAGAAGTGATATGCACAAAATCGTTTTCAAAGAAGACTGAAGCTTGCAGGGCATGTTTTACACAACAACGATGGAAGACTCCCCAAATCAGTACTATTGTGGAAACCAACTAATGGACACAGAAGTAGAGGAAGAATTTGTAACACTTGGGAACGAACTTTTTCAGAGGACCTGCAGTGCGTGGACATGAACTGGGAGGAAGCTGAAAAACTGGCAGGTGATCGAGTTTGCTAAAGGAAACTTGTTGCCCTGTATGCTACTTACAAGGGAAACTCCCCATCGCAACCCCCTCAGATTTTGTGGTAAGGTGACCCCGAGCATAGGCCATCAAAAACTAAACACAGATCAAGCGTGAAAACAGGAAGGTGGTGGCTGAACTGCGAAAAACGAAGCAAAATATGAACAATGAATGGTCCAAACTGAAGATCAATATTGAGCTAGTTTTAACAGCCATGGTTCGTGCTTGTCTGGTGACGGTATATTTTTCACAAAATTGTGAACTATCCATTCGGTCATTGACGTGTCTATTCGCTGTATTCAGATTTGTGTCTTTATCGTGGTGTACAGTTCGTCTGCAACAGCTATGTGCAACGAAGGGACCTGCACACGCACGTGCCTCCTTTTTGTTCACACAAGTAACACTTGTTATCACTCTTGCGTTCCGTTTTGGAAGTTTTGACTCTTCAATTCCTTTGTTGTAACGTATATCACACCCGTTCATTAGCTGTTTACATTTGTGTGAGAAGTCTATGTGGCACCTCGCCTGCTCTCACTATTCATCAAATTTACGTGCGATGATAATATATTTTTACCACACGCCTCATATTCTAAACCAGCGTATAGTACGACAATTGCTAAGACTACAGAAGAAGAACAGACACGTCAGTGACCAGGCAGACGGTTCCTAAATTTGTGAAAAAGGGGCCTCCAGGGAGATTTGAACACGGATCTTCTACTTGGCAGTCCAACACCGTGACCGCACAACCATAACGCCGTGGTTTTTGCATTTCGTTCCATGTTGCAAATCTGTAGGTTGGACCGTTCACTGTTTCTATTTTGCTTCTTTCTCAACAGTTCGGTACACCTTGTTTTCATGCTTGATCAGTGTCCACTTTTTGACGGGCTATCCGCTGGGCTATCTTACCACTGAAACTGAGTGGGTGGGATGGGGAGTTTCCCTCGTTAGAACTGGAGAAACTAAGACTAACAAGGGGATCGTACGAACTTCCCCTCGCCGATTTGATTCATACTGTCAGTGTTTGTTGGTCACGACTAGGACTTCAACATACGTAAACAGGAACACGCAATTCTCAACCGTTTTCGAGAAAATCGTATTTGAAAATTGTATGCGTGCTTGTATTCTTCGTGTGGTCGCCAATATTTAATGAGTCCGCTGCCGAGCGAATAAGCGTATAGTTTCATAGGGGCAAGCTGTAAGCATCGAATCTCACTATTTGTGCTTTTTTTTCATTCGCACGTAATTCTAACAATAGGTTTGTTTGGTACGCCATGAAACTGTGTGACGACGGAGAGCCGTTTATGAATGTAAATCAAGTTTGTTTTGCAATAGACATATGGAAAAACAACAATAGGCCAAATTCGGCGTTCATTAAAAGTCCGTGTGTCGCAATACCTACTGTTTTCCTTGTTTCTGCTACGAGTAGTTCCCTGGTTCTTGCAGTGTTCCATAGGTTACACATTATACTCCTAACAAATACCGAGCGAGGTGGCGCAGTGGTTAAACACTGGACTCGCGTTCGGGAGGACGACGGTTCAATCCCGCGTCCGGCCATCCTCATTTAAGTTTTCCGTGATTTCCCTAAATCGCTCCAGGCAAATTCCGGGATGGTTCCTTTCAAAGGGCACGGCCGACTTTCTTCCCCGTCCTTCCCTAATCCGATGAGACCGATGACCTCGCTGTCTGGTCTCTTTCCGCAAAACAACACAACCCAACTCCTAACAAATGTAGATACAATAATATAAATAAAACGAATGTACTGATTTGACTGAAAGTTCTTGTGTATCCATTTTATTTGCAATCTCCTTACGAAAATATTTTTCTCTGTAGTCATACCATACATTGGTTGTAGAATATAAGTCATATGGTAAGAATATATTACCGTCAAAAGTAAATATGATGAATAGTGAGGGCAGGCGAGATGTCGCATAGATCTCTCACAGAAATGAAAACGTGTGTGAACTATGTTACAATAAAGGAATTGAAGAGTCAAAACTTCCAAAACGGAACGCAAGAGTCATAACATGTGGTAGTTGTGTAGAACAAATAGGAAGTACGTACGTGTGGAAGTTCCTTCTTTCCACATCGCTGCTGCAAACGCACGTTAAATCACAACACAGACACAAATTTGAATACAGCAGACAAATCGATGACCGGTCGGACAGTTCATATTTTCGTGAAGAAGAAAATAAGTAAATAGGGTACGAGGGAAATTGGAATACGGATCTCCCCATCCGCAGTCCAACACCGTAACCACAGAACGATAACGCCGCCGCTAGACAACTCTGCTGGATGTTGCACATTTTGAGCACGGGCCGTTCAGTGTTCTGATTTTGCTTCTTTCTTCAGAGTTTAGTGCACCTTCTTCCTGTTTTCATGATTGATCTGTGTTTACGTTTTGACGGGCTGTCCACTGGGTCATCTTACCTTGAAACCTGAGGGGGGGGGGGGGGGGGGGAGGAGGAGGTTCCCTAGTTCCCTAGTAAGTCGCCTCTACATCCTCTAGAAGTGTGCAACATGAATAATTGTGAAACACCCAGTACATATACGTCTTGTTACCTACATATACATCTTTTTACCTACACATAGGCTACATCTTTTTACCGTAAGTAACGTAAATCCATGTGATGGCCGTGGTTTAAACCTCCGAAACGCGGTTTAGAAACAAACTGAACGGTTCCAGTAAATCAGTAAATAAGTTTCGCCTTCCCGGTTGGCCATGCCGTCTAACGCACGGCAGATTTGTGTCGAGGTCCGGTGAACCGGCCAGTCTGTGGATGGTTTTTAGGCGGTTTTCCATCTGCCTCGGCAAATGCGGGCTGGTTCCCCTTATTCCGCCACAGTTACACTATGTCGGCGATTGCTGCGCAAACAAGTTCTCCACGTACGGGGCTGCGGCTGCGGCGGGGACGGAGCCTCTCCGTCGTTTCTAGGTCCCCGGTTAACATACACTACAATACAATACAAATAAGTTTCAATTCATAGATTCAGGTCATAATGTCGTCCTTAGAGGCGCACTCATTGCTTCTCGATATGGAATATGCACGATGAAGAATCTGCCCGGAAGAGTAGAAGGAATGAATGGCAATCACTGTCTGGCGAAAGCGTCATAAGACGCGGCCCTTGACCTTACCTCTGCCGGATGCCGCGTCACTGTTGTCCTAGTGCACACGGCCGCGAGAGATGGCTCTGCTTCTGGCGGTTCTGCCGGCGGCGTGCGCTGCGGTTATCGCGACGAGGGCAGTCTGAGCGAGAGAGCGTGGCGCGAGGCGAGCAGCGACTGGAAGGGAGTCTGTGGCTGGCGCGACGCGGGGGCGTCTGCGGTGTGTGCTCTGTGGCGCCCGGCTGGCCCGGGGGCGGCAGAGGGGAGCGGGAGCGCCACGGTCACGCCGCCGCCAAAATAGTTCCGCTCGCTTCCCCCGCCCGCCGCCGTGGCACTGGAGCTGATGCGCGAAGTGGACCTCGATTCGCAACGTGTATTGTCAAGTGTGAGGTGCAGGGGTGCGTATTCAGGGTATCTTGAGAATTAGGCGAAGAAGTGCCGCACTAATTTCCTTCTCCTTTCTTTTCGCCATAATTGAAATCGTACCTCTTCTCGGCACGAGGGCATTAAGCCGTGAGCACACGGACCGTGCATTATAACGTTTGAATGTGCCGAGTTTCTGACGTCATAGTGTGGAAAAAACACATCGTGAGTCTTTCCGAACGCACAGAGGAATATCTAGCAGGTCAGATATTCTAAACATGCGTTTGAACGGAGACCAATGAGACGGATGCACACCACCTACGGCCGGCCGGGGTGGCCGAGTGGTTGTAGGCGCTACAGTCTGGAACCGCGCGACCGCTACGGTCGCAGGTTCGAATTCTGCCTCGGGCATGGATGTGTGTGATGTCCTTAGGTTAGTTAGGTTTACGTAGTTCTAAGTTCTAGGGGACTGATGACCTTAGAAGTTAAGTCCCATAGTGCTCAGAGCCATTTGAATGAATTACTGTAAGTTGCGTGTTGTGAAAATATGTCGTGTCAGGCTACAGCACGTTGAGAATCCATCAAAAACTACGATAAAGCTTTCAGGCAATAGTAAGACACGAAGAAAGTCGCGTACAATTCATCTTCGGTGTAGCGTAATGAGTACAATCGTACAATTGCCTGGTAACAGTTGATGTGTTGCTGGCCGCATGTCACTGGATTCAAAGATTTTTTTTTACCAATCTACACGTTTTCTGATAGTTTCTGATACCTTCTTATTGGTTTAATAAAGGTTTATTGTATTACATTCGATGTTATGCAGATATAAGTGTGCTTTATCTGAGGTGTGAGTTTGTTCAATTGGCTGAATCTACAACACAGCTCGCACTACTTGCAATAAGAAATTCTCCAGTTTCTTGTTTCAAGAATTGATTTCGCCTGTTGTAAGGATTCTGCTGCTGAATAGGCACAGTGATCAACTAAAAATGACATTACGGTTTTACTATAATGTGAGTGTAATGAAATAATTTTTATCTTATGTGTAGAACTATTGTAAATTTGTCTCACACTGTTAGCTGCGCGGGATTAGCCGAGCGGTCTCAGGCGCTGCAGTGATGGACTGTGCGGCTGGTCCTGGCGGAGGTTCGAGTCCTCCCTCGGGCATGGGTGTCTGTGTTTGTCCTTAGGATAATTTAGCTTAAGTGGTGTGTAAGCTTAGGGACTAATGACCTTAGCAGTTAAGTCCCATAAGATTTCCCATACATTTGAACATTTCTCACACTGTTTGTAACGGAACTTTCATGAACTGATGTCCTTTCTAACTAGACATTACACTTCCGATTTCCTTATTACATGGTCATTGATACTGAAGTGTTTACTTGGGTATATGACAGACGGAACAACATGGTTAGCACGTCTACAAAGGGGGAAATGTACGTAAGCGCAAGTCGCAGCGTTTCTGAGCGTTCAGCAGCACGTTGAACTCGGCACTGTCAACGATGACGCTCGAACGTTCCGTGTGCTGACGAGTTGTTACCGAGATGCTCAGCAACTTCCAGTGGCAGTCGCTACAAGGGAGGGGGGCGTTCTGCGTCACTAAGAGGCATACTGTTTTCAAATTTCGAGAGCTTACGTTGCAAGATGAGTCGAGCAACACATTGCTCCCTGCGTCGTACGTGTCGCGAAAATTGGAGAAATTAGATCACATACGGAGCTTTACCGGCAGTCATTTCTACCCCTCGCCATTCGTGAGTGGAATAGGGGAGGGAGGAAAAAGATAGTGGTACCAGAAGTAGTTCGCATTCGGGAGGACGACGGTTCAATCCCGCGTCCGGCCATCCTGATTTAGGTTTTCCGTGATTTCCCTAAATCGCTCCAGGCAAATGCCGAGATGGTTCCTTTGAAAGGGCACGGCCGACTTCCTTCCCCGTCCTTTCCTAAACCGATGAGACCAATGACCTCGCAGTTTGGTCTCTTCCCTCAAAACAGCCCAGCCAGAAGTAGTCTCCGCCACCTACCGTAAGACGGCTTGCGGAGTACAAAACTGGTTACAATACGAGGTTCATTCCGAAACTAATACCTCCCATTTATTTTCATGGCGACGGGAACAAATACAGAAAGCAAAATAACACACCTAGATTTACGCCCTCACTCAGAAAGCCATCTTAATCCTAGTTTACACGACACTAGGCTGCACCCAATTGCGCAGTCGACCATTGCACATGCGTGCCGCGCAATTGCGCAACTCGTTGCTGAAACTAAACTCTTTTGGCTTGTTCCAGCTTTGGCGACACTGATATGTCTCGAGGCTAGGTGTGTCGGTAGAGTGTAGACGTACAGAAATGTGCAGTGCGGAAAAGAGGATAATTTTCACATTTTCGTTATTTATGCTTCGCATGGGTGTTAGTGAGATTTCAGTAACATTGATTACAAAAACAAACAGCGACATGTTTCTGCGCTTGAGACCGTCATATCCGATCTGAACACAAATGTGTTGACAACATATGAGCAGCAGGGCAAAATATGTTAAATTGGATGCATTTATACAACTAAATGAAGGAAAATACAGGCAAGCAAAACATCTGGCGGTGGTTGAAATGAAATGGCTATAAGCACTAATGGGACTTAGATCATCAGTCCCCTAGACTTAGAACTACTTAAACCTAACTAACCTAAGTACATTACACACATCCATGCCCGAGGCAGGATTCGAACCTGCGACCGTAGCAGCAGCGCGGTTCCGGACTGAAGCGGCTAGAACCGCTCGGCCACAGCGGCTGGCCTCTGGCGGTGGAACTGCTCACGTCTACAAAATTAAAATCCATTGAATCAAGTTGACCGATTATTTTTTTAAGAAAATTGTTGACGGGGGGAAAGGCTACACAAATCTGGGAAGTTTAATTCTTTATTCGATATTCATTTATTTAAAAATTTACAGCAGTGCTTCCCATTTGCCAATTGTAGTACACTAAGTTGACAGAAGTCAGGGAATGGCGATATGCAAGTACACAGATGGGCGATAGCATCGCGAGCATAAGGTATAAAAGGGCAGTGGACTGGCGGAACTGTCATTTCTACTCAGGTGATTCATGTGAAAAGGTTTCCGACGTGATTATGTCGGCACGACGGTAATTAACAGGCTTTGAGCGCGGGATAGTAGTTGGAGCTAGTCGCATGGGATATTCCTTTTCGAAAATCTTTACTGAATTCAGTATTCTGACAGTCACAGTGTCAAGAGCGCCGAGAATACCAAATTTCAAGCGTTACCTCTCACCACGGACAACACAGTGGCCGTCGGCCTTAACGAACGACAGCAGCAGCGTTCATGTAGAGTTGTCAGTGTTAACAGACAAGCAACACTGCGAGAAATAACCGCAGAAATCAATGTGGGACGTAGGACAAACGTATCAGTTAGGACAGTGCGGCGAAATATGGCGTCAGTGGGCTATGGCAGCAGACGACCGTCGCGGGTGCCTTTGCTAACAGCACGAAATCGCCTGCAGCTCCTCTCCTGGACTCATGATAGTGTCGGTGGGCCCTTAGAAGACTTAAACCCATTTCCCAGTCAGATGAGTCACGATTTCAATTGATAAGAGCTGATGATAGGGCTCGAATGTGGCACAGATCACACAAAGCCACGGACCCAAGCTGCCAACAAGGCACTGTACAAGCTGGTGAAGACTCCCATAATTGTGTGGGCTGTGTTCACCTGGAATGAACTGAGTGCTCTGGTCCAACGGAACCGATCATTGATTGGAGATGGTTATGTTCGGCTACTTGGAGACCATTTGGAGCCATTCCTGGACTTCATGTTTTCAAACAACGATGGAATTTCTATAGACACACTGCGCCACCGCACCGGGACACTTCTGAACGATTGGTTTGAAGAACAGTCAGGTCAATTCGAGAGAATGATTTGGCCATCGATCGAATGTGTATGGGTCATAAACGAGAAGTCAGTTCGTGCACAAAGTCCTACACTGGCAACAATTTCGCAATTATGGACGGCTATAGAGGCAGCATGTCTTAATATTTTTGCAGCGGACTTCCAAACACTTGCTGCGTCTACGCCACGTCGAGCTGCTGCACTACGGCGGACTAGAGAACATCCGACACGATATTAGGAGGTATTCCATTATTTTTATCGTCTTGTTGTATGTTTAAACTTTTCTTAATAGTAATTATTGCTGTTAATGTTAATAATTATTGGTGTTAATAGAAATGCGTCAGCACCAACTAAAACTGCATCTTATACCAGACGGAGATTTCTGGACTGTACTGCGCGCAATGTGGTTCGTAATTTCAACATTACAGTATCTTTATTCCTTAGTGCATTATTAACTCCACGTAAATGAAACGTGAACTGTTTTGGTGACATTCTAAGATGATTAAAATAACTTCTAGGTTCTTCTATAAACACAACTTCTTTCAGCAATGTCGCTGAGCAACCGAGCTGACGTCTTTTCGGTATCGCGTCACGCACCCAAACACGTTTCTCATTTCTTTTCCTATGCAGTGATACCACGCTAACGTGCTTTAACTTCGCCACAATTCGTGCAGCTGCCAAAACTTTGATTTCAGACATGACTCAGGCACCCAGAAAACGTCCAAACTGTACACTGGTGTCGCTGTCTCTGCAGTCATATATGAAACCATTTGCGTTCCAAGTGACGAGTGGCGCAGCGTCGTCGTGTAAACTAGGCTTTGCGGGGTTTGTCGGACGGGTTTGTAGTACCAGTTGTTGTGACTTAGCAAGATAGCCAAGTCACAACGAGAGGAAGCCGAAAGGCACGCGCTTAAACTCACGCAGGCTGGCGTGAGGTCTGAAACAGGATACGTAATGAATGCTATAAAGAAAAGTACGTAGCTTCTGGAATACTTAACTTTAATCCACATTTGTAGAACATCGCTATTGATGATACATTAATAGAATCTCAATATCAATTGAATACGGCGCCTTGCTAGGTCGTAGCAAATGTAGCTGAAGGCTATGCTAACTATCGTCTCGGCAAATGAGAGCGTATTTGTCAGTGAACCGTTCCTTGCAAAGTCGGCTGTACAACTGGGCGAGTGCTAGTACGTCTCTCTAGACCTGCCGTGTGGTGGCGCTCGGTCTGCAATTACTGACAGTGGCGACACGCGGGTCCGACGTATACTAACGGACCGCGGCCGATTTAAAGGCTACCACCTAGCAAATGTGGTGTCTGGCGGTGACACCACACCAGTATCTTTTCCCCCCTGTTTCCCTGTTACATTCGGAAATGACGCATGCGAAGAATGACGAAAATGTAAACCGTTAATGTTGCCGGAGGACGATGAATTTAGAAGTACTGCACAGTGGTTCCGATCCATTCAGATTTCAAAAACTGACTTGTGTCAGAGAATCACTTATTATTCACAATTGACATGCACAAAACGAAATACGCACCTTCGCCGTCAAGCATACGAGTCGCGCGGGCCACAAAGCCACAAGCTACGACACCCGACCGGTAGACTATTCAAAACTGTTGTCTCGCAGGGGAGAGTGTCCCGTTATGCGCCCTTGACGAGTGACCTGCTGGCTGCTATTCTGTTAACATACAAGGGTTGTAACTGGCTCCCGAAAACCGCTCCCGTAAACAAAACAAAGAGAGAACACTGAAACATAAAAAATGACGAAAAACTGAATCTGCTGCAAGGTACATGCAGAACAAACTAAAGAAAACATACAAGATAAAAAACACGAATACGCTCTTCGCGTTTGTTATCACTTCACTCTGCAAAGGACGTAGCTTACAGACTGGTCTCTTGGGAACCCCTTGCGGTGTGCGAATAGTGGCCACTTGCACCATTACGCCACACTGACAGCGTACTCCTTCAATAACGGTCAGCTTCCAGCGTATGGGTGGCAGGTTGTCTCTGCTTTTACTACAACCATCTTTTACTACGACCAAAGCGCCAGGTTGCGCATTGTAATAGGCCTGCTGCTGCAGATGATGTAGGCTGTCAGATGACCAGTGCCGCCAAAAGATCTGGAATCCCTGCTGCAGTAGGTAGATCTGGCTGAGGCTCGTCGTGACTGAGGTTCCAATCAGGAAATGAGGACCTGGGAGTCAATAGGATTGCAAGGTGGGGGTGTGAGAGGGAGAGAGTTCAGGCTAGCCTCAATTTGGCAAGTCAGGGTTGTCAACTATTGGAATACTAAAATGTAGACTTTCACGGCCGGAAATATCATTTCCATTATAATTATCCGGGCTGTTATGTCGTGGTCGGTTGATGAATTCTGTGGTGATTCCCAACGTTTCGTCTCCGGCTGCGGGAGACATCTTCAAGGGGGTCCGTAGCTCGATGGAAGGTCCAACACAGTAGCGAGCCATGGGTGTGTTGGACCTTCCATCGAGCTACGGACCCCCTTGAAGATGTCTCCCGGAGCCGGAGACGAAACGTTGGGAATCACCACAGAATTCATCAACCGACCACGACATAACAGCCCGGATAGTTATAATGAAACTATTGGAATGTTGGACATATGACTCCCATCGTTCGCCGCAAGTGGTACTCGAAGGACTTTACTGCTTCCTCCCATATCTGACCAAAGTGTGTTGACACCTGAAGGAATGAACTGCTATTCGATGCCTTCTTCGAGCAACTAAGTCTGCTGATAGTGAGTCCTTATAGCAGTATGTAGCTCCAGAGTTCTTGACTAACTCCAACATAGTTGGAAGTTTGTCAGATTGTGGCAGTAAATACACAAATCTTTTAAGAGTCGCTAGGAATACTTCGGCAGCCATGCTGCCAGTTACCTCCAAATGCACTGCTCGTGTCACCAGGCACACAAACACGGCAACAGAATACTGTTCCTATAATTTGGATTGCCGTGAGTCAGTTTTCACATAGAAGGGTCCTGCACAATCAATCCCGCAGTGGAAGAAAGGGCTCATAGCTTCTACATGTGAGGGTGGCAATATACCATGGGCTGTAGTGCAGGACATGCCGTTAACCGCTGAGAAGTCATCTCATCACTGATGCAGGACATGCGTATGAGTGATGCTCGTATGACAGATCAGCATTTTGTACCCTGCCTCCAAACCACAGTAATTTCATGCCATCGAGGATAGGAAGCAATGATTTGAGCCTGCTATTCTTGTCTGAAGGTAAAATGGTCACCCATTCGGATCTCTGGGCGGGAACTGCTCAGGAGGATGTCGTTATCAGGAGAAACAAAACTGGCGTTCTACGGATCGGAGCATGGAATATCAGATCGCTTAATCTTGCAGGTAGGTTAAAGTTACAAATAGTGGGAATTAGTGAAGTTCGGTGGCAGGAGGGACAGGACTTCTTATCAAGTGAATACAGGATTACAAATACAAAATCAAATAGGGGTAATGCAGTAGTAGATTTCATAATGAACTACAAAATAGGAATGCAGATAAGCTATTATGAACACTATAGTGAAGGAGTTATTAGTAGTAGTAGTAGTAGTAGAGGGGTTTTGTGGGCGCACGACAACAAGGTCTTAAGCGCCCGTTCAGTATCATAGTGAGACGGGTGTCATGAAAAAAAAAAAAAAAAAAAAAAAACTCAGAATATTTACATAAAACGGAACATAAAACACGGGAAACAATCATCGGAAAAGATGTGCTCACCCACACCGAAGCGTGGGATGAAGCAGGGCGTCAGCAGTAAAACATGGACAACACAGGAAGAAAACGAGAGAGGGGGCTAAAACAATGTAGCAGATGGAAGTGGCCGGCTGACCGCAAGGAAAAAAAGGGAGGTGTCAGCCACTCTGCAATACACTAATACCTCCAGCCTAAAAGTTTAGGCCAGAGTCCAGACACATCACAAAACTTAAAAACCCTAGACACACACGTCTCATCATTAGCTAAAACACAGGGCAGATCACCATCAACTTGTGCTTCTGCCCTTGCATCACGGTATAAAATGCAGTCTGTTAAAATGTGTCGGACAGAGAGTTATTATAGCCAAGATAGACACAAAGTGCACCCCCACCAAAGTAGTACCAGTTTATATGCCAACTAGCTCCGCAGATAATGAAGAGATTGAAGAAATGTGTGATGAGGTAAAAGAAATTATTCAGACGGTTAAGGGAGACGAAAATTTAATTGTAATGGGGTTTGGGAATTCGATAGTAGGAAAACGAAGAGAAGGAAAAATAGTAGGTGAATTCAGACTGAAGGAAAGGAATGAAAGGGGAGGCCGCCTATTAGAATTTTGCACCCTAACACTTCGTTTAAGAATCATGAAAGTAGGTTGTATAAATGGAAGAGAGCTTGAGATACTGGAAGGTTTCAGACTGGTTATATAATGGTAAGAAAGAGTTTTCAGAACCATATTTTAAACTGTAAAACATTTACAGGGGCAAGTGTGGGCTCTGACCACAATTTATTGGTTATGAGCTATAAATTAAAACTGAAGAAACTGGAAAAAAGTAGGCGATAAAGAGATGGGACCTGGATAAGTTGGGAAAAAAAACAGAGATTGCTGAGAGATTCAGACGGAGCATTCGGTAACGATTGACTAGAACAGAGGAAAGGAATACGGTATAAGATGAATGGATAGTTTTGAGAGATGTAATAGTAAAGGCAGCAAAGGACCAAATAGGAAAAAAGAGAAGGCCTAGTATAAAATCCGTGAGCAACACAGGATATATTGAATTTAATTGATGAAAGGGGAAAATATAAAAATGCACTAGATGAAGCAAGCGAAAGAGAATACAAACGTCTAAAAATTGAGATTGACAGGCAGTGCAAAATGGCTGATCAGGAATTGCTAGAGGACAAATGTAATTATTAAGAAGCTTATATAAGTAGGGGAAAACAGATACTGCCTAAAGAAAAATTAAAGAGACATTTGGAGAAAAGAGAACCAGCTGTATGAATTGTTTCGGCATATCGACAAGCGCCGGCACGAAGACGTTGGAAGAGCAAAGAAGAGAATATAAGCGCCGCTCCTGCCAGCCTCAGGTGGACAGTATTGGGACAGTACTCGCACAGTACTATAAGAGCACTACGATAGTAGTGGCATGTGATCCATATCAACTGATTACATGGACCTTGTGTACAGCAAAGGACTTTAATTGTTTGCATGTTGCCCATCGCTTGTGACACCGTTGTAAATTTAAAGCTAAGTATCGTCAATCTTCTTATTTGTAATAAAAACTATTAACATGATTTGCTTGAATTGCTGTACAGCATTCCAAGAACGCAGCATCCTTTATGCACCCTGTATGAAACGAGTGAGCAGAACCCCACATTTCAAAAAAAATGGTTCAAATGGCTCTGAGCACTATGGGACTTAACATCTGTGGTCATCAGTCCCCTAGAACTTAGAACTACTTAAACCTAACTAACCTAAGGACATCACACACATCCATGCCCGAGGCAGGATTCGAACCTGCGGCCATAGCAGTCGCACGGTTCCGGACTGAGCGCCTTAACCGCAAGACCACCGCGGCCGGCGAACCCCACATTTGGAGATGAGTATCCGCCGAGCCCAATGCCTGACAGCCATGGAATTTTGTATGTTGCTGGCTTCTCTCTTGTCTTTACTTTTCAGGGGCTTTTCTTTGCTTTAACAGCTTCTTGTCGTTTTTGCTAATCAGTGTTTTCAGGTGGGCGTTGCAGAAAATTTCTTTGCTTGCTTGCCTTGTCTGTTTCTTGCATGTGTATCTTCCATCATCCCCACCCCACCTGTCCCGCCCCCTGCTCAGGCGTCACAGCCACAAGTGTTAGATGCAACACAGCCAATGCAGATGTTTAGCTCCAGACGCAACAGATCTCCATGTTACTCCACACGGTGCAGCAGCTACTGGTCAACGCTGCATCCCCAACGTATCAAGCACTGCCTACTACAGCTGCAATACCACCTTTGCGACATTCAAGAGGAATGGCTAGAGTGGTTGTCCCAGTTTGAGGCCCACCTCCTAGTTTACAATGCACCAGTTATTGTGAAACTTCTGTATCTATTATCCATGGTAGAAAGTGCAGTGTTCAGATTATTTCAAAGCCGGCCGGTGTGGCCGTGTGGTTCTAAGCGCTTCAGTCTGGAACCGCGTGACCGCTACGGACGCAGGTTCGAATCCTGCCTCGGGCATGGATGTGTGTGATGTCCTTAGGTTAGTTAGGTTTAAGTAGTTCTAAGTTCTAGGGGACTGATGACCACAGATGTTAAGTCCAATATTGCTCAGAGCCATTTGAACCATTATTTCAAAAACTGTTTCCTAACGCCACTCTGAGTGAACTTGTTTATGTTATCTCTTCGCTAACTAACTATTATGACCAACAAGTGAATGTGGTAGACCGAGGTATCAATTCCTTAATTGC
This sequence comes from Schistocerca americana, assembly GCF_021461395.2. Taxonomy (NCBI): domain Eukaryota; kingdom Metazoa; phylum Arthropoda; class Insecta; order Orthoptera; family Acrididae; genus Schistocerca; species Schistocerca americana. Next base: position 362,068,661 of record NC_060124.1, on the reverse strand, counting down.
AAAAAGCGATCAGAACAAACTTATCGCGAATGGGCAACAGATTTTCAGGGCATGACAAGGAAATGCGAATTCAAATGTACTTGCGGTGCTTTATATTCAGATGTCATGTTACATCATGCGATCGTGTACAGTGTACCTGATGTCAAACTCAGAGAACAGATTTTGAAACAGTCCGGTCCATCATTTCAGCAGGTAGTGCAAATACTAGACCAGTACGATTCAGGTGCCTTGTCGGCTCAGAAATTTGTGCAGCCAGCTATTACTCGGGTTGAGTCCCTTAGTTGCGATCAGCCCATTCAGCAGTGGCAGCAGCTCGCTTCGCCGCGTAAACAACCTTCCACGCTGTGTAAGCAGTTCGCTACACAGGTGGCTACACAGGCGAACACAATTAAGACTTGCCCTCGGTGTTATTCACGGCACAAACGCCAAGACTGCCCCTCCCGACAAGCTCAGTGTTACCCTTGTGGTAAAAAAGGACACGTACAATCCGTATGTTTGCAACGGAACAAACATAAGAATTCATCCCACTCAAAAAAATTTAGCCACAAGCCCCACGTCATTAATGCCATATATTCAAATTCTACAACGGGCATTAGCAAAAAAATGGTTCAAATGGCTCTGAGCACTATGGGACTTAACTTCTGAGGTCATTAGTCCCCTAGAACTTAGAACTACTTAAACCTAACTAACCTAAGTACATCACACACATCCATGCCCGAGGCAGGATTCGAACCTGCGACCGTAGCATTAGCAAAACTAGCAAACGTGCAGTTTCTTCAGTGATACGCCAGTCAAACAAACTTTTTGTTCATTTACTTATTTGTGGGAAACGTGTGAAATTTCAATTGGATACGGGTACCTCTGTCACATTGCTCAATCGTCACACATATGAACTGTTAGGCTCCCCATGCCTGTCTAAAACTAGCACACAACTGACAGCTTATAGTCCGCCGCTCGTGGCCGTGCGGTGGCGTTCTCGCTTCCCGCGGCCGGGTTCCCGGGTTCCCGGGTTCGATTCCCGGTGGGGTCAGGGATTTTCTCTGCCTCGTGATGACTGGGTATTGTGTGATGTCCTTAGGTTAGTTAGGTTTAAGTAGTTCTAAGTTCAAGGGGACTGATGACCATAGATGTTAAGTCCCATAGTGCTCAGATCCAGCCATTGACAGCTTATAATGGACAAGTTATTTCCGTTCTCGGAACATGTGCTTTGTCTGCCATGTATCGCTCACATACGCGAACAGTGACTTTAGCAATGCAACAATCATGCGATTGTGAGAACATATTTGGTTTTGATTCTTTTGCTTTTTATGGCTTTAACATTTAGGACAATATGCTGTCAGTGTCTGCATTCAATGTGAAAGACAGTGTAGCTAGTTTGCTAAAAGAGTTCTCGGACATCTTTTATGAAGGTGTATAAAAAGCTAACAATTTTGTTGCACATGTTACTCTGAAAAACAATGGTCAGCCAAAATTTTGATGGGACAGAACTGTTCCCATTGCATTACAGGACAAAGTCGTGGCTGAACTTAATGAATTGCAAGATAACGCAGTTATTGCGCACATATCAGCTGGTCAGTGGGCAACTCCATTGGTTTCGCTCCCCAGACCTCCAGGTCGCATTCGCCTCTGTGTTGACTTTAGGTCTACCGTCAACCCACAAACTGTCATTGATACTTATCCATTGCCATGGCTTGAGGATCTCATGGACAAATTAGGCTCTGGACGTTATTTTTCAAAAATTGATTTGCACGATGCGTATCCTCAAATACCGCTAGATGAAGAATCTCCAAAAGTGTGTGTAGTAAATGCTCGTTTTGGCTTGTTTAAATACTTGCATTTGCCTTTTGGCAGTGCTTCCGCGCCCGCCATTTTCCAACGGTATTTGGAACAGCAAACTGCACAAATGCCAAACTGTTCAAACTATTTCAACAATGCTGTTGTAGCAGATCGTACACCTGAAGAATACATTGCAAATTTACGTACTTTGTTTCATGTGTTATCTGAGGCAGGACTATAGTGTAGACTGGACAAGTGTGATTTTTTAAATTCTGATTTGTAGTATCTTGGTCATGTCATCAACAATCAAGGTCTACATCCTCTTCAGTCGCATTTGTTAGCCATACGAGACTTGCCAGTTCCTCGCAATATCAGAGAATTGGGAAAATGAACTACTCGTATTATATTCGGTCCATAATGAATGTAGCACAAATTGCAGCTCCATTGCATCGCTTGCGTCGCAAGAATGTCCCCTTTTTTTTGAACGGATGAGTGCCAAGCAGCTTTTCAAACACTTAAATGTGCACTGCTCAGTGATCGATGCTTAGTTCACTTTGATCCTGACACAACAGTTGTATCTCAAGTTGATGCTTCCTCTTACGGAATCGGTGCAGTGTTTTCGCACACAGTTGGTGATAAAGACAGGCATATTGCTTTCGCGTCCAAAGTTTTGTCTAAAGTTCAGTGTAACTATTCAAAAATTGAACAAGAGGCTTTGGCTATTTTGTATGGTGTCACCAAATTCCAGCACTATTTGTATGGCTAAAGATTCTAGTTAGTAACGGATCACAAGCCTTTGCAGTCCTTGTTTCATCCGACGCAACCGGTTCCTGTACGAACTGCCCAAAAATTGCAAAGATAGGCTTTGTTGCTGTCTCAATACCAGTACGAGATTGTGTATGGTCTGACCGCTCAACATGGTAATGCGGACGCGCTTTCACGTCTTCCGTTTGGCCCTTATACAGACTTTGATGCTTCTACTGCACCTTGTTGTCACATCGATGCTCATGATTCTGAACTGCTTCAGTCTTTTCCGCTGAACTGTAAGAAAATTGCACAGGCTACAGAATCTGATACAGATTTGAACATTTTGCTCAATTATATTCCCACGCCTTGGCCTCGTTTCTTGAATAACTTAAAGAACTCAGTAGTGCGCCGATACTTCGCACGTCGGCATAGCCTCTCTGTTTCTGAATTGCTTCACTGTTTTCCGCTGAACTATAGGAAAATTGCACAGGCCACGAAAGCTGATTCAGATGTGAACATTTTGCTAAAATACATTCGCGCATCTTGGCCTCGTTCCTCGCGTAGCATAAAGAACCCTTTGGTGCGCCGATAATTTGCACTTCGGCAATTCAGGTGTTGTCATCGATTTTTTGCCTCGAAGGTTTTCCTAAAGTAATAGTGGCAAATAATGGTCCTCAGTTCACGTCAAATGAATTTGAAACATTCTAAGAGCGCAACTGCATACAGCAACTAACTAGTGCACCGTTCCATCCACAGTCAAACGCCGAAGCGGAACGTTTTGTCAGAACATTCAAGCAACAGATGGCCAAACTTCACTCTACACACACCAGGGATCAAGCATTGAAACTGTTTCTCGTCTCATACTGTTCGCACCCACGATATGTGTGGTGTCACCGCCAGACACCACACTTGCTAGGTGGTAGCCTTTAAATCGGCCGCGGTCCATTAGTATACGCCGGACCCGCGTGTCGCCACTGTCAGTGATAGCAGACCGAGAGCCACCACACGGCAGGTCTAGAGAGACTTACTAGCACTCGCCCCAGTTGTACAGCCGACTTTGCTAGCGAAGCTACACTGACCGATACGCTCTCATTTGCCGAGACGATAGTTAGCATAGCCTTCAGCTACATTTGCTACGACCTAGCAAGGCGCCGTATTCGATTGATATTTATTATGAAGCATGTACCGTAACGAGAGATGTTCTACAATTGTGGATTAAAGTTAAGTATTCTACCAGTTACCTACTGTTTTGCTAGTCTTATTTCTCTGACCTGTTCCAGACCTAACGCCAGTCAGCGTGTAATTAAACTCGTGCATTTCGGCCTCCTCTAGCAACACAGTGTTGGCGCTTCTGCCAACACTATAATATGGACCATCGCCGGCAGAATTGCTTCACGGGCGCCACCATCAGACACTGCTCCAGCTGCTCCACCCTCCTCAACATCCGGCGCCGAAGGAAGGCCGCAACTATACCTTCGCGCCACATGATATTGTTTTTTACAGGTTTTCTTAGCGGCAGCAGACGGTGGGCGCGAGGCGAGATCGTCCGTCGACTTGGCACTTCCATGTGTCTTCTTTCATGTCCAGATGGCTTGCAGCGCCGCCATCAAAATCAACTTCGCCTCTGCCATGTACACGATGATCTTTCAGTCTCTCTTCCACCAGATTCACGGATTCAGAGGACAGCACGGCCACAGCAGCCGCCAGAGGGTGTCATCACGCCACAGCGGGACAACCCCATGGAGATGGAAACTTCGCCTCCTGCGTCTCCTCTCGTCCTACCTTATGGAGCTGGACCCGCCCACACCGCAGCAGTCGTCGCCTTCTTCATCTAGTTCGTGGCAGCAAGAGGTGGGCGCGTACCCTTCTGGTCGTTTTCCGGGGTACGTTTCCGCCAGTGCGCAGGCTGGATGGTGGGAGCTCGACGTCCCCTGCAGCCATCGCTTCCGGCTGACGTTGCGCCCACACTCCTGTCTTCCCCACTGTGGTCGCACTCCCTACACGACGACGATCTGTCGCTTTTTGGGAGAGGAATGTTCCAGCGTATCGACAAGTGCCAGCACGAAGATGCAGGTCGCAAGAGCAAAGAAGGTGGTGAGACGACATCAGCCAATAGCCCACTGCGAAGGAACGCAACGAGACAGGAGTGACATCTAGCCGAAAAGAATATAAACACCGCTCCTACCAGCTTCGGACAGACAGTATTTGCACAGTACTAGAAGAGCACTACGACAGCAGTGACATGTGATCCCTATCAATTGCTTACATTGGCCTTGAATATAGCAAATGACTTTGATTGTTTCCATGTCGCCCATCACTTGCGACACCATTGAAAATTTAAAGTTAAGTATTGTCAATCTTCTTACTTGTAACGAAAAGTATTAATGTGATTTGCTTGAGTTGTTGTATAGCACTGCGAGAACACAGCATCCTTTAGGCACTCTACACGAGATGAGTGGGCAGGAGCCCACATGAACATCAAGAGCTCTCATGGAAAACCAGGGCTAAGCAAAGAAGGGAGAACTGAAAGGTCTATACAAGGGAGATGTAGTAGAGGGCAATATTTAAGAAATGGATGGGGATGTAGATGAAGATGAGATGTGAGATACGATACTGCATGAAAAATTTGACAGTGCACTGAAAGACCTAAGTCGAAACAATGCCCTGGGAGTAGACAACATTCCGCTAGAACTACTGAGAGAGTTGGGACTGCCAGCCATGACAAAACTCTTCCATCTGGTGTGCAAGTAGTATGAGACAGCAAAGTAACCCTCAGGCTTCAAGAAGAAATTGCAATTACAAAGAAAGTAGGTGCTGATAGGTGTGAATATTACCGAACTATCAGTTTAGAAAGTCATGGCTGCAAAATACTCTTTACAGAAGAATGAAAAAACTGGCAGAAGCCGACCCCAGGGAATATCAGTTTAAATTCTGGAGACATTTAGGAACACGCGAAGCTATACTGATCTTATGACTTCTCATAGAATATGGGTTACTGAAAGGCAAACCTACGGTTATAGCATTTGTAGGCTTAGAGAAAGTTTTTGACAGTGTTGACTTGAATACTCTCTTCGAAATTCTGAAGGTAGCAGGGGTAAAACACAGGAAGCAGAAGGCTATTTACACCTTGTACAGAAACCATATGGCAGTTATGAGAGTGAAGGGGCATGAAAGGTAGCTCGCCCAGCGCTTTTGATAAAAACTGGTCACTGCGCATCGTCCACCGTATGCTGGCGGGCTCTGACAGGTCGGGAAAGCACAAAGGCCAACTGAAATGGAGGAGCGACCAAGTTTTACCACACACAAGTACGTGGCTATGGATATGGAATGTTCTCACAGAAGAAAAATGAAGTCGATCGCCTTCCACCGGATGGCTGAATCTGTTTATAAGTTCACAGCTAAATCAAATGGTTCATATGGCTCTGAGCACTATGGGACTTAACATCTGAGGTCGTCAGTCCCCTGGAACTTAGAATGCAGTCTTCGTTGGTTTCACTGATCGTAAAACATTGTTTCTGTCATTCACTGACTGTTCTCGTGAATGAATTGTTATTTCCTAGTACAGGTATGATGACCACCTCCTTGTGTTCCCGTGAAGCTTTAAGTTTATTACCTAATGCAACTAACTACTTGGAACTGAAATTTCCACTCCCTTCCCAGATCATTTCAGGGAGTATGAAATTTTCTAGACCTTCTTCCATGCTATTTGCATTCCATGTAAATCGTGACTTCCCCATGTTTGCCCGTTAAAGAAACAATCCATAAAAATTTAGGTTTTTGTGGCTCCTGTTTTGTCCGGTAGAACCCGAAATTACTTTGTACGATATGACCCCAAAGTACCGCTGATATAGTTTAACATTGTTATTACTTGGGTTAGACAATCTCAGAGTGTACAATATAGAGAATAATTTTAGTTGCGTCTAAATGTACAGTAAAATTGTAACATTACTTACTTGAAACAAAAAAACACTCCGAAGTTAAGTTCACGAACCGTAAAACTCGCTAGGAACAGGTAACTTCTTGTCACTCCGAAACTCACAGCTGCATCCATTAAAAGTCGTGTGATCGGTCTTTTTCCTTCATAGTTCATGCTGCAAATGCGCTTTAGGTGCTTCCACTAGCTCTAAAGCTTAGCAAAGACCTCTTGTCCAATAAAACCGGCTGTCTCATACAACCCGACCTTTTCCTATACGTTTATTGTACCGATATTCTGATGTTCTCATTTGAAACACTCAATTTTTGAACAGTAATTTATGCATAACGGTTAAGGTAAAAAGACTAACAAGATGGCAGAGTCGAGAAGAATTGCTGCTCGAAAAGCATGGTTCCGCGTTCGAGTCAAATTCCGGCACACAGTTTTACTCTGTTAGGAAGCATTAAAACAGCACGCACTCCGTTGTATGGTGAAAGATTCATTCTGGAAACAATACGAAGCTTATGCGTCTTCTTCAGACGTGATATACTCAGTAATGGAGAGAGATTAGCCACGTAGACTACATTTACACCAGTAACCTCTCTACTCAGATTCGTTAAGGAACCGAAATCCCACGTATAGAGTGCGTCAATGTTTATGACGTCATATCTCCTTAATTGCGTTGTACAGTGATATAATCTTGCAAATAAATTCAGTGGTATATCTTGATACTATCTGTAAAATCTGTTGCGAATAGAGTTAGTAGTAACCAAGTAATAAATTAGTTATGCCTGTACGAACAGCGGAAATGTAGTAAGCGATGAACGTTTGTCTTATTTTGTGAATGGGAGAGGGGTATGTCAGCGACAAAAAGTTTCGAAAACGTTTCAAATTGTGTGTAAAGCCTGTTTGGAAGTCGCTAAGTGCTCTCGTTCTCAAATACTGCGTGAATATAGTCTGGGTAATTTACATGCAGTGAGTTACAGTAGACTCCAATACATACACTATGTGATCAAAAGTACCCGAGCACCCCCAAAAACATACTTTTTGCATATCAGATGCATTGTGCTGTCACCTACTGCCAGGTACTGCCAGGTACTCCAGATGAGCGACCTCAGTAGTCATTCCCCCCTGCGGGTTTGGGGGTAAGAATATGCCCGTGGTATTCCCGCCTGTAGTAAGAGGCGACTAAAAGGAGTCTCAAACTTTTCGGCCTTATGTGATGGTCCCTGTTGGGTTTGACCACCATCTCTCAAAATTTTTCCGAAGAGCGAGCCGATTGGGGAAGGGCGCCTTACTTGGTGCATTGTGTCCATCTTGCGATCAGACCTTTCGCCAGCGTATTCGTCGTTGAATTGCAGTCCTGCCCACTCTCCATCTCTTGGGCATGACTACGTTCCTGCGTGCGGTTTACACCTTGCACTGTGCGGTGCCTCTTTCTGCACTGACGGCGACCACGGACCACATGTTACCTAACATCCTGCACGGTAGCCAGTCCGTTGTGGTGGGGCCTCCATGTACCCTGTTGGTTGTAGCCCCCTGACAACACAGGGATCGCTCTACTGATGCCTGCGCCGTTAAATCCCCACGTATGCCAAGGAGTAGATGCCTATCCTCCTGGGGTATCAGGACTCCCGGCAATGGCCATCCTGCCAGGTGGTCTTTGCTGAGGCTGGGTGGCGCCCGTGGGGAGGGCCCTTGGTCGGAGTAGGTGGCATCAGGGCGGATGACCCGCAATTAAGCGTGGTACATCGTCTCTCGCTGGTGGCCAGCCGCCAGCAGTCTCTAAGCGTTCTCGGACTCACTTTAATGCTCAGAAGTACGATCCGAAAACGTTCCCCTCCCTGCCCACACCGTGGGAGGAACGTAAGTCTCAGGATGGCAGTAGCAGTTATTCGCCCCAATTCTTAGTTTGTACAAGAGCTGATGGGGAGTCTTTTCTCTCCACAAAACCTCAGTTCTTCGTCAAGCATTTAGAGGACAAGTTTGGGGAGATGGAGGGCTTGTCCAAAATGCGCTCTGGGTCAGTCCTGATGCAAACGGCATCCTCTGCCCAGTCACGACGGTTACTTGCTTGTGACAAGTTGGGGGATGTTGCCACTACGATCACACCCCATAAGAGTTTAAATATGGTCCAGGGAGTTATTTACCATAAGGACCTTCTTTTGCAGTCTGATGGCGAGCTGCGCGCCAATTTAGAGCGCCAAGGTGTTCATTTCGTCTGGCGCGTTCATCGGGGTCTGAAGGAAAATCAGATTGCTACCAGTGCCTTGATCTTGGCCTTCGAGGGTGATACATTACCGGAAAAGGTCAAGGTGATGGTCTACCGATGTGATGTCAAGCCCTATATCCCTCCCCTGATGCGGTGCTTTAAGTGCTGGAAATTCGGCCATATGTCTTCCTGCTGCACTTCCAGCCTCACATGTCGAGATTGCGGACGCCCATCACATCCCAATACTCCATGTGCCCCGCCTCCCATCTGTGTCAACTGCGGGGAGCACCATTCACCTTGCTCGCCAGACTGCAGAATCTTCCAGAAAGAGCGTAAAATCATGGAATATAAGACCCTGGACTGACTGACCTATACTGAGGCCAAAAGGAAATACGACCAACTCCGTCCTGTGAGAATGACATCTTCCTACACCGCTGCTACAACACCTGTGCTAGCCCCATCAGTTTCTCGAATTTCCGCCGGATCGACGAGTAGTACAACTCCTCCTGCCCCCTCGCCAGTGGGGGGCTCCACCCACCGGGTTGCTCCTGCGCCACCTACCTCAGGAGCAACACCATCCCACCCATCGGGGGCGTCCATCCCCGCTTCTAAGCCGGAGAAGTGTCCAACTTCTTCAGCTTCTCACACTCGTAAGGGCTCCCTTGGGTCCCTCCCTTCTCAGGTTTCCACCAACGGGAAGGCTGACGACCGTCAGTGGCGTAAGTGCCCACAATCACCTGGTCATAGGGCTTCGCGATCCTCCTCCGTCCTGGAGACTGAATCGGTGAGGCCCTCCCAGCCAGTGAAACCCAAGAAGCAGCGTGAGAAACCCAGGAAGAAGAGCTCTAAGCCCAAGGAACTCGCAGTGGCAGACACCCCACCACAACCATCCAGCTCTGCGTCTGAGGACGAGGTGGAGATTCTGGCATCTACTGAGGACCTCGATCTCGCCGGTCCCTCAGACACCATGGATAGCACTAGCACAGTTGCTCAATCGGAGGCAGCAGGTGACCCAGTGGCGTAATCTGCCTAACCAGTCCCGGCACGCCTTTCTCAGCCATGGACAATATCATCCTCCAGTTAAACTGCAGCGGTTTCTTCCACCATCTAGCTGAGCTCCAACAACTTATCAGCCTTCACCCTTTCTTCTGCATTGCTCTTCAGGAAACTTGGTTTCCAGTAATGCGAACCCCCGCCCCCTGTGGCTATCGGGGTTATTATAAGAATTGGGCAGCTTATGAAAGGATGTCTGGTGGCATCTGCATCTATGTCCTTCACTCTCTTCATAGCGAGTCTGTCTCTCTACACACACCTTTAGAGGCTGTCGCTGTTCGGGTGTGGACGCCACAGGCTGTTGCTGTCTGCAGTCTTTACCTTCCACCGGATGGTGATGTCGTGCAGCATGTCCTGGCTGCGCTGACAGCCCAATTGCCGCCACCTTTCTTGTTACTGGGCGACTTCAACGCCCATAACCCTCTGTGGGGTGGGTCAGTGGCTACAGGTCGAGGTGCCACCATTCAGCATTAATTGGCACTGCTCGTTCTTTCGATTTTAAATGATGGTGCCTTCACACACTTCAGTGTGGCGCATGGTACATACTCCGCCATCGACCTTTCGATCTGCAGCCCTAGCCTCTTACCATCTGTCCAATGGTGTGTGCATGACGACCTGTGTGGTAGTGACCACTTTCCGATCTTTCTGTCACTGCCACAGCGTCACTCTTTTGGGCGCCCTAGCAGATGGGCTATGAATAAGGCTGACTGGGATCTGTTCTCCTCCACTGCCGCAATTGAGCCCCTCTCTAATGATGATATTGATTTGGTGGTTCAATCGGTCACCACCGGCATCGTTACTGCCGCAAAATCTGCAATCCCGCGTTCTTCTGGGTCCCCTCGGCGGCGGACTGTGCCTTGGTGGTCACCTGAGATCGCTGAAGCGATTAAAGATCGCCGGGGGGGCGCTTCAGCGTCACAAGCGACATCCCTCCATAGAACACCTTATCGCCTTCAAACGGCTGTGTGCGCGAGCCCGCCTCCTTATCCGCCAACGCAAGCAAGAGTGCTCGGAGCGGTATGTGTCCACCATTGGGCTCCATGTCACTCCATCGCAGGTCTGGGCCAAGATTCGACGAGTCTATGGCTATCGGACCTCTGTCAGCGTCCCAGCACACTCACTGAATGAAACAGTTTGTACTGACTCCGACGTCATTGCAAACCGTTTGGCAGAGCATTTTGCTATGAGTTCTGCTTCTGCGAATTACCCCCAGACCTTCCGCTCCATTAAAGAGCGGATGGAACGTCGGAACCTTTCGTTTCGCACCCACCATCCAGAATCGTACAATGTTCCATTCAGTGAGTGGGAATTTCGCAGTGCCCTAGCCGCTTGCCCTGATACCGCTCCTGGGCCAGATCGCATCCACTGTCAGATGCTGAAACGCCTTTCAGTGGACTGCCAGCGACGGCTCCTCGACCTTTACAACTGTCTCTGCATCGAGGGTGAGTTTCCGTCGCAATGGCGGGAAAGTATTGTTATCCCCATTATGAAACCTGGCAAGAACCCTTCGGAGGTGGGCAGCTACCATCCCATTAGCCTCACCAACGTTCTTTGCAAGTTGCTTGAATGGATGGTGAGTCGGCGCTTGAATTGTGTACTGGAGTCTCGGGGCCTTCTGGCTCCGTCTCAGGATGGGTTCCGTAAAGGCCGCTCCGCCGCCGACAATCTGGTGAGGCTGGAGTCGGCCATCCGTACTGCCTTTGCCCACCGTCAGCACCTCATCGCTGTCTTTTTCGACATGTGGAAGGCGTACGATACTACATGGCGTCATCACATCCTTTCTACACTTCATGGATGGGGTCTTAGGGGCCCTCTGGCGATCTTTATCCGAAATTTTCTGTCGTATCGTACCTTCCGCGTGCAAGTCGCGGCCTCCCGTAGTTCCTCCCGAGTTAAGGAGAACGGTGTGCCACAGGGATCTGTTTTAAGTGTCTGCCTGTTTTTAACAGCCATTAACGTGCTCGCTGCGGCGGTGGGCACGTCTGTCTCAGCGTCCTTGTATGCTGACGACTTCTGCCTTTACTACGCCTCTACTGGCATTGCAGCTGTTGAACGTCAGCTACAGGGCGCTATCCGTAAGGCGCAGTCTTGGGCTGTAGCTCATGGGTTCCAGTTTTCGGCAGCCAAGACCTGTGTTATGCATTTCTGCCGGCGACGCACTGTCCACCCGGAGCCGCGGCTTTATCTTGACGGCGAACTCCTTGCAGTGGTGGAGTCGCATAGGTTTTTGGGGGTGGTTTTCGATGCTCGGTTGACTTGGCTGCCTCATATTCGGCAGCTTAAACAGATGTGTTGGTGGCATCTAAATGCTCTGCGATCCTTGAGCCACACCCGCTGGGGCGCCGACCGATCTACCCTGTTACGGCTCTACCAGGTGTTAATCCAGTCCCGTCTGGATTATGAGAGCCCGGCTTATGGCTCAGCATCCCCATCTGCGTTGCGAGTGCTGGACCCAATCCTCCACAGCGGAATACGCCTTTCCACTGGTGCTTTTCGGACCAGCCCTGTGGACAGCATACTTGTGGAGGTGGGTGTCCCTCCACTGCGGTTACGGCGCCAACGTTTGCTAGCCGCTTATGCTGCCCATGTTTTCAGCTTGCCCGGGCATCCTATCTATCGTCTAATATTCCCAAAGTTGCACGTCCATCTTCCAGAACGTCGGCCCAGGGCTGGATGTGCGATCGTGGTCCGCGTCAGAGAGCTTCTCTCCAGGCTTGGGGGTTTACCTGTTCCGCCTCCTTTCTGAGCACCTCTGCGTACACCCTCGTGGTGTGTGCTTCGCCCTCGCCTTCAGCTGGAATTGGCACAGGGCCCGAAGGATTCAGTCCCTCCGGAGGCCTTCCGCCGCCACTTACTTTCCATCCTCACAACGTATCAGGGCTCTGGCGTTGTTTACACTGACGGCTCGATGGTTGCTCGTCGTGTCGGTTATGCGCTAACTCTAGGGGACCATTCCGAACAACGTTCCTTGCCGGATGGCTGCAGCGTTTACACTGCTGAGCTGGTCGCCATCTTTCGTACCCTAGAGTATATCCGCTCCTGCTCAGGTGAGTCCTTCGTGATCTGTAGCGATTCCCTGAGCGGTTTACGAGCTCTCGATCAGTGTTTCCCTCGTTCTCGTCTGGTGATGGCTATCCAGGAGTCCCTGCATACTCTCGCCCGTTGCGCCCGATCTGTGGTCTTTGTGTGAACCCCAGGCCATGTTTGGATGCCCGGCAATGAAAATGTTGACCGCCTGCCGAAAGAGGCCACCAGTGCACCATCCCTGGAGATTGGCCTCTCGGCGACTGATTTGCGGGCAATCTTATGCCGCAAAATTTTCGACCTATGGGACACTGAATGGCGCAACCTGCCCATGCCAAACAAACTACGCCCTATCAAGGCGACGACGACTGTGTGGCGGTCGTCCATGCGGGTCTCCCGCCAGGAGTCTGTTGTGCTCTACCGGCTGCGCATTGGGCACACTCGGCTGACGCACGGCCACTTATTGCGCCGTGAGGACCCATGTCTATGTCGCTGCGGCTCCGTTTTATCTGTGGTCCACATTTTGTTGGAGTGTCGCCTTTTAGCTGTGCTCAGGCAGACGTTAGCGCTGCCTGATACACTCCCTGCCCTTTTAACTGATGACCCTGCTATGGTTGGCTTAGTTTTGCGTTTTATTCGGGCAGGCGGTTTTTATCATTTAATCTGAGTGTTTATGTTTTATTTTATTGTTTTGTGTTGATTCTGGCCTTTGGCCTACGGTTTTTAAACTGAGTTTTTAATGCGTTCTCGGTGGTTGGCTTTTCCTTTTTATCTCTATGGTCGGGCAACCACCTTCACACTCTGTGTGATTTTAATTTGTTTCGTTTGATCTCTGTCTGAGGCTTTCTTGTCCTGTGTCGTCTGCCGTCTTCCTGTAGTTCGTTTTTTATTCTCTTTCGGTGGTTTTAGTTTTTTTGGAAAAAGGGACCGATGACCGTAGCAGTCTGGTTCCTTTAATCTCCCAAACCAACCAACCAATCAGTAGTCATTAGACATCGTGAGTGCAGAATGGGGCGCTCCACGGAACTCACGGACTTCGAACAGGGTCAGGTGATTGGGTGTCGCATGCGTCATACGCCTGTACGCAAGATTTCCACACTCGTGAACATCCCTAGGTCCGCTGTTTCCGATTTGATAGTGAAGTGGAAACGTGAATGAACATGTACAGCACAAAAGCGTACAGGCCGTCCTCGTCTGTTGACTGACAGAGACCACCGATAGATGAAGAGGGTCGTAATGTGCAATAAGCATACATCTACCCAGACCATCACACAGGAATTCCAAACTGCATCAGGATCCACTGCAAGCACTATGAAAGTTAGGCGGAAGGTGAGATAACTGATTTCATGGTCGAGTGGCTGCTCATAAAGCACAGGTCTCTCTCGTAAATGCCAAACGACACCTCGCTAGGAGGTAGGAGCGTAAACAATGGACGATTGAACAGAGGAAAAACGTTGTGTGGAGTGACGAATCACGGTACACAATGTGGCGATCCGATGGCAGGGTGTGGGTATGGCGAATGCCCGGTGAATGTAATCTGTCAGTGTGTGCAGTGCCAGTAGTAAAATCGACGGAGGAATGCACGTTGCACTTGAACACTGGAATGACTTCACGCAAATACCAACACACACAGTGATTGCTCTTGTCGTTCAGTCGCCCCGTTGCCACATACATACAGCGCAGCTGTGTAAGAACTTTGAACCTTCCTCTGCCCGCCCCGCGCAATATCTTTCTTTCATACTTTGTCTGTAATAAACAACCAAAATCTGTTTTTTTTTAATCACACTGTATTATGGTATTTCTCGTGCAATGAAGCCGCAGGAAGCTGGTAAGGTACTGGGATTACGGAACTTTGTACACGTGAACAGCAGTTTATTATGAAAACAGTTACTCTCGCTACAGTTAAAAGATACACACACACTGGTGACTAGTGAATAAGGCAGTTAAAGTTAAGGCTCAAGACATCAATAAATACAATAATTGAAATGCACGAAAGCAGGGTAATTAAAAAAATCGCCGCACGCTGGCGAGCCCAAAATAAATTTACTACAATAATTTAAAATTCTAAGCAGCATCAGCAAAACTTATCGCCATACGGTGTTAATGTTAACAGGTAATTACAGATCGAGATCATTCATTGATCAAACGAGTAAATACACATAGCAACTGCACAAACGGCTTAAGGCCCAATCACGGCGACTGCAAAGTAATGTAAGGTACTTAAATTGTGTACACAGATTTCATTAAGGAACACGATGTCCCGGTCACAAAGACCAGTTCACGGCAACACTGATCGACCTCAAGTTAACAGAATTACATTGTAAAGAAGTTCAATAGCATTTAAGACAAATGCAAGTTGTGAGAGCTTCGCGACCAATCTCCAAGATCATACAGGGTACAAATGGCCGAGCTGAACTTACATTGAAGGCCGCCTCTAGGCGGTGTTGCATAGATTTACTTAAGAAAAAATCAGTTGCATTAAATCACAAGGGAAATTAATTATAAATATAAAGGTTCCCTTAACGGTAACATACACATCCGAAATATAGAATACCAAAGTAATGCAAATGCTTATCTCAGGGCTTACAGATAAGGTAACAGCGGCAGTGGCCGACGAAATACGCAGAAGGAATCAGCCGATCCCGGCGTGCAGAAACGACAGACAAACAAATTACAAGATAATCACTACACAGGCGACTAGTTCGGAAAACAGCTAATACCAAGTAATAAGGATTTACTAGAATCAGCTGACCAGCTGTCTTATCAAAATAGATACCTTTTACACAGATATCAGGAATTTAAATTAAAAAATGGTGAAGGCCACAAGGCGATCCAAAGCATACAGTGAGATCCCCTTACACACACACACACACACACACACACACATATACACACAATACTTATTTCCTTCAGACATAAGGCAGAGTGCTGGAAACCTGTAGCTGTCTTCTCTATTGATATTTTTTTCGCTTTTAGTGATCTCAACCGCTTCTCGCACTTCCCTTCTGTAAATGTCACAGTATTTGGCTAGCACTCATACGTTGAAATCTGCATACTGACCGCAGTTCTCCTGATGTTCCGCTACTGTAGATTTCACATTTCGTTTTATTGTTTTATTTTTTTTTTATTCTTCCTCCAGTTTCGTCTGTATACACTTCGCCAGGTTGTGGGTGATAAGAAGCGCTTCTATTGTACCGGAACAGGAATTTTATTTTGTGCGGACGGAAAACTGCGGTCCTTATACCTTTATATCCGAAGAATAAGACTTATGCTGTCAATAGCTCTAGAAATAAACGGTAACCCTGAAGATTGAGAGGGCAGTTCTTCCTCCTTCCTATAGCCATTGTGAATACTACTTCGTTTCAATGCAATATATATGGACAGTCCATCATAGACGTTGTCCTGTAGGATGTCCTTTTATTAACTCGGCTGTTCACACTGTTACGCTCAAAGATACATTGGCACGCGACGACAGCTATAGGCAACTGGTTACCACCTCTTTTCTCTGCCTGCTATCGCTCACTATATAGTGTCGATAGCGCACCAGCAGTAGCCGAAAAATCTGATCTAATAACCCCACTTCTTCAAAACAATTGTGCGAAAACTCAGTTTATGTGAATGGTACGCTATTCTAGACAAGATGCAGGTAACTGGGGCATCAGAAGATTCTGCAGAAGATCCGAGCAAAGGGGTCGAAACACGGATTGTGAAGAAATCATGCGAAAAGGAGCAGGACACGGACTAAAATCTTAGATTTTATTTTCAGTGCACCTCGTGTCTCCAACTCTTCTCGTAAAGACCCCACATGATACATTAAAATAGAATCCTCCTGCTCTAGACCTACTCCCATTGTAAGATTTCTCACCGAGAATGCTTTAGCAGAATCACACAATTGTTAGCTTACGTACGTCAACCAAACTCCTCCATTACAAGTTATAAACGCAAAGAAATTAATGGATTTCAACAAAATCTACTCAGCTTACTAAATGCGCCAAATCCGGTCTCTCTCTCTCTCTCTCTCTCTCTCTCTCTCTCACGCGCGCGCGCCACGTTGTAGCCAGACTCACTTCTAACAGGGCATCTTGAAAACAGTTTCCTTTACTGAAGGGTATCTTTAAGTTACAATTGCTCGTCACCAATCGACAGTACTCACTATTCTCGCCGAGTCAGTAATACGTAGCCCTGGTAGATGTTATCGTTACAACGCGAAACAACAGTAGTCTCTTTGCTTACATGATTCTTTTGATTTCATTTTGCTTTGTTAATCCATATTACTTCTCATCCAGAGTGATAATTTCTTGCCGGCCACGGTCGCCGAGCGGTTCTAGGCGCTTCAGTCCGGAACCGCGCGACTGTTACGGTCGCAGGTTCGAATCCTGCCTCGGACATGGATGTGTGTGATGTCCTTAGGTTAGTTAGGTTTAAGTAGTTCTAAGTTCTAGGGGACTGATGACCTCAGATGTTAAGTCCCATAGTGCTCAGAGCCATTTGAACCATTTTTTGGATAATTTCTTAACTGACCCACGCACGGTTCAACATATACAAACTGAAGCTCAGGTAGACAATGAAAAGGAAGTGCATTGAAATCAACATAAAACTTCAATCCTCCATAATCACACAACACAAAGAATCGTTCACAGTTAACTCTCTCTCTTTGAATTGTGAGAGATATGTAAGCCCAGCGGACTGTCAGCCATTGAAAAATGGAACACAATTACTAGGGTCAAAGCACTGGTTCACTAGGAACTGATCGTCCCTAATTACACAAACAGCATTGGACCAAAAGAGCAAAGTCGTCGAGTTCCGCACTACAGAGGTCAAGTCTTGGCGTAGCGAGCACGATTGCTGGCGACTCCACGTAGTGTTGGAGGCTACGATCCCAAGCAGGCAGACTGGAGCTGGACGACAGGAGAGCTTCTGATCGAGGAACTATGGCATCAGCGGGTGTCAAGTCCAGAGAGCTCACCGTGGAGAATTGACTCGCTATAGCCGCAACGTCGGCCTAAGTACTGTTGAGTCGTCGTGGATAGGTTGAGACCAATTTTCGGGTATTTGATCCTGTGAAACGGGCTAGGTTCATGTTGACTGCGCTGTCTTGAATGAATGTAGGCGAGTTGTTACAGGACTGTTTTGCAGAATGGACCTGCAACATACGCAAATTCACCATATTCAAATTGCAGACCCATCCTCGACATTTGTAGCTAATTGATCTTAAATATACGCGTGACCGTTACTTGCAGTAGTATAAAAATGGACTTCTTTGCTATTTGGGAGTAAGAACCTGCTTTGGAAGCAAAGTGGATGACGTGGCCAGTGACCCAAACGCCGAGACGACCAGACGCCCCGTTGCGCTGCTTCTTAAAAGGGCTGACGATGGGTGGTGGTCACACAATGGTGAAGGGTCAGCAAGGCCATTTCTGGCGCGGGTGAGGATTCTGTAACAAGAAGAACTTCCTTGAGCGACCGCTTGCGAAAAATTTTTATGGGATGGAATGAGGAGGAAACTTAGCGAAGGCGCTGTTGTTTGCCGTATATAGAAACGACTTCTGGGATATTGCCAGGCAGATGAAAAGAAACCCCAAGTCTTCGAAACCGTGGGACGCCGCTGAAAACGCAGATCTTCCAGAAAAAATTTAAAAATGTGAAGAGAACGTACATTGGCTGACATGGATCTTCTCCCACAGTTACTGCGAGCGTACAATGCGGAAAGGAAACTCTCTTATTGGCTGAAGAGAGTGACCGAAAGAGAGAGGGACGACTTCTCCGAGGGAACTTGGGAAAAATTACACTCGTTAACCAAGTTAAACATCGTCCAGGGAAGGAGAAATGTGCTCTAGGGGACGCATTTTTAGTGGTCTGAACTCGCAGGAAGTAGAATCCAGCCAACCAGGCCTAGCTCGCAACGAGAAAAGCGATAAAACGAGGTTTCATCGACTGACGCCGTCACGCTGTAACAGACTTCACCAGAGATTTCAATAAGACTCTTCATCAGAGACTTCTTCCTGCGCTCCCCGCCTCCTTCGGCTTAGGACATCAACCAACTTGTAAGACGAATTTTATGGATAATTAATTACTTAAAAAGGTCGCCAGCACTAACGGAGATTGAGGCCGTAGCATTTCTGCCACCAGTAACTACAGTATGTTGAGACCGAGCCGCTTCTGCGTGAGATATAGGGAGAGTCATATCGGTTTTCAACTTGAATATCTTAGACCTTCACTCCAACGATTTATCGTGCAAATCATGAAACGTTTGCTTCCAAATTCCGCAACAGGTGCGAGAGTAGCACTTTCCATAATTCTGTGCGTTGCTTTCTGCACTTCTGTCCTTTACTAACTCACTTCACGGCGATCAGTCAGTACTTAGGCGACTTATCATCGGTTTTTCCCACGACCCACATGTCAGATGAACAAAGGCATTCGCACAGATTGTCTTATCGAGATGTTGCTACCGGATGTCTTGTTATTGAGAATGAAATATAACACAGCTCTACAAAATAAAATTTTTTTTTTCGTTGCCAGGGAAGTTTGAACGAAAATGGGATATTGTTATGATACTCATTCCGAGTATATTTGTACTTTTTCCAAATTGGCTCTGGTTTTTGAGATATAGGTTATTTGTGGAAATGACAGTTTCATGTGGATAATATCGACTGCAGGGTCCATATATGGTGTAATGTATTGGCTACCTGTTTTTTAATTAGTGATATTGTACTATCTTTATTAAACAATTGTGCTCAGGGAGTGCATCTGTGTGGTTGAGGATTACATCATGCAAACATCACACTGTCAGCATGTGTTCAGTCCTGTTGTGCGGTGCGTGTGCTGAAGATATTGAGGGTTGTGCAGATTTGAATTCGGCGGTACTCGACATTCATTTGTTGGCCGAGGTAATCCCCGCAACAGCCGATAGGTAGCGTTCAGTGTAAACAAGAAAAATGGCGATGGTCGAAAGTCACACACATGTGCAGTGCAGCTTCAAGGAGATAGAACCTTTTCATCGTGACGTAGCAAATAAGAGGTGAGTATTCATTTCACACAAAACAATTAATGATGTTTGTTGGATGTGATTGACATGCAAATACAAGAAAGTTCTGCATAATATGTAGTATTTGTGCAATTTTGTTTTAGGAAAACATGAGTTCTTCATGCCGTCTTTGCGTGAACCATCCAGATGAGTTCTGCTACATTTGTGGTGAATCCGTTCTTCAAAAGAACAGGAAGAATATCACTCCTTTTGTGAAGGAAGCGTATCTGGCATATTTCGGAATTAAACTTGGAGATCAAGACAAGGCGTGGGCACCCCATAAAGTTTGTAAATGCTGTGTGGAGTGCTTACGGCAGTGGACAAAACGAAAAAGGAAAAGCTTAAACTTCGGAGTGCCTATGGTATGGCGAGAGCAGAAGAACCATACAGATGATTGCTATTTTTGCATTGTTAATGTGAAAGGTTTTAATAGGTTCAAAAAACGAAAGTGGGAATATCCCGATTTGGAGTCAGCAAGAAGACCGGTGGTGCACAGCAACGATGTTTCTGTACCAACCTTCACAACATTACCCACGCTAACATCACCAGATGACGATGTGCACGGCGAGGAATGTACAAGTAGTGGTTCGGAATACGAAGGACGTGAAACACAACCCCAGCAGTTCGACCAGAAGGAGCTCAGTGACTTGATACGAGAACTCAATCTTTCAAAGCAAGCATCAGAACTCTTAGCATCCAGGCTTAAGGAAAAGAACTGTCTTCATCCAAGTGTTAAAATAACAGCTTACCGGACGAGAGAAGAAAACCTTCTTCCATACATCAACCAAGAAGAGGTTATAGTGTATTGCAGCAATATATACTTTTACTTGAATTGGGGCTGCCGGAATATAGACCAGAGGACTGGCGTCTCTTCATAGACAGTTCCACTAGAAGTTTAAAATGTGTTCTCCTACACAATGGCAATCGTTACGCATCTATTCCAATTGCTCACTCAACAAAACTTTGTGAAGCATATGCTAACATCAAGATGGTTCTGCAGAAAATTCAGTATATGCAGCACCAGTGGTTGATTTGTGTTGATTTGAAAATGGTGAACTTCTTGCTTGGACAACAAAGTGGATACACAAAGCACCCATGTTTTATCTGCATGTGGGATAGTAGGGCAAAGCACGAACATTGGAAGCAGAAAACATGGCCTCCAAGGGAACATATGGCTGTTGGTGAAGCAAACATCATTAATGAACCTCTGGTTAATAGGGACAAGATTGTTCTTCCGCCATTACATATTAAGTTAGGACTAATGAAGCAATTCACCAAAGCTTCACATACATCTGCAATACGTTCCCTGGACTCAGTAGTGAAACACTTAAGGCAGGAATATTTGATGGTCCTCAAATTCGCAGGCTCATCAACGATACCAATTTTACAAGTGTCATGACTGTCACTGAAGCATCGGCCTGGAACAGTTTTGTCGCTGTTGTAAAATGTTTTTTGGGCAATCATAAAGCTCCCAATTACGAGGAACTGGTCAAAAACATGCTCACTAACTTTCAAAACTTAGGAGCTAACATGAGCATAAATTGCACTTCCTTCACAGCCACTTGGATCGATTTCCTCGTAATCTAGGTGATTTCAGTGAGGAACAAGGATAGCGGTTCCATCAAGATATGAAAGGAATAGAGGAAAGATATAAAGGAAGATGGGACAGGCATATGATGGCAGATTATTGCTGGAATCTGCAACGTGACTGTTCTGAAGAGACCTATAAAAGGAAAGCGTGCAGGAAGCGGTTCGTCATGGACGGAAAATTATATACTTATAGAGAAACTTTTCAATTATGTTTTATACGTGGACAAATGCCTATCAGGTTTTCATAGAAGCTATTTATAAAGATTATTTTCTTTTTTCATTGTAGTTTGTAGCGCTAGAGTTCAGTATTAGCAGTTTTTTCTAATTTTTTGAATAAATCATCCATTATCTCAAAAACTAGAGCCAAACTGCATAAATGGTTGCTATATTCGTCCTCAGCACCACTAACCCATCCTAAAACCACTCAAATATCCTTGGCAAGAAAATGAGTGTTGACCAGTGTAATTATCCTAGTTATTGAGCATTAAAAGGTTATTAAGAATGAGGCATATTTGTCCTAGTTATTGACAAATAAAAGTTTATAGAGAAAAACATCTTTTACATCAAAAAATTAAGAAATTACAGTTTGCAGTCGGAACTGCAGTGGTGGTGTTCGCCGTTGTAGCTCCTGTGACTTAGGGCATAGGCCACCCTTGGTGCAGCGCTGTTGTGACAAAGGTCTGTGAGCTCCAACATAGACATTTCCTTCTGTAAATCGCACTGAACATAAATTCCTGGAAATCAACGCCAAGGTTTCTATGGAAGACTTAAGAGGACAGGGTGACATCGTACGAGGCGTGCAGTGGGATGACCCTGAACTGTATCCGAGAGGATCCTTGTCCGACCATCCTGATTCAGGTTTTCCATGATTTCCCCAAACCGATTAAGTAAATTCCTGGACGGTTTCTTAGAAAGGGCATGGCCGATTTTCTTCCCCAATCTGAACTTGTGGTTAATTTCTAATGAATGTGTGGGAGGGATATTAGACTTGTCTTTTATTCCACATCTACATCCATGATGAGCGAACAACTGAAGTTAATGGCATGGGATACCTGCCGTTCCATTCACGTATGGATCATGGAACAGTGACTCTAAATGCCTCGATGCCTGCTATAATGAATGATATTTTCTCTCACCATCTATACTGGAGCAACGCATAATTGGATGTCGTATATTCTTTAGGTTCATCATTAAAAGCCGTTCTTAAAACTTATTAGTAGGCTTCCTCGACAGAGTTTACCTCGATCTTAACATATCATCTAGTTCAGTTTGTACAGTTTGTTCAGCATCTCTGTGACACTTTCACGTGGGCCACACACTTGTGACAGTCCGTACTGCCCTTCTCTGTACCCGTTCAATATCCCTTGTTAGACTTCTTTGATGTGGGTCTCACACACTTGAGCAGTATTCTAGGATGGGTGGCACGAGTGTTTCGTATGCGATCTCCTTTGTAGACTGATCACATTTCCCTAGAATTCTACCAATATACAGAAGTTTGCCACCTGTTTATCTTTTGTTCCATTTCACATCCCTACAAAGTGTTATACCCAGGTATTTGTATGAGTTCACAGATTACGGTTGTGACTCGTTGATACTACACTCCTAGATTACTACACACTATCAAAGATAACACGCTGCGTCCTCCCTACCAAGAAACCCTCAAGCCAGTCACAAATTTCACTTGATACTTCATATTTCCGAGAATAAGGGAGGTGTGGTGCTGAGTCATACTTTTCGGAAGTCAAGAAACACTGTATCTGCCTGCCTGCCTTGATCCTTGTTTTTCAGGATGTTATGTGAGGAAAGTGAGAGTTGTTTCTGCAACCCATGCTGACTGGCATGGACGATGTTGTTCTGCTCGAGATACCTCATTATGTTTGAACTCAGAGTATATTCTAAGATTCTAAAGCAAATAAATGTTATGGATACTGGACGGTAGTTTTGCTGATCACTTCTGCTATCCTTCTTGTAGACGGGTGTGACCTGTGCTTCCTTCGAACCACTGAGCTCGGTGTTAGAGGGCTCTGCATTATACTCTAGCTAAAAGAGGGGCTAACTAATGTGCAAACTAGGTGTAGAATCTGTTTATTGCATCGTCGGTTAACTTTTTCTTCTCCAGCTGCTGTTGATCTCGTTAGAGTGGATTTTGTGTGTATTGTGTCTACTTAAATTTGGGTTCCTTCTTCGCGCATTTCGAGCATACATAAGTTCATAACTTGTAAAAAGCTTTATTAAAATTGCTTCCACAACAGATATCCCACCGAAGACAGAAAATAAATTTCTGGACTTTGTTTAGAGTTTATAAAGAAAACAGACAAGGATAACTTTCACTATAAAGGTGATCAATACTCACCCGAATTTTCTTTTTGGCTACATCGATTTAGACTCTGTCATTTTCAATAGCCCGTATTCAGGGATCTGACAGGAACAGACATCTGAAGCAAAAAATTCCAGTTAACTTGGGCTCTAAAACGCATACCTTAAGAGCTGTGAGCACTTGTTCTTCTTGACTACTGCGAAACGCATCTCCTCTACTGAGCAAGTGCTTATAGTTCTTAAGGTACGCATTCTAGAACCCTTGTTTACTGGACTTTCTTGCTTCGAATGGTCGTTCGTGTCACATTCCTGAACATTAAGCATTCCTCGTGGGACACCTTGTATATATACTACATCATAAATGTTACGTAGACCTTACAAGAATTTTTGCGACACGTTTCCTGATTTTCGATTCCAAGCACGAAATAAGTTTTATCGTGTAAACTTTGCCAAGAATACCCATGATATATTTTCCTTTGGTAACTAACAAATTCTACCACCATTAATGCTGGGACTATGTGGAGTTTTCGTACGACATACGATCCTTTTTCCCCACACTTCCAAAATTCAATACTGGGTGGTGCGACATGTGATATTGTCGTTCCGCCTAAGGTCACACCGTCACACCACCGGCTACACACAGCAGCAGATGGGGCGTAAGCATTCCAGTCCACAGCAGGTAGCTGGTTCGACCCTCTGAGGCTAAGACGGGGGATCCAAGTGTGGCAGCTCTCCTGGATGGCGGGGCATGTCACACCACCGGCTATACATAGCAGCAGATAGGGCGCCAGCATTCCAGTCCACGGCAGGTCACTGGTTGGACCCTCTTAGGCCGACACAGGGTCTGTAGCCAGCCAGCGGCGGGCCACTCCACGGTTTGCAACCACGGGCAGTCGTCTTGGCTCCCGACATGCGCTGGAGGCATCCAGGGTGAGGGCCGCAAATTCAGCTGCCAGATCACGTGTGCTTGCTGTCACCGCAACCCAAGCCATGACAGTGGGGGTGCACAGCACGGGCCATCTTGCAGTTGTCAGTGGGCGGCGCTGAGGCAGTGCAGGACGAAGGCTGCTGAGTCGTCTGCCAGTGCAGACCTGATGTCGTCATATCACCACGGCCACATAAGGCCGACACATTAGCAGAGAGCTTGATGGGTCGCTGAGGTGGCGTCCTCAGTACTGCTGGACCAGGGGACGCAGACCGAGGGGAAAGTAGCACTGTAGTTGGAAACAGTAAATCACTTGGAAAGCTGGGACGAGTCTTAATACAGTGTGTAATCTCCCCCTCACTTATCGACCTTAATGACAGTGAAAAATTAAACCGCGTGTACCTAATAGAAATTTGGGAAAAGGAATCGTCACCGAAGTTAATCTGTCGGTAAAGAGGAAGGAAAGGGTTACATCTAAATGAAAGGAAAAATGCAAATGAAACTGGTGGAAATTAATTTTGAAAAGGGGTAAAGTTAATAAAGAAAGTGAATGTGTGGCCGTTACGTTAACAATTAACTAGCGGTAATTAGATATTTGAGATTTGGGGGAAATTACAGTGGCCAGTCCTATGGACAATTACTATAGTAACTGAAAAAGAAAGGTTATTGCACATGTAATTAGCACTAGAAGCGTGGCAACTGAAGGTTGACACGTGTAGTGTGAAAACTGAAAGTTTGTCAGAAGTAATAAATTTCGCTACACTCTGACTTAATTTAGCAAAACAATTAATAAAACCGGAAAATCGAAAGTTAATTTAGTGACTGAAATTAATAGTGAGCTTTGTTTCTGAAGCACATCGAAATTCAGTAAAATACGGTTAGTCTTGGGCTACCTCAACAATCATTTCAAAAGCTACTTGAATCTACGCAATTTAGAAATAAGAGATTTAACTTTGAACTTGAATTAAATTATTCTGAACAATTAACAATAGTAAAATTTAGTACGTACCAAGCTGAGTTGCAGTCACAGGTGAGCTAAAATACGGTAACAAAACTCGCACTCTTAATTTGTGCTTGTGTAATCTAAATATTGTAGCCAGCTATGAATACCTTAACTGAACTTTGAAATTAAAGCAGTGAAATCGAATGATGTTACTTTAATGCTGGCGTTTGAATTTCAACGACACTCGGGTTCATTCCGGAAAAGGAAGGGACCCTGCTTGGTAATGCAATTGGGACAATGAGCAACAAAGGTTCATGCTACGTTGCTGTAATTTAGTGAGAAAAATTTAAGAGTTTGAAAAGCTGAGGTCTACCATACAATTCTAAAACTTTACGTGCTACCAGTCTTCCTTGTTGGTTGATTGAAGGTTTGAAGTCGCCGATCGAGGAGGTGGCGACAGTCACTCATTGTCGGCCGTCGCTGTTGCAGAAGCTGGATGTTGGCGCGCCTTCTTCTCGACACGGTCTCCAGCCGAAACGGGCTCTCGATGTGTGCCAGCTAACGCTCCCGTCCGCGACACCATGTCAGAAACTAACATAGCAAGTCGAGCGCAATTACATGCTGCCAAACCCCGAAAGCGCGGCAACTCGCGGGAGCATCACACAATACACTTGCTCAACCGCACTACTCCAGCCAGACTCTCTCTCTGCCCGCGCTCCACGCGGCAGAGTTAACACTACCAAAGATCCTAAACACTTTGGTTCTCCACACGACCTATCGATGTATTCGTTCGATAGCATAGTTTTCCCTAGGCAAGACCCAGCGTAAAAATACAAATAGTATTTACAAAACAAACCAATTATACATCGACATAAATGCATGTATATACAAATAGTAAAACAATTACAATATACAAAGACACAGAAACGTCATATCTTTGGGTAACAAAATATGGAAAAAAATTTATAGTACAATAGATGGAAATAAGAGGATAAGCATTTCCGGCGTTACAAGTGCCTTCTACCTCTTCCCACTACATTTGGTGTTGCTGTTACATTCGGTGTCAGGAGCTACTACTACAGACGTAATAGCGTGTTCTCCTCTCTGTGTTTTACAGACAAGAAATGCGAGCTCCCAACCACAAGGATGGATTTCAGAAAATGTCTCTACGTGAGTATAGACAGACGAAGTGCTCTCAATCACTGAACACTGCGTACTCAATGTCAACTCCCTACCTGGAGGCGCAGTCCAGAATCGGAATAGTTCGCAACAGTACAGTGCATAACCATTCTACCTATAAAATCTCCCGAGAGCAAACACAGCAAGTCTGTCTGTACCAACAAAAGCTGATAGTAAGCGACCATCAAACACGGGCGCTCAAAATGGAAGACTACTTTCTCTCCACCACTGGCTTCCCGGCAAAGCTCGGCTCCCCTCCCTCATAACTGCAGAAAGCGAATCATATTCTCGAAACCACAGAATATTCTCCCTCTCTACGGATTCTTCCGAATGCCGACCAACCATATTTTAGCCTTTTGTCGTCCAGCGCGGAAAGTTTGTGAGGAAATACCTGTCCCCATTAATTAGGAATACGTACAATGGTACGCTTCTCACAAGGGGAGGCCGCCAATTGTGAAATTCAGATTCGATTCATACTGCGCATAATAAAAGCTCATGGCCAGAGGTGTAATGTGGCAAAGCACCAAGATGCACTTCTCAGCCGTTGTCGAGAAAATCGACAGTTAAAAGAAACCATTGCGGTGAAATACTCTCTACGATTTATAATTTTCTACAGCGTCGTGGCGCAGCGGTAAGCGCTCGGGTTCGTAATTCGAAGGTCGCCTGTTCGAATCTCGCGCCATGCAATTTCTTTTATTATTAGTTTTTTGTAATTCATATATATATATATATATATATATATATATATATATATATATATATATAAACTATTAATGAATTGCTTTTGCATGTTGGTGAAGGCGGATCGCTCTCCAATTGTACCGCCTCCATTTTTCCGTTTGTTTAACAGGGTGTACCAAAGCTCTCCCGTCCGCACTGATTTTCGACGATGTTATAAGTTGCGCTAGGGACCGCATCTACCTTCTTTCGAAGTTAGCAGGCAACTACGCTGTTATGCGGCGGCTCGTTTCGGCCCATTCAACATCTGTCCTTCAAGTGTAACGAGTTTTTTCTTTATTGCGATTTTAAAACGTGTGGAACAGGTAGGCTGGCAGCAGCACAATACGCCGCTCTTCAGCCGAAGAGAGAGTGTAACGAGCGAGTAACGGAGTTTATATTTTATACCTGCCACAGCAAGTTTGTGTTCGCGGGGTCTCTATTCTAATTCGAACGTTTGACTTACGCTATACGTATTCGTTTCGGAATATCGTTTCTACGTCTTCCGTTAACTATACGTGGTTAACATTATGAAGATAATTAATAACATTTGTGAAATACAACTTTGTTTGCGGAAAACATAATGATGTTCGAAGTCGCCTGTTTTTCCACGACAAACGACTTTCAACAACTTATTATATGCATAATCATTGCAACTGATTGCCGGGAGTTATATATATATATATTTGAATTACAAAAAAACAAATACTAAAAAAAAGGTAGCATGGCGCGAGAATCGATCCGGCGACCTTCGGATTACGAATCCGACCGCTTACCGCTGCACCACGACGGTGTAGAATATTAGTAATCGTAGAGAGTATTTCACCGCGACGGTTTCTTTTAACTGTCGATTTTCTCGACAACGGCTGAGAAGTGCATCTTGATGCTTTGCCACATTATACCTCTGGCCATGAGCTTTTATTATGCGCAGTATGAATTGAATCTGAATTTCACAATTGGCGGCCTCCCCTTGTCAGAGTAAATATCCTCTGAAATAACCCAGTCTGCGTGATTTCCCAGGTAACGCTTCCTCATTCCTCTCTGGTGCGTCCAAGATTTTCTGAGTTTCCGAAGTATTATCCGGTTATGCTTCCGGACGCGCTGTAACACTGGCTGGTCGTTGCTTCAGTGCTCAGGTGCCCCAACTGTCCGTCTTGGCTACTTCCTGTGTCAAGCTGGACCAACACACCTGTGTGGGCTTTTCCATCCAGGGCTTGAGTTACGCCTGCCGTTTCATTTCCACTGGCGTTCCAACCTCTACTAGTATAGGCAATCATTCATTACGCCGTTTTGATAATAAAGACACTCCATCACCTTTCATGCAATAAGCGTTAGCAACTACACTCCTGGAAATTGAAATAAGAACACCGTGAATTCATTGTCCCAGGAAGGGGAAATTTTATTGACACATTCCTGGGGTCAGACACATCACATGATCACACTGACAGAACCACAGGCACATAGACACAGGCAACAGAGCATGCACAATGTCGGCACTAGTACAGTGTATATCCACCTTTCGCAGCAATGCAGGCTGCTATTCTCCCATGGAGACGATCGTAGAGATGCTGGATGTAGTCCTGTGGAACGGCTTGCCATGCCATTTCCACCTGGCGCCTCAGTTGGACCAGCGTTCGTGCTGGACGTGCAGACCGCGTGAGACGACGCTTCATCCAGTCCCAAACATGCTCAATGGGGGACAGATCCGGAGATCTTGCTGGCCAGGGTAGTTGACTTACAGCTTCTAGAGCACGTTGGGTGGCACGGGATACATGCGGACGTGCATTGTCCTGTTGGAACAGCAAGTTCCCTTGCCGGTCTAGGAATGGTAGAACGATGGGTTCGATGACGGTTTGGATGTACCGTGCACTATTCAGTGTCCCCTCGACGATCACCAGTGGTGTACGGCCAGTGTAGGAGATCGCTCCCCACACCATGATGCCGGGTGTTGGCCCTGTGTGCCTCGGTCGTATGCAGTCCTGATTGTGGCGCTCACCTGCACGGCGCCAAACACGCATACGACCATCATTGGCACCAAGGCAGAAGCGACTCTCATCGCTGAAGACGACACGTCTCCATTCGTCCCTCCATTCACGCCTGTCGCGACACCACTGGAGGCGGGCTGCACGATGTTGGGGCGTGAGCGGAAGACGGCCTAACGGTGTGCGGGACCGTAGCCCAGCTTCATGGAGACGGTTGCGAATGGTCCTCGCCGATAGCCCAGGAGCAACAGTGTCCCTAATTTGCTGGGAAGTGGCGGTGCGGTCCCCTACGGCACTGCGTAGGATCCTACGGTCTTGGCGTGCATCCGTGCGTCGCTGCGGTCCGGTCCCAGGTCGACGGGCACGTGCACCTTCCGCCGACCACTGGCGACAACATCGATGTACTGTGGAGACCTCACGCCCCACGTGTTGAGCAATTCGGCGGTACGTCCACCCGGCCTCCCGCATGCCCACTATCCGCCCTCGCTCAAAGTCCGTCAACTGCACATACGGTTCACGTCCACGCTGTCGCGGCATGCTACCAGTGTTAAAGACTGCGATGGAGCTCCGTATGCCACGGCAAACTGGCTGACACTGACGGCGGCGGTGCACAAATGCTGCGCAGCTAGCGCCATTCGACGGCCAACACCGCGGTTCCTGGTGTGTCCGCTGTGCCGTGCGTGTGATCATTGCTTGTACAGCCCTCTCGCAGTGTCCGGAGCAAGTATGGTGGGTCTGACACACCGGTGTCAATGTGTTCTTTTTTCCATTTCCAGGAGTGTATTTACAAGGTGTACGTGAAAATGTCAGTCTTCTTTAAATACTCATATATACGATGTGCAACCTATCAAATGATACCTAATTCCAGCTGTAAATCACGGCAAAGTATATAGATGAATGCTTGTAAGGTGCGAAATTATAGCCACCTTACACGTTATAATAGTGCAACGTAATTTTAGACGTCAGAACCACCTACAGCAAAAACTATCCGCCATTGGCTAAAGCCTTTCGAGGAAACCGGTAGTATTTTAAAAGCAAAATCACTAGAAGCACCGAGAACTTCTGAAGATGTTGAACAGATCCGTAATTCGTGTGTTCGGAGGCGGAAGAGGGGCTTGTGTTTTCCTAACAAGATGGTGACTCACCACATTACAGAAACCATGTGCGTGTGGCTCTTGACACCCACTTTCCAGGAAGGTGGAGAGGCCTTGGCCACCACAAAGCCCAGACTTAAGTTCACTGAACTTTTTCTTTTGGGGCCACATAAAAAATTTTTGTACGGTAAAAAGATCAGAGACATATATCATTTACGGGAAAGAATCATCGCGGCGGTTAGGACAGTTACACCCGAAATGTTGGTGAATACGTGGCAAGAAGTGGAATATCGTCTCGATGTGTGCAGGGCAACAAATAGATCCCATGTTGACTTCTACTAACATTAAACAAAATTTGAAGGAATTCTCTTTCAAGATATGTACTCATTGATGTAATTTTTCATTAATTTCCCGATTAAATTTATACTTAAAACTAGGGATTTATTGTTCAAACACCCTGTATATCAACCGCAAGTGCCATTGGGTTGCAGGAAGTCTTGTGAGATAAGTGTACCCGCTAAATATTTGTGACATGGAAGAATGCGAACGTTATTGCTCCTTGTTTCACTCGTGCGATTTGAACTATCCTCTTAGGTTCCTGCCTAAGCACACACTCGGAAATCGCCACGTATTACGAAATAAACAGTTATTTATGTCATCCTTCGTTCTCTAATGAGTTGTAAATGTTAAGTGACATCGAATATTGTGGAATATACTTCTGTTACATTCATAAGAAACTCCCAGAATGTGTTAACAACGCTTAAGATGAAAAATTCCATTAACCACGACATTATCCATTACGCCATGGTTTACTGATGTGATTTTTGTCTCATATCTCAGTTATCGCACTATCTCTAGAAGGCTATATCGTTGATACGTTATTGCCTGTCGCATTCTAGACTGTGATCGACATCACTGTCTAGGATGTAGTTAATGTTGCATGTGACGACAAAATCACGTCACGTTTGCAGGAAATGTGAGATGAGTATCACCCGGGTTAAATTCCACGGAGTTTATATAAATTCTAAAAATAATTATTCCGCCGCAAAAATTACATAATTAATCTCATTAAAAAATGAACAAGTTCTTCGAAGTCAAATTTACATGAACGATTACTGATAAATAACACCAGCTGGAGTGGTTACTCCAGCTTTCGACTGGCAAGCCATCAATACTGTAACTCAGGAAACTATATTGTGCGCACTTATTTAGAGGTACTGCGCCTCTTCAATCTCTGACTAACTTTTAAGCATTTTCAAATAAAGCAAATACAATGTTCTTTCGTTTAAAGCCCTGGCGTGGCGCATACGTACACAGTACAAGTAAGTACTCAGTACACAGTACAAACAAGGAATCAAAATCGTACAGTCATCATTTCAAGGGCTTCACATCGCTGCATTGGCATCAAGACTCCATGACTGCTGACTTATTGTAAGCCACCTGTTGCCACTCATGCAACATTGACTGAATACCTTTCTCTCATCTAGCTCCTCAGGATGCTATGTGGTGTTACAATAAAAACTTTCTGCAACACATTTTCAAAAACATTAATAGGTATACATTTTCCACACTCATATCAAGCTTGCCAACTCACCAGCGATCACTTATAAAAAAGTTCTATACTTATATCAGATGAGAGAATAAAATAAATGCAGATTGACGTGCCACGCGATCCGTCATATACCCCCCTCCCCCCTCCCCCCCCAATTAAGACAAAGCAAAATCTTCTAAATTGATTAGTGGGATTATCATCCCTACCAGCTGGGTCATTTACAAACTGACAGCTCTAAATAAGCTGATCATTTCAACATTAGGTTCGCAGAGTTAAAACCGTGGTACAGTGTTTTATCGTTATAGATACTTAGGGTTACCACCCATTTACATTACTATTTATCATCAACATTATTTCCAATCAATGGGTGGGTACAACTGTTCTTTAATTAGTAGGTACCTGCTCGTTTTGTAGGAGGAATGCCATCCCACTTTAAGTTGTATCACAATAATGAAATATAATAATCCTCTTCAAAGTCCGCCCCTCCACCCCCCCCACCCTCACCCCCCCCCCCACCCCCCCCTGCGGGTCCGGGAGTTAGAATGGGCCTGCGGTATTCCTGCCTGTCGTAAGAGGCGACTAAAAGGAGTATCACATGTTTCGGCTTTTATGTGATGGTCCTCTCTCGGGTTTGACCTCCATCTTTCAAAATTCTTCAGTAGAGCAAGCCTATTGGGGAAGGGCGCCTTACATGGTGCATTGTGTCCATTGTGCATTGAGACCTTTAGCCAGCTTTCTCGTCGTCGCATTGTAGTCCCACTCATTCTCCATCTCTTGGGCGAGGATACATTCCTGGGTGAGATTTCCACCATGCACCGTGCAGAGTTGCTTTCTGCGGGGACGACGACCGTGGACTTCCTTGCATCTAATATCAGTTGTGGTGGGACCACCGTGTACCAATTTGGTTGTAGCCCCCTGACAACACAGGGATCGTTCTGCTGATGCCTGCGCCGTTAACTCCCCACGTATGCTAAGCAGTAGATGCCCATCTCCCTGGGGCACATGGACTCCTGGCAATGGCCATCCTGCCAGGTGGCCTTTGCTGAGGCTGGGTGGCACCTGTGGGGAGGGCCTTTGGTCAGAGTGGGTGGCATCAGAGCAGGTGACCCAAAATGAAGCGTGGTACATCATCCCTTGCTGGTGGGCAGCCACCAGCAGTCTACAAGCGTTCTTGGGCTCAATTCAACGCTCAGAAATACGATCCAAAATCGTTACCCTCCCTGGCCACACAGTGGGAGGAGCAAAAGGCTCAGGATGGCAGAGACACTTACTCGCCCCGGTTCCTAATTTGTAAGAGAGCTGATAGGGAGTCTTTCATGGCAACGAAGCCTCAGTTCTTTGTAGAGCATTTAGAGGACAAGTTTGAGGAGGTGGATGACTTGTCCAAAATGCGCTCTGGGTCAGTATTGATGAAAACGGCATCCCCTGCCCTGTCACGAAGGTTACTGGCTTGTGACAAGTTGAGGGATGTTTCATCTACCATCACGCCCCAGAAGCGTTTAAATATGGTCCAGGGTGTTATTTTCCACGGGGACCTTCTTTTGCAGTCTGATGACGAGCTGCGCGCCAATTTAGGGTGGCGAGGCGTTCATTTCGTCTGGCGCGTTCATCGGGGTCCGAGGGATAATCAGATTGCCACCGATGCCTTCATCTTGCCCTTCGAGGGTGATATATTATCTGAAAAGGTCAAGGTGATGGTCTACTGCTATACCGTGACGTCCGTTGTGTTGTTGTATTACGTTATTCATTTTCTGCTACAATCGTTTAATTCCATTAGCTGTTCACTAACAGTTGATGGGTAGGTAGCGTACGTAATACACTTCGATTAAATCCCTTTTCAGATCTTTAACACTCTTCAAATTATCTCATTCGGCGAGGTCCGTAATTTCTTATGTGAAGATAGCGATTTTTTTCAATATTTCTTTGCGTCTTTATTTCACATCATTCTTCAATTGTTTCTGGTCGTAACCAACATAAACGTACAGTAAAATACTTTTTAATACCACACTATAGGCTCTCTTGTCAAGTTTCAGTATCTACATTGTTACGTATTTCATTGTTTCTTGCTTTTCAAATTAGTACAAATAGGTATTTATTAGCAGGTATTTTTATTTTGTCTTCTCGTAATATTACGAAAAAAGTTCATTTATTCTCATTAGTTTTTTTTCCCTTGTCGTGTTCAATTGCATTTCCAATGCAAACATACAGTAGTTATTGTCTTTAGACTGTTGTCTTGGTTTGCTTCCTGTTATTATTCCAGTACTTTATACATGCTATTCCGCTTCTTCTATTTCATGTTGCTACATCATTTGATTCGGTTGCATTAAATTTCCTCATTTGATTGGGTTGCATTAAATTTCCTCTCGACAGTACTTTTTAGCTCATGTGGTTACAGTGTACTTTCCGTTTTGCTTCACATGCTTATCTATACGGCAAACATAACCTTTCTTGGTATAACATATATACAATGGAGTTCAATACATCTTCTTCTAACATCTTAACACTACTTTTGAATCATTTTCTCTAGGACTATTTACATATATACATGAGCATATGCAGTATTGTCTTTTTGCCATTAATTAGGTTGTGACTCTCACTCACACACACACACACACACACACACACACACACACACACACATATATATATATATATATATATATATATATATATATATATATATATATATATATATAGTGATGAAAGAGATATGGATTCGAGAAATACGGAACAAACCAATAGGACACTGTTAGTAGAATTCGACCACATGTCAACTGCAACATGTACAGGTACAATATCAGTGGAAGAAGAAAAGAAGACGCTGAATATAAGATTATCATGATTTTATGAACTGTCCATTTAATTCACAGTTCATAAAATCATGATAATCTTATATTCAGCGTCTTCTTCCACTGATATTGTACCTGTACATGTTGCAGTTGACATGTGGTCGAATTCTACTAACAGTGTCCTATTGGTTTATTCTGTATTTCTCGAATCCATATCTCTTTCATCATTGATAATATTTCTTAATGTCTATGTGTGGGAACAAGCCTGTCAGTGTCGCAATCTGCAAGGATGTAGCTCCCTTCATGTGATATTTTAATTATCCTATAGGAACCTGCATACAAATATTGCCACTTTTTATTCAGACTTTTTCTAGTTGATGCTTTAGGGTGGTTTCTCAATAAAACTCCTTCTCCTGCATCATATGTGACTACTTTCCTCACGGTTTTATGAGACCTAGCCTTTCACAATCGTTCTTGGTGCTTCAGGTTTTCGTAAACCACCTTCAAAATATCTTCTCTCTTGATGTTCTTTCCTTCCACTTGAGGTAATTCCTTCAACCATTCTGAAAAGCCACTTTCACCAAATATTATTTGGTTGGGTGAATAGCCTGTTGATAAGTGAGGTAAGTCATTATACACTTTTTCGAATTCGTAAATCCAGTCGATCCATTTATAATGTTGGTTCCATATCTATGTACATAGGAATCGATTTAGCCCTCGGAATATTCTATTAACAGGATTGCCACAGGGGTAAAATCGTGAGATGTAAATATGTTTGATTCCTTGTCCTTTCATAGTGTCTCTCCATACTTTACTTGTATAATATGCAGTGTTATCTGTCAAAACCATCACAGGTTTATCAAGCTCAGTTACATAGTTGTTAATAAATTTCCATAACATAGGTCACACGTGAAGATTTCTCAAAGGATATTATTTCACATGTTTTGAAGAAAGACCATAGAATGCCAAAACAAATTTGAACCATCCACGTATTGCAGGACACAGTCCACAGACATCATAGGACACCAACATCAAAGGCTGCTGTGGAATTAGTGGGTGTAGTTCCATCATACGACATTAATTTATGGGTTTTGCCTTCTGACATATCTTGCACTTCTTGAGAATATCCGTAGCTAAACATCCCAAATTTGGGTGATAACAGTATACCGCTAATTTGTCTGTACATCTTGCGGAACCAAAATCACCCCATTTTAAGTGAGCATACCATAATAGTGATTCCAAGTATTCATTGGATTTTAACTGATATTGTTCTTTGAAGCGACTTATCGTTTTGCTTTCAACTGCATCCTTAATGGGCTTCCACAACATATTGTCATCTTGTAGCTGTTGTAGCTTTCGACACAGCTGCGGAATCTGCTTCTCACAATAACGCATTGATAAATTCATGACTTTAAAGTCAATAGTTCGTTCTTCGCATTTGTGGTCATTTTTTCTTTTCAGTAGCCTTGAAAGAGCATCAGCTATGATGTTGTCTTTTCCTCTGAAGTATTGTAGTGAAATATCATATTCTTGGAGTAGCAAAGGCCACTGGGTTAAACGTGTATGAAACATCCTTCCTGTTAGGATAAAAAATAAAGCTTTGGGGTCACAGTATATCATAACCTTCCTTCCGTAAACAAAATAGCGAAACTTTCTAAGAGACCAGACTACAGCCAGTACTTCCAGTTCAGTAGTACAATACGCACGTTCACAGATAGAAAGTGTTCTGCTAGCAAACCCAATTATTTTGATTGTATTGATATCTTTCGGATCGCCCATCTGGAAAAGAGTGGCACCTAATCCCGTTTCCGAGGCATCTGCAGCAATATAAAAATCTTGATCTAGTCTTGGATGATGCAACAGTGGAGCATTGACCAACGCATTGCGAATGTTATCAAAAACTTGCGTGGATTCGGTCGTCCACTTCCACATGACATTTTTTCTAAACAGCTGTAACAAACAGTCTTGACTGACTAGCTGATTGATAAAAATCGTCGAAAAAAAGAAACCGAGCCGATGAAAGACTTTACTTCTTTTCTGTTCTTATGATATGGACATCTGCTAATCACATCCATCTTTTTAGGATTTGGATTTATCCCTTCAGGAGTAATTATATGTCCAAGGAATCTCAGTTGGTTACGAGCAATCTTTGATTTTCTCAAATTTATAGTAACTCCGTACTCTGAAAATCTTGCGAAATCACTTCTTAATAAATCCAGGTGTTCCTCCCACGTTTCAGAAGCAATTAATAAAACATCCACATACAAAGTAACTTTATCCGAAAGGTCTCTGCCACGTACAGTGTCCAATGCAGATATAAAAACACCACCGCTTTTAATCGATCCAAATGGCATGACTGTGAACTGGTAACTCCGGCCAAGAAAAAGGACCGCAGTATACACTCCTGGAAATGGAAAAAAGAACACATTGACACCGGTGTGTCAGACCCACCATACTTGCTCCGGACACTGCGAGAGGGCTGTACAAGCACTGATCACACGCACGGCACAGCGGACACACCAGGAACCGCGGTGTTGGCCGTCGAATGGCGCTAGCTGCGCAGCATTTGTGCACCGCCGCCGTCAATGTCAGCCAGTTTGCCGTGGCATACGGAGCTCCATCGCAGTCTTTAACACTGGTAGCATGCCGCGACAGCGTGGACGTGAACCGTATGTGCAGTTGACGGACTTTGAGCGAGGGCGTATAGTGGGCATGCGGGAGGCCGGGTGGACGTACCGCCGAATTGCTCAACACGTGGGGCGTGAGGTCTCCACAGTACATCGATGTTGTCGCCATTGGTCGGCGGAAGGTGCACGTGCCCGTCGACCTGGGACCGGACCGCAGCGACGCACGGATGCACGCCAAGACCGTAGGATCCTACGCAGTGCCGTAGGGGACCGTACCGCCACTTCCCAGCAAATTAGGGACACTGTTGCTCCTGGGGTATCGGCGAGGACCATTCGCAACCGTCTCCATGAAGCTGGGCTACGGTCCCGCACACCGGTAGGCCGTCTTCCGCTCACGCCCCAACATCGTGCATCCCGCCTCCAGTGGTGTCGCGACAGGCGTTAATGGAGGGACGAATGGAGACGTGTCGTCTTCAGCGATGAGAGTCGCTTCTGCCTTGGTGCCAATGATGGTCGTATGCGTGTTTGGCGCCGTGCAGGTGAGCGCCACAATCAGGACTGCATACGACCGAGGCACACAGGGCCAACACCCGGCATCATGGTGTGGGGAGCGATCTCCTACACTGGCCGTACACCACTGGTGATCGTCGAGGGGACACTGAATAGTGCACGGTGTCCGCATGTATCCCGTGCCACCCAACGTGCTCTAGAAGGTGTAAGTCAACTACCCTGGCCAGCAAGATCTCCGGATCTGTCCCCCATTGAGCATGTTTGGGACTGGATGAAGCGTCGTCTCACGCGGGCTGCACGTCCAGCACGAACGCTGGTCCAACTGAGGCGCCAGGTGGAAATGGCATGGCAAGCCGTTCCACAGGACTACATCCAGCATCTCTACGATCGTCTCCATGGGAGAATAGCAGCCTGCATTGCTGCGAAAGGTGGATATACACTGTACTAGTGCCGACATTGTGCATGCTCTGTTGCCTGTGTCTATGTGCCTGTGGTTCTGTCAGTGTGATCATGTGATGTATCTGACCCCAGGAATGTGTCAATAAAGTTTCCCCTTCCTGGGACAATGAATTCACGGTGTTCTTATTTCAATTTCCAGGAGTGTATTTTCTAGATTCTTTTGATATTCTCGTTTGCCAATATGAGCTACGCATGTCCAAGGAAGTTAAGAAGCGGGCACCATAAAATTTCTGTATCAATTCCTCTAAATTTTCGGGTCTGGTTTGTACAGGTATAATGATCTTGTTTATCTCTCTTGCGTCTAACACCAATCTGATGTCACTGTTGGGTTTAATTACCGCCAAGAGGGAATTACTAAATTCGGAATCTGAGGGCTCAATAATACTCCATTCTAAAATTTTATTGATTTCTTTTGGATCAGCTGGTTGATCTACTTCCGAAACCTCGATATCTTTATGTTTCTCCATATTGCTTATCCTACTTGCCCTTGTATCTGTTTCTACTGATAGCTCTAAATTCATAACAGTATGATTATCTGTACATGTCTCCTGTTCCATATTAGGCTCACTGGAGACATTACCCGTATCATCACCACTTTCCTCCCTCTCTCTAATCGTTTCCATACTCGACTGCACATTATCACGTACTCTTTTGGTTCGTTTCGACATGATCATTCATTACCCGTATCATCACCACTTTCCTCCCTCTCTCTAATCGTTTCCATACTCGACTGCACATTATCACGTACTCTTTTGGTTCGTTTCGACATGATCATTCAGTACTAAATTATACATTTTTCAATACATATCAAAATCAGTGGTATCAATATTCCTTTTTTAATTATGATGTTATTTTACTCATACCTGGTGGTATCGCTTACTTTAAGCGATTATTGACGTGTACCTCCTTCGCTAGACTGATTCGCTGGCTGCTACAGTGCACTTCTATTCCAGGGTTCGTGAATCCGGATGGCACTCGACTCGATGCAGTAAATCTTCCATGATCGACCCGCTCGTTGAGGGCCACTTATACCATGACGTCCGCTGTGTTGTTGTATTGTAAGGCGCCACGTATACCTCTCTTCTCTCCCTCGTCGGTATCAGAGCATGAGAAATGTTTATGCTAGTGTTTACCTATTTGTTGTCGACGACACACAACTACATGGCCACGGTATCACCTGATTCCGGAATAGCTAACTTAATATAGTACAAAGATAGTGGGTTTCGATGCTGCGTTATTTAAGTGTGATATTATTCTTCACTGAACCTTTGAGACTTTAAGAACCAGCTACTCTTAATCAGGACCAAAACTCGACTTGTAACGAGAGCATTTGCGATCAGTTTGTCACAATATTAATAATACGTAAGGCTCTACACCACTATAAGGAAATATCACTGTTCATGAAATAACAAAATATAAGAATAAACTTCTTTATATTTTTCCTTTTTATTTAATCAAATGCTTTCAAATGTTTATTTCACATCCACAAATCATCCACATCTCGATGCAGAGTGCAAACGTGTGCATGA
Source organism: Schistocerca americana (assembly GCF_021461395.2). Taxonomy (NCBI): domain Eukaryota; kingdom Metazoa; phylum Arthropoda; class Insecta; order Orthoptera; family Acrididae; genus Schistocerca; species Schistocerca americana. The sequence goes on along the minus strand of NC_060124.1, from coordinate 362,028,700 downwards.
AAAATAGTACACTGTTTCTACTGATAACCACGTTTGAGCTTTTGGATTGCTACGCTACTTCGATCAACAGGATTTAAATTGGATTTTGAAAATGATCTTTCTATCCAAACTTACGTCCTCCACAATGGCTCATCAAATATTCTACCCTTTCGCGACAATTAAGAATTCGCGTAAATTGTATTTTCACGAGTTTAAAGCAAACCATTGGCGGCGCGAAAGCAGTCTTGATATCGCGACACACTCGCGACGCTTACTAGCCTGTCACGAAATGGACCTGCATACATCTACAACCAATTCCAAGATCATGATTCGCCCTACACGATTGTGTGCAATTGAACTTCGTCCAATCAGTTATTTCTGGAATAGTAACCACTGATCCCGACACTGACCGTCAATAAACGCCGAATTAACACTTTTTTCTAAGAGTAAACGAATGACGTCAGGTCATCTACATAGTTATTAAAATATTATTGAAAATGATCTCAAACATTTATCGTCATTATATATTAACGGTAATCAGAAAAAATATGATTTATTATCGGAAAGTAACACATAATAGATCGCAAATCGCACGTAACTAAATGACAGCTTTGCATAGCGTCGGGACCTAATCACGCAAAACTGTATAAAGAAATCTCCCAAATCTCAATTTCTCCATACCAACTGACAGATACAAATAAGATATTCAAGACCTCATGGATCAGCCCCGACCTGTAATGTTATACGACCCTTTAATGTTATACCGCTGTGACGTCAAGTCCTATATCCCTCCACTAATACAGTGCTTTAAGTGCTGGAAGCTCGTCCATATGTCTTCCCACTGTACTTCCAGCCACACCTGTCGACATTGCGGACGCCCATCATTCACCTTGCTCGCCAGACTGCAGGATCCTCTAGAAAGAGCGGAAAATCATGGAATATAAGACCGTGGACCGACTGACCTACACTGACGCTAAACGGAAGTTTGAAGGCCTCCATCCTGTTCACATGACTACCACTTACGCCGCCGCTAACACTGTTCTAGCCCCATCAGCTCCACCTCCAGCAGTCACCTCTCAGAGCTGGAAGTCTACACCTGCCCCCTTGATTGTGGGGGGCACTACCCTCCCTGTTGCTCCCGCACCACCTACCTCGGGGGCAGCACCCCCCAAACCGTCAGGGACACCCGTCCCCACTTCTAAGCTGGAGAAGCGTAAGTCTTCTTCGGCTTCTCTCGCTAGGAAGGAATCCCTTGGGTCACTCCCTTTCCAGGTTCCTACCAGCGGCACAGCAGACACCCGCCAGTGGCTGAAAAAGCCACAGGCGGGTGACTGCTGTTGTAGGGCTTTGCGGTCCTCTTCAGTTTCAGAGACTGAATCACAGAAGCCCTCCCAGCAAGGACAACCAAAGGAACAGCACGAGAAATCCAAATCGAAGACCCCTAAGACCGATGAAATTGCGGTGGCACCCACTCCACCATTATCTACAAGCGCTGCGTCTGAGGATTAGGTGGAGATTCTGGCGTCAGCTGATGTTGTAGTGGTTATTAAAAAACAAAAAGAGAAGAAAAGAAAAAAGAAAAGGTTGAAAATGTGGGAAGAAATGGTGAATAAAAAGGGGGTTTTAAAATCGTTAATGACCGTGAAAAAGGGAAAGAATGAAATGCAAATGGGACTTCGTATTACAGAAAAGCTATCGGACTTCGTGATTCGGAAAAGCTGTTGTTGGGGTAGTCCTTGCGGCGTTTCTGAGCACAAGTCAAACCAATTTCCACTACAAAAATTATTTGAAAGAGAACAAAATGTGATTAACAGGGGAAATGGCGTAGATAAGAGTACATTCATTACCATGTTAATATGTATTTTCTCGTGCGGCGTTCAGGTCTTGTTCTCCAACAATCTCCTGCTTGACTTCTGCATGAAAAAGTCGTAGCTGCTCCAAAATCTTGCGGTAAATTTCATCGTCCAGGAATTACTAATGTCTACGAATGAATACCATCTTGATACTGAATGCAATGTATTTTATGGCTGCTTCCATCCTCCAAATTTCTTACAAGCTTCCACAATACTATACGTCTGCACATCAATAAGTTTTTACGCCTTACCAGACCAAGACTAACGAATAAGTTTTTACGTCTGAATCATACCAAGACTAGCGAATAAGTGAAGTTAAGCTTTCGCTCTCAAGAGATAATAGCGGGTAGAAAACAAAAAGGGTTACAATTTTTGTACCTTTATTTTCTTATAAATATTTTCTCTGCCGTCGAGCGCTCATACCGCTGCGACGGTATAATTTATATCTGAGGGAACGAGCGTAGCGCGGCGAAATTAAAAGTCCCACTTCATCGCCCCCTCGACTGTCACGCTAAAACATTTAGCGTGGCAGACTAGCAAACAATATAATAGATATACCTAAACGTCAATATATAAATATTTTCATAGGAAAGGCCACGTGCATTCATAGGGGATAATCTTTGTCAATACTTACTTTCTAAACTTATACACTAAATACAATTGTTACAGTTTTGATCCTTTTTACAAAATTAATATACATATATTTACATAAGGTTTGTTTGAGCAAGCTGCTCGCCAGCGCAGTCAATGTTGTGTTTTTCCAGTATTGGTTTCCCAATGCATCTCTGGCAGTACGTAGTCCTTGCGCATGCGCAATAGCGTCACTGTATTGTCGCGTGCGGCATTTTCAAAATCGCTGAGTTATAACAGTCTTGCACAGTATTCACTTTCACATATTGTTCATTACAAGTTATTATTCCAGCATAAATGGCGTATTAAGTCCGGTGACACCATAAGTTTGAGCGTGTGCGTGATCTGAAGCAATGTCCATGTCTTCTGTTACGACACAACACTCCAGGTCCTTGTGCGTTTTCATGACTATTGTTCCCGAGGCATATGTGGTCGATGTAGTTTTAGGCTCCACATCGCCTACGACAGGTGCTGAGTTTGTCGTCTCCAAAGCATCTGAAGGCTGGCCAGGAACAACGGCGTCGATGTTCGCAAAGGTAGGTGTTTCATCACGTTGTTTACGCTCGCCAACAAACGTTCATTTGCAGTGTGAAAATCCTCATTATCGTCGAAGTAAATTGCAGTTTATATCGGTTTACAAACAGTTATCTGGTTTATGCACCATAAGTTTCACAAATAACACAAAATTCGCCGTTTTAACGTTCACAGTTTAACACAGTTTGCAACACTTTTTGCCATATTTACATTTTAACAAAGTCCACTTTGTCCCAGCATGTTTACATCGTTAATTAAGAAAGCTTACATTTCGGGGTCACATTTCAAAATACGTTGACAACATGCAAAGTTTTAACACATATACAAATACAAATAAATTTACAAGAATATGCATGTGAAATATTTACACTAAAAAATTATGCTAAGTCCCATTGGCTTTCTTTTATTGGGGTTTATGGTCATTTTAAGTTTCTTTATTCAGGTTTGGGCGTGCCAAGGGATATCAGACTTAATATTTAAAGCACGGGCTTTCCTTCATTTATTATTCATTTCTTTCTTTTGATTCCATATCTGGCTAGTGGTTGATCAGGCTTGTAATGCCATCAATAATCCTTTTTCAAAATACTTAATTTTCTTCATGTCTTTTTATTCATACCTGAAAGTTAACTGTCACACAACATACTCTTACATTCTATAAACACATAATACCCAGCTGCAGGAGGTGGTAGGATAATGGAGAAAGAAAGAAAGATAGAATGGAAGAAACTATTCACTACCTATAAACTACCAAATCCTACAGCTACTACATAAAAAGAGAACATAATACATTATGACATTTGCAACACCTTCAAGGGCTGTGTGAAAGGAGGTGCTTACAATTTACCAAATCATGGGTAAATTTAAGTGTCCTTACGTCAAGTCTGTGTAGTGTAACGTCATGACAGATTCTCAGTCTGTGTTCTGACTGTTCATATGACTAAGTGTATTATACCTTAACAAATCCTTGCATGAGTAAGTCACATATCTGCTGAGTACTTCCTCGATATCTCCACTTGTTGTGGATATCGTCTATACAAATGGAAAATATATCTCACAGAGATTGTCTCTCTCATAATGTGTATTATATAAAAACATACCAAAGTTTCTCTCACGAGTTCAACCATGAACTTCCTTCTACTTTAGTGAAGGTTAAATATCATGTATGTGTGTGTATATATATCATTTCTTTCTATAAAACATAAATAAAGAACATAGTATTATAATTGACAGTAAAATATCTCTTTCTCAGCGTCCGTTGCTCGACGTCGGCTGCATGGCTGGTCACTGCTCCTTTGCACTTACCTTGCATAGCCTGAAAAGTCAAATGTTGTCTTCAAAGTAGACGTAATTTTGTCATCTGTTCGCATAAATGGAGGTGTTGTACGAGTCGCAAAACGGCCTTAATAACTCTCCTATATTTTGCTTTCTCAGGGTTTTCTGTCGTGTGTAAGTATAATAAAGGCTAACATGGCACTAAATTTCACTTTCGTAATTTTTTTTATACAAATGTATTCACATGAGCGCTGTGTAAAAGCTATATTTCAACGTAAGTTCCTTAAAATATCATTCTCCTGTCTGTACACGAACTACAAATGTTTTCTTCCACACGGTGGCTTAACAAAACTAAACGAAAGGTTACTAAGTTACACTTCTGAAATAAATTAAAGCAAATGTGTTTCCAAGTTACATTCTTATTACACTTCTTTCAACAGCTGTAATCATCATTATGTTCACTCTGCTTTTTTTGCATTCTTTCATTTTCAGGGGCACTGAAAATAGATTCACATTTAACATCACATGTTCTAACTCATCACAAATGTTTTCTTTCAAACTGAATTTCTTATGTAATCTTTAAGATGTAGACTATTTACTCACTTCTCTATGTAGCATCATAGTGCTCAGAGCCAGAAATCTCTATGTAGCACAGTATTACCAAAACATTCTCATTCATTCCTTACTCACATATTTCTTTTATTCATCATAATATACATATCCTTATACATTAAACATATTCCTCATCAAACATTAATATATCACATATGTGGGGCCATCTGGCACTTCCATTCTCATAAAACTCCAATAATATCTCCCTCAAATAGTCCCTTGTCTCCATCAACTACTTCACAGTGACTTACCTTCTTATATTAACCTAAATATTAGCTCATTCATACTGATCATTCATTCTTACATCCTCATTCATTATGCTACATACCTATGTCATTACTGATCTCAATAGCTATTATCTCCTCTCATTAGAGTGCCTTGAAATAACTAAGTAGTTGTTGATTCACCTTATAATTTACTATTAACAACAAATGTAACCTACGTAGATGTCATTCCTATATGAATATCTTTTCTCATTCAGTAAGCGTACTTACCTGGGTTTACATTCTCTTCATAATTATGTGTACAAGTGTAACTGCAGTATATAATTTCCATAAATTAACGTTTGTGTTCTTAGGCTGTATTCAATACAAATATTTACTATCTCGTTTTCACAGCAACTTGCTCATGTTCAAATTAGTTGTCATTTTATAATATTGTTTTAGTGCACAGAGGGTTTCAAATGTCTGCGGGGATGCAGCCCCCTCGGCTTGTGAGATAACGGGTGTTCTAGGGAGTAACAACCTGGGTGAGGTATGCTTGCTGTTCTGGAAGGACCAGAATATAATAGCTGCCATTTTCTGTTCAGTCATTTTAATTTTGTAATGGTTAATAAAAAAGAAAAATAGAAGAAACGAAAAGAACGAGTGTAGCGCGGCGAAATTCAAAGTCCCGCTACAATCTCACCAGTCCCTCAGACATGACGGATGTCGATCCCATCAGTACTCAATCGGTGACAGCAGGTGACCCAGCGGCGTAATCTGCCTCCTCGGTCCCTTCACGCTTTTCTCGGCCATGGACAATGTCATCCACCAGTGGAACTGTAGCGGCTTTTTCCACCATCTTGCGGAGCTCCGACAACTTCTCAGCCTTCACGCTTTCCTCTGCATTGCTCTTTAGGAATCTTGGTTTCCGGCAATGGGAACCCCTGCCCTCCGTGGCTATCGGCGTTATTAGAAGAACCGGGCAGCTTATGAGAGGGTATCTGTTGATGTGTGCATCTACATCCTTCACTCTCTTTACAGCAAATGTGTCCCTCTTCAAACACCTTTAGAGGCTGTCGCTGTTCGTGTGTGGACGCCTCAGGCAGTTACTGTCAGCAGTCTCTATCTTCCACCGGATGGTGATGCCCCTCAGCATGTCCTGGCTGCGCTGATCGCCCAGTTGCCGCCACCTTTCTTGTTACTGGGCGACTTCAACGCCCATAACCCTCTGTGGGGTGGGTCAGTGGCAACAGGTCGAGGTGCCATCGTTGAGAATGTATTGGCACAGCTAGACCTCTCCCTTTTAAACGATGGTGCCTTCACACATTTCAGCGTGGCGCGTGGCACATACTCAGCCATCGACCTTTCGATAAGCAGCCTTATCCTATCGCCATCTGTCCAATGGAGTGTATATGACGACTTGTGCGGTCGTGACCGCTTTCCAATCTTTCTGTCACTGCCACAGCGTCACTGTTCTGGGCGCCCCTGCAGACAGGGCTCCGAATAAGGCTGACTGGGACTTGTTCACCTTCATTGCCACTATTGAGCTTCTTTCCAATGATGCCATTGATGTGGTGGTTCACTCGGTCTCCACCGGCATCGTTACTGCAGCAGAATCCGCCATTCCCTGTTCTTCTGGGTCCCCTCAGCGGAGGACTGTACCTTGGTGGTCGCCGGAGATCGCTGAAGCGATTAAAAATTGCAGGCGGGACCTCCAGCGTCACAAGTGGCATACCTCATTGGAACACCTCATCGAATTTAAACAGCTCCATGCACGAGCCCACTGCCTCATTCTCCGATGCAAAGAGAAGTGATGGGAAAGGTATGTCTCCACCACTGGCCTCCATACCTCTCCTTTGCAGGTCTGGGTCAAGATTAGGTGACTCTATAGCTATCAGACCCCTGTCAGCTTACCTGCGCTTTCACTGAATGGAGTAGTCTGTACTGACTCACATACAATTGCAAACCGCTTAGCGAAGCATTTTGCTCAGATTTCCGCTTCTGCGAATTACCCGCTGGCCTTCCGCTCCCTGAAAGAGTGATTGGAACGTCAGAGCTTTCCATTTCACACGCGCCACCCTGAATCGTATAATACTCCATTCAGTGAGTGGAAATTCCAAAGTGCCCTAGCCGCTTGCTCTGATACAGCTCTCGGGCCAGATCGCATCAACTGTCAGATGCTCAAACATGTCTCGGTGGCCTGCCAGCGACGCCTCCTAGACCTTTTCAACTGTATCTGGGTTGAGGGTGAGTTCCCGTTGCAATGGCGGGAAAGCATCATAATGCCCGTGTTGAAACCTGGCAAGAACCTACTGGAGGTGGACAGCTACCGCCCCATTAGCCTCACCAACGTTCTTTGCAAGTTGCTCGAATGCATGGTGAACTGGAGGTTGAGTTGGGTACTCGAGTCACGGGGCCTTCTGGCTCTGTCTCAGGGTGGGTTCCGTAAGAGCCGCTCTGCCACCGATAATCTGGTGAGCCTGGAGTCTGCCATCCGTACGGCCTTTGCCCACCGTCAGCATATGGTCGCTGTCTTTTTTGACATGCGGAAGGCATATGATGCAGCATGGGGACATCACATCCTCTACACACTTCATAGGTGGGGTCTTCGGGGCCCACTCTCGATTTTCATTATGTGTCGCTTCGTTCCTTCCGCTTGGAAGTTGCGGCTTCCCATAGTTCCTCCCGAGTTCAGGAGAATGGGGTCCCGCAAGGATCTGTATTGAGTGTCTGCCTCTTTTTAGTTGCCATTAATGGGCTCGCTGCAGCGGTGGGAACGTTTGTCTCAGCTTCCTTGTATGCTGACGACTTCTGCCATTACTACAGCTCCACTGGCATTGCAGCTGCTGAACGTCAGTTGCAGGGCGCTATCCGCAAGGCGCAGTCTTGGGCTGTAGAGCATGGCTTCCAGTTTTCGGCTGCCAAGACCTGCGTTATGCATTTCTGCTGGCGTCGGAGTGTTCGTCCTGAGCCACGGCTTTATCTTGACGGCGAACCTCTTACTATAATGGAAATGCATCGTTTTTAGGGATTGGTTTTTGATACCCAGTTGACTTGGCTCTCTCATATTCGGCAACTTAAACAAACGTACTGGCGTCATCTTAACGCTCTTCGTTGCTTGAGTCACACCAACTGGGGTGCAAATCGATCTGCCGTTCTAAGACAGTACCAGGTGTTAATTAAGTCCCATGTAGGTTATGGTAGCTTGGCACTCCTGAGGCCCTCTACCGCCGCTTTTTTCAGTCCTTGCCACGTTTCAAGGCTCTGACGTTGACCATACTGACGGTTTGATGGTTGCTGGTCGTGTTGGTTATGCTCTTACTTAGGGGATTATTATGAACAACAATCATTGCCGGCTGGCTCCAGTGTTTTCACTGCTGAGCTGTCCACTATCTCTCGCACCCAAGAGTATATCCGCTCCTGCTCAGGTGAGTCCTTCGTTATCTGTAGTGACTCCCTGAGCGGTTTACGAGCTCTCTACCAATGTTTCCCTCGCTCTCGTCTGGTAATGGCTATCCAAGAGTCCCTCCATACTCTTGCCCGTTGCGGCCCCTCTGTGGTCTTTGTGTGGATCCCAGGTCATGTCGGCATCCTGGGCAATGAACGTGTTGACACGCTAGCCAAATAGGCTGTCAGAGCACCGGCCCTGGAGATCGGCATTTTGGAGTGCGATCTTCAGTCAGTTTCGCAGCAGAAGGTCCTTGGTACCTGGGGTGATGAATTGCGCAGCCTACCTTCACCCACCAAACTTGGGGCCGTCAAGGAGACTATCAATGTGTGGCGCTTCTCCTTGCACATCTCTCGCAAGGACTCTGTTGTACTCTGCCGTCTGTGCATTGGCCACACCTGGGTGACTCACGAGTTATATTGCGTCGCGGGGACCCACCTCTTCGTCGTTGTGGTTTGGCTTTGACGATGGTCCACATTTTGTTGGACTGCCCACTTTTAACTCTGCTCAGGCAGTCGACAGCGCTGCCTGATACGCTCCCTGCACTTTTAACGGATGATGCTGCAGTGCAGTGGGCTTTTATCGCTCGATCTGAGGGTTGTCTGTTATTAATGACTGCTTTAAAAGCTTTGTCAGTTATTGAAAGTAGTGTGATAGATCTGTATGAGTTAGGATGGTTTTTGGGGTTTCCCGGTTTCGGAATTATTCTAATTTATGCGCGTTTCCACTGGGATACTACAGGTTTTTGAATTAAAGGTGCATTCAATAAAGTTTTTACTACTTGAGCAAGTCCTTGTGGTAGAATGAGATGAAATCTTACAATGCAGTCATTTCCAGGCTCTGTATTTTTGGCGCTTAGTATGGCAGAGGCTGTGTCGTATTCTGTTATTTCTTTCAACTGGTGTGGTATTTTTATACAGAAGTGAATGGAGTGCCCTAAAAATAATTTCCTTGTGGTTTTCGTCATATTTGGAGTCGTGTGGATGACCGTGTACGAGTATTTTCTCGAGTAAATCGCGGAATATTTCAGCCTTTTCCCTTTCGTCAGCCCTAATGTGGTCAGTGATTTGTAAAGCCGTTTCTTCGGTGACTGTTTTGCTCAGGATGCTGTTAAATTTATTCAAAAATAGAGTGGGATTACGACTCACGTTCCCATCTGTTTGGTCTGAATGGTCGAATCTAAAACGGTTTCACTCGATTGTAGCCCTTTAATGCTCTGAACTGACGAATCTCTGATCTAACTTGATTGTTGAGACGGTTCCATTCGAGTTTAACTCTGTCAGTAGGTTGTCGTTTAATTTGTCTATGCAGTTTTCTTCTTTTCATTGATTAACCTAAGAATATGTGCATCCTAAAGCAACTACCATTTCTACACAGCTCAGTGACGTCTAAGCGCCTGTGATAATAAAGTTCACATTAGGGTGCACAGGCGTAACACACCATATCAAATGTCATTTTACCATCGCTAGATTTTAGCAGCTGACAGGACAACTGAACGTCGATAAAATCTCTTAATTGTAGGTAAATATATAACTTCCATAACAGCGTTCTTTTCTTTTAACAACAAGTAAGAACGATGGCTACCTTTGCCCATGTAAGTGAATGTTTTCGTCATCATTACTTTACTCCTCACCACAAATCTTTAACTTGAACTCAAATACGCTTCTCTTCATATAACCAATATTGCCATAACTTCACGTAACATGCTTCACACACTACAAGATTACTCCTTTAACATCTAACACTCATTCAGTAACAAATTTCGATAAGGGAAATGAAGACTTCATATACTGTAACGCCTTAGCGTCCACAGCGTTAACATTAATCTTGTACTTCGTTACTGAATCAACGGTTCTATTTAACATTCAGAGTCATTGCAGCGACAAACAAACTGAACACTTTACATCATTCTACAAATGCGAATGACAACCTTCCTTTCAACGCCTTCAATCTTCCATTCCTTAACAGTAAATAAATTAGAGACAAGTATAAATACTATCTCTCCTCATCTAGGTGAAAAAATTAAATAAATATACGGAAATATAACTGTGTGACTTTTGCTAATTAGCTTTAGCAATAATTAGACGTTCTACCTGCTCTGCGGCAGGTTAATATGAGGCACATCGCATCCGTAATGCTCATGCAGTAACGCATTCTCTTCCAGGATTCGGGCAATAGACACGTCTCAAATCTATATTTCTGACTCTCTCACAGAACAGTACACTTTTTGCTATTCGGCACCAAGCACCTACATATAGTAACATGACTGATATTACCCAGCATATACACTACTAGTAAACCTCGCCTCTTCCATAGACAATATATCACACAATAGCTCACGTAAAACCTATTTGCAGAATAATGCTCCATTCAAATACATATTCCTGTTGAAATACTTCTCACAATAAAATTAAAACCACAAATGCCTTGGTAGCTCCTCTCATATTCACTCTTGTAGATTAAATAATTTTTATACATTATTCTACAATAGTAATGGATAGGTTGGCATCCCACCGCCGTCTGGCACGTTTCTAGACACGTCTACGGCCTGCAGTCTCGTAGACTGGAGCAGAATTGTCTTCAGTGAAGAGTCCCGCTTCGAACTGAGCTCCGATGACCAGCGAGGAGGGGGCTGGAGACGTTCCAGGCAACAGTGAGATACCAGCCTGACTATCGCCCGGCAACAACGAATGATGGTCCGGGATGCCATTTCATTTCATAGCGGAGACCCCTTTAGCTATCATCCGCGGCACCATTACTACAGAACGGTACTTCGACGATATTCTTTACCCCGTTGCATTGACCATCATGGTAGGACATCCTGTGCTAATATTTTAGCAAGATAATATCCACCCGCCTGCTTGTCTTCTTGCTTGCCAAACCCTATCTCGACCAGTTAGGTCGCCAGTTCTGTACGCAGCTGATAACATGTGGAGCATTATGGCCAAGGCCTTCCAACCAGATCGAGATTTTTATAATCTAACGCGCCAGTTGGACAGAATTTGGCACGTTATTCCTCAGGAGGATATCCAACAACTCCGTCAATCAATGCCAACACGAGTAACTACTTGCATAATGCCATAGATGGATCAACGCGTTATTTACTTGCTGAATTTGTGAAGCTCGTTTTCTTGAGTAAATCAAGCAATTTTTCAGAAACTGTAATCATTTGTTTGCTGGACATGTCATAACATTTAAGGATTTCCGTCGCATTCGGATTATTCCTTCGTGGTGCGTCTTTTTTTTTGTCTTGGAGCGTAGCCTATGCGAGTTTACGTCCCAACACTACCTTTGTAACTATTAAAACAAAAATTTTGCAGTGTCATTTTTAATATAAATTGTCACAGTTGCTCATTTTGTAATATATTTTGCCTACCGATATCAGTGACGTAACAGTGAGACGTTCAAAAGAAACTGCAAGCGACCGTCGACGCCAGGATCGGCGTATCCATTGCTAAATTGAAACAAGTTTTGTTTTTATCGTCATATTGTTTTTCTGCACAGCTGTTGCTTTGTCTTGTAATTTAATGTTTCAAGGTACCTGTAAAAGTTTGTGAACAATGGCTAACAAGTTCAAAAGAGCCATAGAAACACATCATCAGAAGACTGTCGAGCCACAAGAACATATTGAGTGATTTAACTCTTTTTCGTATGAAAAGCGGACCAACCCCCCTCCCCCAATGGAGTATCATTTTATACTGGATAAAATGACTTCAGAAATCAGCGAATATATTACTTCAACATATTCAATCTTTTTTATATAATTATGTAGCAATATATGTTGCAATGTATTTCAAACACATTTTAACAAAAGAATAAGAGCGGAAAATAGCTTACTATCTAAACCAATAAGTATCATTTAACTTAAAATGGACGTCTTATTATTTATTAATATACATTGAATGTACCATTTACAATAAACAAGAAACCTAAATATGCCGGGTATCCCAACCAACACTTAAATTGCTGACCCCAGATCCTTCGAAATCGCTGGACATATGGGTCAAATCGTATTATTTTCCCGGGCACACACATTCTGTAGACGCACTGCAGTGACATTATAAAATCTTCCACGTTAAAATAAGTTATTCTTTACCCTGAACTCCAAACAGTTACCAAAAACTACTTTAACCAGAACCAAATTTTACCAGTTTGTCGGAGGAGGACCCCAACTCTCCTTTTGCTAAGCGATATTCCATTCCCCAAAACATTATAAAATCTTCCACGTTAAAATAAGTTTTTCTTTACCCTGAACTCCAAACATTTACCCAAAACTACTTTAACCAACACCAAATTTTACCAGTTTGTCGGAGGAGGACCCCAACTCTCCTTTTCCTAAGCGATATTCCATTCCCCAAAACCCTTTCCCTCACCCCCCCCCCCCCCCTCCTCCTTACCGAACCAATAATCGGATCCGACTTCCTCGCCCACTATAATCTGCTGCCTGACATGTGAAGAACTCTCGCCTGGTCGACAACACCACTGGCCTAACAACTTCCAGATTCCATAGAGATGCCGCTGTCCACACTGCCAAGGTAATGCAGGTAGTGGATGGCGAGTACGCGGAGCTGCTACGAGGATTTCCAGCCCTGATGTGACCACCCGGGGCACGCAAGGAGGTAAGACATGATACCGTCCATTAATTGAGAATACTGATGGACCCCCTACCTCTTGTAGGCCGCAGCCCCAGATCGCCTCAAAATAGCAAAGACAGAATTTGACTGTATGTTGCGCGAAGGTGTAATCCGATCTTGCAACAGGGCTTGGTACTCACCATTACATCTAGTGCCAAAGAAGGAAGGTGCATGAAGGCCGTGTGGCGATTATGGAGCCCTGAACGCCCGGACAATACCCGACCGTTATCACGTACCCTTGTTGCGCGATTACAACTACGCATTGAGTGGTTCAGTAGTGTTCACTGTGTTAGAATGTGCAAAAGCCTACACACAGAAACCTGTAGCCGAAGGTGACATTCCAAAGGCTGCCATCATCAATCCTTTTGGCTTATTCGAGAGCATGTTCATGAGTTTTGGACAAAGGAATGCCGCACAGACATAGCAGCGCTTCATAGATTCTGTGCTACAGGGTTTACCTTTTGCGTTTGCATAGCTGGACAACATTTTGGTGTTTTCGTCGTCGCCTGAGGAACATCGCCACCATCTAACCGAAGTATTCAAGCGATAGGAACACTACAAAATCGTGCTCAATACCTCAAAATGTGTCTTTGGCTAACCTGAAGTAGACTTTCTCGGGCATAGAATTTCTGCGGCAGGATCGCTACCACTACCTGAGAAGGTAAAAGCCATTTCGCGCATTCCGAGGCCCGCTACAGCCAAGGAACTACGACGTTTCCTCGGGATGTTAAATTTTTTCTGCCGCAGTTTGTCACACTCTGCTGAGCTACAGGAACCTTTAGTCGCAGCGCTAAGTGGTCCGACAGCCAAGGGTAACGCGCCCATAACTTGGACTCACGAAATGACTGTCGCATTTGAAGCGGCCAAGAAAAGCATCGCCAACGCAGCCCTGCTGGCACATCCAGATCCTACCGCCACGTTAGCACTGGTAGGCGACACTAGCCAGACCGCAGTCGGCGCTGTGTTGCAACAACAATGTAGTGACACGTGGCAGCCACTCACATTTTTTTCACGCGAGTTGGCAATTTCACAGACACTTTTGGAGCGTATAGGACAGAGAACTTCTGGCCATTTACGAAACTGTCAAATACTTCAGACCGCAATAGAAGCACGTGAATTTGTTATCTTTACGGATCACAAGCCACTAACAAATGCATTTCGTCAGAACAACATGAACTGTTCCTCCAGACAACACAACCAGCTCATGTTTATTTCTCAGTTTACCACTGATACACGTCATGTGTCTGGGATCGACAATGTAGTGGCCGATTGTTTGTCCAGAGTCAGCAGCATCGTCAATACGATCGATCACGCCAACCTCGCTGCAGCGTAGCAGGCTGATGCGGAATTACGAGCGGATCTGTCAAATGGTGAATCAGCGCTGGACCTGCAGGTGGTAGATATTCCTGGAAGCGACGTAAAGCTATATTGTCACATGTCCACATCGAAGCGGAGACCCTTCCTACCTCTGGAATTTCAGAACGACGCTTTCCATTCGCTGCACAACTTACGTCACCCAGGCATACGAGCTACGACACGCTTAGTAACAACGCGTTACGTGTGGCCTGGAATGCAAACGGACTGCCGCGAATGGGCGAGATGCTGCTTGAAATGCCAGCGTAGCAAGATAAATCGCCACTTCCACTCACCGGTAGGAAGCTTTCTAATTACGACAGCACCATGCACGCATGTCCACCCTGACATTGTTGGCCCACTGTCATCATCCGATGGTCACCGTTACGTACTTACGATGATTGCTCGGTACACTCGATGGCCGGAAGCTGCACCAGTGGACAATGTTACGGCAGGAACTATCGCTTTCACCTTCATCACACACAGGGTGTTACGTTTTGTTGCCCGCTGCACTTTAAGACGGACAGGGGCACCCTTCACGACCGGACGACGAGCTATCACCCTGCCAGCAATGGTTTAATAGAACGATGGCACTGTACCCTAAAAGCTGCCCTGATGTGTCATGTCACCAGATGGACCAAAGGACTTCCTATCGTATTACTTGGGACTCCGAAGCACATTCAAGCCAGACGTGGATGCTACTTCAGCCGAATTGGTTTACAGCTAAGCATTACGCCTGCCGGGAGAATTCGTGGCTACCGACGCTCTGCCGAATCCTACGGGCGACCAGCCCGAATTTCTCCGCCAACTGCGACACGTGGCTCGCCTCCGTCCGCAGCAACCTCACCGACACGGGACTCCTGCCACGTTTGTCCATCGTGACCTATCCTCCTGCACACAAGTCATGTTACGAACGGAAGTTATTAAACCCTCGCTCCAACCACCATTCCGGCTCACACCGTGTCGTAACCAGAGGAAGCAAGACTGTGGACATCTAGATCAATGGGAAACCGACTACAGTCTCCACTGACCGCGTGAAACCGGCGTACGTCTTTCCGGAAGCAATGACGCCTGACCTACCACGACTTCCGCCTCATTCTGCAATCACTCCGTCAACGTCGACACCGACACAGACGCAGCCGGGGACCGCAGTTGACCCACCATCACGCACCTCAAGATAAGGGCGACATGCCAATTTTCCAGCACGCTATTTCGAATGACGCTTCGCTTCCACCATGGGGGCTGATGTGGCGTCTTCTGTCATCGTCCATCGCCGTGACATGCACGGGCGTTTGCAAGTACATTGGCGCGAAACTTCCCCGCTGAAAGCCAGAGACGCTATACACAAGCGACATTTGTTCTGTGATTTACTCTTTGATTGTGGTTTTCCGTTCCACGTTCTATTCCTTGACGTAAAGCGTGAATCCAAGTGTTAGATACGGAATAATTTACCGTACTGAACTTTTCTCACGCCTTCGCACGAGTTCAATAATTTTTATTGTCTGTTCTGCCCGCAGGGCGTCGTTAATAAATTGTTATCAGCTGAGTCAAGCCTACCTCCCTTATTCAGCCTACAAGCACACGCAGATGTTAAACCGTCGATGGCGGTAATTCAAACCGGTACCGAAATGATAATACGATCTGTGGTCTATACGAAGGGAAGTTGAATTGAATATAAAAACGGAACTGGACACTTAGCTTTGTGAAAGTAAAAGCGTACGAAGTTTGAATGACTGTATCGATGTATAGTGATGGACCATAGTCCTTGCTATAATATCTTTGAGTGACGAACTATAAAAATCACTGAAACTTTAGTTGCCGTACTTGCTGAAAGTAATTGTTGGATCAACCCCCATTTTCCCTCTATACGCAATCATTCATGATCATTCCATTATTATTGAATGTAGTTAATAAAAAACTAAAGTGTTTTCCATAATTACGTGTGGATTAATAAATAATAACTAACATCCAAAGACGTTATTAACTATCTTGTCTTCGGTAATGCAGCAACAAATGAAGGGTGATCGACTGCGCAAAAAGTTAATTATTATGAAAACCCAAAATTTAGTCGCCGTTACATTGAAAATTTTTGCTGCAGCTGGCCGAAGTGGCCGTGCGGTTAAAGGCGCTGCAGTCTGGAACCGCAAGACCGCTACGGTCGCAGGTTCGCATCCTGCCTCGGGCATGGATGTTTGTGATGTCCTTAGGTTAGTTAGGTTTAACTAGTTCTAAGTTCTAGGGGACTAATGACCTCAGCAGTTGAGTCCCATAGTGCTCAGAGCCATTTGAACCATTTTTGCTGCTGCTCCATCTGATTTGTGGATATAACCAAAAGTTATAACACAAAAAACACAGTAGATGACAACATCAAGGTATTACGTCAGAGAAGTCGACGATGACAGCTGGCTGAATGGACCTAAGGCCGTTCTGGAACGGCTAAAACGAGGAAAAATCTCCGCACCTAGCCGAGACCTGAAGGGTCGGAGTTTATCACTCTATCCGCTAGCGCTAGAACTCCTACGGCTACGTCTAAAAACTTTACTCAAATCAAATAGTCAACGATAGAGTTGCGGGCATGAAACTGACTTTCTTTCTTTCGCTTGTGCCTTTTTCCCGCACTGACGCAGGGTCGGCATGGTTAATCGGCTTTGGCAAGGTTAATTGAAGGGGTGGCCGGATGCCCTTCCTGCCGCCACCCCATACCCCCCCGGGACGGAATTAGTGTACACCAACTGTCTGTGTTTAGTGTAATCCATGGAAGATTTAGAATGTGTTCAGATGTCTGCGAGCCGTGGAACTGAGGCGGGACGTGGGGACCAGCCCGATAGTCACCAGGGGGATGTGGAAAACCGCCTAAAAAACCACATCCAGGCTGGCCGGCATACCGGCCTCCGTCGTTAAGCCGTCGGGCGGATTCGATCCGGGGCCGGCGCGCCTACCCGAGTCCAGGAAGCAGCACATTAGCGCTCTCGGCTAACCTGGCGGGTCGGCATGAAACTGACGGATAGTCGATAATTTCTTTTATGGATCTTTATTCCTAAAATATTCCTAGTTCTGAGTGGCTTAATGCTCATCTTCGAGTGGCCTTACAAAAATTTAGTACCCCTGTGCTTAAAAGTAACGAAAATACATCATATACTGCTTTAGTTAGCATACAATACATTTACGAGTATTAATTGCATTGAGAAATGGTAATATGCACATTATGTGAGCAAATGTGAAATCAAGTAGTGTACATATTATCTGCTGACTCCTGTCTAAAGCTACACAATGTTTGTACCCAAAAATACTGCTCTTCAAGAAATATTGTATCTGTGCATTAAGTTTTGTTTACAATTCTCGTGTGTACAATAATTCTTGTGCGTGCAATATACAAAGCACGATGTACTTATTACGTATTTCGAATCACTATCACAGTAACCTGGCACTCAATATTGTTTTCCGTTTGTATGTACCGTACCCAAGGTTTGTAGTGATCGTAGAAAATAACACAAGGCTCACTACGCATCACGATAATACCAAAATGAGACACAACTGCCTTTTGAGGTTAACTGTTTTCTTTCAATTAAGCTAGAATGGCACTAGAACGCTGTAGCAGTTACGGTATGCCCTTTTTCTAAACAATACTGAACAGCATGAGCTCACTCCATCATTGAATGTCACTTCTAAAATTACCATAGTTACTCGAAATAGCACGATTTGGGAACAGGCAGTTCAGAAAACTAAGTAGCTAACAGTGTCTCTGTAACATTCACTCTTTCGTTGATCAGTTATTAGTTCGGTGTTTGTTTTTCGCGTTGCCTGAGTTTAAAGAGAATGTAAGTTGGTTTAGATTTACTACCATTGAGAATTAGGATTGAGCTGATGTGAATGTATACTCAGCAGTGCCGAGTGCTTGCAGACTACGGTAAATCACACGAGGACAGCTGTTTAGCTACAGTCTGCCAGCAGGCTAGCACAGGCTGTGCAGCCATCACTTTTGTTGCTGCAGAAGTCTATTTTTAACGGGTTTATAGACGTTCGCTTACCCGCATCATTCACTACACAGCCTCGGCACGGGAAAACAAAACGCGGGAATGTTTTAATATGGGCTGTTAAATCGCGTGGTGAAACGAGTGTTCTGGCAAAGATGAAAGTTTCTTTCACGTAGAATCCTCTAAGTAAAGCGTGCGTTGGCAGTTAGAAAACGTTGGTAGTAATTTAGCAAATATAGAATTTGGTTATTACGTGTACTACTTCTTAAAATGTAATGTGTTTGTA